>NC_050574.1:290997280-291311779 GCF_011100635.1 Trichosurus vulpecula | reverse complement strand
AGGGCACCAAGGAACCTAAGAAGTGGAGCATACCAGGCATGGGAGAACAGTCAGTGCAAAGATACAAAGACGAGAGATGCAGTATTGTGTGTGGGAACAAAATGGTTTTCTCTCTATCCACAGTGATCCAGAATGACTCATTTTGAAATAAATATACCTTATGTTAAGTGACATCCTATTCCTTTGCCTTCAATCAGTCTACCAATCAACTGAAAATATTCTATGAAATATCTGATATGTGTGTTATACTAGGTATTAGGTAGGCAAAGACAAAAATGCAACAGCCCTTGTCCTCAAGGAGCTAATATTTTATTGGGGGGAGATAACATATACATAAATAAAAGTATATACAAGATATCTCCAAAATAAATATAAGGTTATTGTTTCTTTGAAAGAAGCTTCATAAACAGTATTTCCCCTTTGACCTTCCCAACAATACTCTGAGAAGGGCTAGACAGGTGGAGTGATTGAGCTGTCTGAGTTCACACCATAAAGTGGTAACTAATCCAAGAGGTCTAGTTAAGCATGATATAAGGGGAAAACTTTCTAGCAACTAGGCCTATCTAAACGTGAAACAAGCTGCCTTAAGAGATAGTGGGGTCCCCCACTGTCTGACATCTTCAAACAGCCTATGTAACAACTCAAGGACTATGTGCTAGAGGGGAATTCTTCTTCAGGTTCCAGGTTAGATTACATAGCTACTGAGGTCCCTTCCAACTCTGATTCTGTGACGATACAGGAAACTATATAGGATTATGTGTCATACCAAGTCATACCATGCCACCCTATACCGTACTGTACTTTATTATGTTGCACTGACATATCTGACTCTTCATGATGCCATTTGGAGTCTTCTTGGCAAAGATACTGGAGTGGTTTGCCATTTCATTCTCCAGCTCATTTTACAGAAGAGGAACTGAGGCAAACAGGTTTAAGTGACTTGCCCAGGGTCACACAACTAGTAAGTATCAAAGGCCAGGAAAAGGAGTCTTCCTGACTCCAGGCCTGGCACTCTATCCACAAAACCACCTAGCTGCCCAATACTATACTATACCCCAAGCTTAAACTATACCTTAATATGAACACTTTGTTCTAGACTAAACTCACCATGGATATTCAATAAATATTGTTGGGCAATAGAGGCAGCCAGGTAGCAGAAGGGATAAGAGTCAGGAAACCCAAGTTCAAATCCTACCTCAGATACCAGCCTAAAGCAAGTCAATTCACATTAAGTTTGCCTCAGTTTCTTCATCTGTAAAATGAGGATAACAACAGCACCTGCCTCCCAGGGTTGTTGTAAAGATAAAGTGAGATAATATGTGTAAAGTGATTTGCAAACTTCAAGGTGCTGTATAAATGCTAGTTATTATTAGACAGAATAGTACAAATGCTAACTTGGGGCTATTTTGACAAAGCAGCCTAATGTAAGAGTCAGAAGACAGCATTAGAAGCAAGAGGGTGAAATTAGGGTGCTGTTCAAAACAAAGCATGCAATAATCTTTGGGCATATGCGTAAGAAGAAGGATGAACAACCTTGAAATCCTTTATGCCTGGAATATATTCCTTCCTCACCTCTCCCACTTAGAATCCTTTATTTCCTTCAAGGCTCAATTCAAGCACCAGCTTCTACATGAAACTTTTCATGATTCCTGCCATGCTACCTTTGGCACATAGATGCTTAGGTGACATAGTAGATAAAGCGCTGACCCTGGAGTCAGGAGAACCTGAGTTTAAAACCAGCCTCAGGCATTTGCTAGCTGTGTGAACCTGGCCAAGTCACTTAACCCTCAGTTCCTCATCTGTAAAATGAGCTGGAGAAGGAAATGGCAAACCCTTCCAGTGATCTTTGAACAAAAAAAAAAAACAAATGGGGTCACAGAGAGTTAGAAATGACTCAACAACAACAAGGTGCCTAATTAAATGCTTATTCATTAATCTATGAGTAAGTAGAATTTTTTTATTCTGCTTCTTCTACTGGATTGTTGAGAAATTTCAAAGATGTTCTTTCAACAAAATGCAGTATCCAAGGAGATCTTCCATTTTGAATGATCCAAGTAAATAGGGTTTAAACCAATCATACTGTCCAACCTTGCCATCCCACTACTTGACATATTTTCCAGGGATATCAATGACAAGAAGAAAGATCCCCTATACAACTAAATATTCTTAGCATCACTCTATGATGTAAAAAAAACAGAAGAAAAAAAGAAAGAAACTGGAAGCATAGTGGGTGATCTGAGAGGGTTCAGAGGACTGGAAGCTCAGTATGAATTAGTAGTTTGATGTAGTAGCCTCATACCTACCAGATTGGATAAGAAGACAAAAAGGAAAAATGATAAATGTTGGAGAGGATATGGGAAAACTGGGACACTAATGTACTGCTGGTGGAGTTATGAACTGATCCAGCCGTTCTAGAGAGCAATTTGGAACTATGCCCAACAGGCAATCAAACTGTGCATATCCTTTGACCCAGCAATACCACTGCTAGGTCCGTATCCCAAAGAGATCACAAAAAATGGAAAGGGACCACATATATAAAAATATCGATAGCAGCTCTTTTTGTGATGGCAAAGAACTGACAATTGTGGGCATGGGATCAATATAATTGAATACTATTGTGCTATAAGAAATAACAAGCAGGCAGATTTCAGAAAAACCTGGAAAGACTTACATGAACTGATTCGAAATGAAATGAACAGAACCAGGGGAATATTATACACAGTATCAGCAACATTGTGTGATGATTGACTATGTAAGACAGCTCTTCTCAGTGACCATGTTTTAAAAAATAAAAAAACTGTGGTTTTAGACATGACATGGACATAAGTGGGAGATGTACTGCCTCCAGAATATGCTGAGGGAGAAGGGAAGCAAATGATACTGTATCACCATTACCCCATATAAAGTTAATGTTAGAGACTCATTTGAACAGTGCTAGAAGAGAGCAGTCCCGTAGGATCCTGAGAGAGTAAGAGGGCAGGGGCCTATGTGAACTAAGTATACAAAAGAAGATTTTCAAAGGAAAACAGGTTTTCTGCTTCTGAATTATATTTTCAAGCTATAAACAGACTTAGGAAAGGCAGGAACTATAGAGAGATCATTCTATGAGGACTCACACCTAAAAGAACTGTGAGAAAGTTGCAAGCATGACACTGACCAAGAAGCTAAGCTATAGTAGATGGAGTTGCAAGCTCTTTAAGATTGAATCATAAGAGGCAGACAGCAAGGAGTGCCTGCAAGGAGTGACCACCATCTACTGGAATCTGAAGGGAACTACAGAAAGTGGTGAGAGGAGAGAAAACAACATTCCAATGCAGCAAGATTTTCACCCCGGACAGTAAATATCAGTTGCAGAGACTATACAGGTGACCTTTCCAACCCTCACTTTTCTGATCTGTTGTTCTAAGCATGAAATTTACGTGAAATGTTTTAAAGGTTTTTGGGTTTGGGTTTTTTTGTTTGTTTGTTTGTTTTTTGGTGTGTATGTTTTATTTTGTTTTTTTGATGTTTTTTTTTTAGCTTATATACAAAGAACATTATGAGAAATGTCAGAGTGGATGAATCAAAAGCTGGAACTAAGGTTGCCAAGAGAAATATCAACAGTCTCAGATATGTAGACAATACCGTTCTGATGGCAGAAAATGAAGAATTAAAAAACCTCTTGATGAGAGCAATAGAGGAGACTATAAAAATTAATTTGAAGCTTAATGTTAAAAAAAAACTAAGATCATGGCAACTAGTCCCATCACTTCCTGGCAAACAGAGAGAGAAGAAATGGGAGCAGTGTCAGATTTTATATTCTTGGACTCAAAGATCACTGCAGATGGCAACTGTAGTTAGGAAATTAAAAGACACTTGCTCCTTGGAAAGAACGCTATGACAAATCTGGACAGAATACTAAAAAGCAGAGCTATCACCTTTCCAACTAAGGTCTGTATAGTCAAAGCTATGCTTTTTCCAGTAGTAAGATATGGCTGTGAGAGTTGGACTATAAGGAAGGCTGAGTGCCGCAAAATTGACACATTCAAATTGTGCTGGAAAAGACTTTTGAGAGTCCCTTGGACAGCAAGGAGATCAAATCAGTCAATACTTAAATAAATTGATTCAGAATATTCATTGGAAGGACAAATACTGAAGCTGAAGCTTACTTTGCCACATAATGAGAAGACAGGGCTCATTAGAACAAACCCTAATGTTGGGAAAGATTGATCTCAAAAGGAGAAGGGGATAGCAGAGGATGGAATGGATAGATGGTGTCATGGAAGCAATGAATGTGAACTTGGACAGACTTGGGCAGATAGTGGAAGATAGAAGCACCTGGTGTGCTATGGTCCATGGGGTCTTGAAGAGTTGGACTTGACTGAATGACTGAACAAAAACAACAATAAATTGGAGGTGATATTGTGTGTAGCATTTACTTCATATATTCATTGTGAGGATCAAGATAGATAATGTATATAAAGCACTTTGCAAACTTTAAAGTCCTACATAAATGTCAGACTTTATTACCTATTTCACAGGGTTGTTCTAAGCATGAAATTAAATAATTTGCATGAAATCCCTTGAAGGTTTTTTATCATCAGCAATGAACTCTCTGAGTTTCTCCTATCGTTCTCCTCCCTCTACTCTAGACATACCCCAATGTGGAAACCAAGAATGAAACTGCAACATTTGTGAATGAATATGAAAAGGAAAGTATTCTACTCATTACACTACCCACACGACCCTATAAAGGGGTCCTTGCATATGTTTAAGACAGCCCAGTCTTAGTTCTCCAGGGGAAATAACCATGCTTATTGTGCACCATCAAGTCTTTTAAGAGAGTCCACATGTGTGTCTATTGGTAGGATTCATTCTGTTTTTAAACAAACTTCAAGTGCTGGATTTAACTAAGTCATTTTTTTTCAATCTCTCACCTCCCCTGCAATGTAATTGTACCAGACTGATTGACAATGCTAACCTTTTGTGTTATGAATGAGTGGTATGTAATTGCCCATTATGCAAATCCATACCACCTCATTCCTGAATTAGACATAGATTATGGAAACAGTGATTGGAGAGGCTCAATAGAAAGAGAAGAGGGGTCTGAGCCATGACTCAAAGCAAAAAAATGAAATAGACAGAAAGATGCAAGCTCCACACTGGCTGTCAAGTTGACATGCCTGCATTCGGTTGTGAGTGAGCCCCTGCTTTTCCCTATGTATCAGTAATAGCTTCTTTCTGCAGGGTACAGAGCCTTATTAAGTTACTCTGAGGTGACAAGACAATAATACAATCAGCTGAGCTCCTGAACTGAGCCTTATATCTGAGTTCCAGCAGCAGAGAGGGAAAATAAAAGAAAATTAACAATATTGCAGAAGCCTGGTTTTCTGGGGTAGTTCGGTTATTTACTCAGTTATGGTGGCAAATTTGGTGAAATAGGATTACTGTAGAGCTCCCCCACATTGCATGTAAGGTGTCAGAATGAGACAAGAAAACCTTATGAATTTATGACTAGCTACCTAAAAAGAAAATACAAGACATTACTTTTATGTTCAAAAACCACACTATTGATGATGATCAGTATGTGTCTATGTGTGACTTTGTGTGTGGGGGATATGTGTGGTTGTAATGAGCGAGTCCCCTGTTGGCTTTGAACAGTGGGGCAGACCTAACACATTAAATCTTCTTGACATTTGACTTCCTACTGGTTGTGGCTGCCATTCTTCATCTTCTCCTTAGCCCTTTCCCCCTTTCCTGCCCTTGCCATTTCAGTCTCAGAAGATGCATTTACCTCCCACTGCATAGAATGGATGGATATGATCTATATTACTGCCTTTAGGTGGTCCTGGGGAGAGGACTCATCATAGGATGTGACTCAGAGGGTTCAATAGAGTTGGTGAATGCGTTCTCATTTAGGGCAACAGGGCAGGGGTGAAAGAGCCAGATGGAAAGTAATGGAAGTTGATCACAGTAAGTTCCTGAGCAAGTAGGGTGGGCAGAACTATCATGAGAATGAGCTAAGCCCAATACGCTGGAACATGCATCATGGAACTAAATGTCCACAACGATAAGCAAGTCAAGAAGCATTTAATTGGTGCCCATTATGTGCCAGGCATTGTGCTAGGCATCAGATAACAAAACACTTACATAGAGCTTTGAGATTTATAAAGTCCTTTTCTCACAACAACCCTGAAAGGTAGGTAGCAAAGTACCATTATCTTCATTTTACGGGTGAAGAAACTGACACAGAAAAACTGTGTCCAGCATCACGTAGTTAATAAATGTCAGGGCAAGGAATCAAGTCTGGTTCTCCCAACTCCACACTCAGCGCTCTCCCTACTACCCCACACTGCCAAAAAGCAGTTAAACAGTGTCTAAAAGAGAAACAGGATCATGCAAGTCCACATGAACCAATGAGAGGCAAAGCCCAGGGTCAGGTACTAAAGTGAGTTCACTGTTGACGAAAACAAGGTACCAAGCTGGACAAACATTTATTAATTTGTGAGCCATCAAGGGCCTTGCTAGCATGTGAATGTTTCGGGCATTGCACTGCCCAGCCAGCCCTGACTTCCAGCTTCTTCTTAATTCTCTTTCTTTGAAGCATTTGTCTGACTACCACTTACACTATTCTCCATGGTAACAGCCAGTTCTAAGTGGTGGTTGCAGTAATGCAATGAGTTCCATTAACTTCCTCCCCACCTATTGCTGTCCTTATACCTGTCCTCCCATCATTCCCTAGTGTCTCAGAGGAAGAGAATATCATTCCTAGAGACTAACATCAAGCTCTCCACCCAGAACTAAAACTATGGATTTTTAGAAAGGTGCCTGCAGTTGAATGGTGGAAGGAGGAGATTAATACCTCAGGACAACAGTGTGAGGCAGACAAGTTGGCAGGGGCGAACTTCCCCTGACAAATCATCTCATAGCTCCCTATTTTCATTAATTTGTTTTTTCTAGCTAGATGAGGATGAGGGACCCACGCAGGGGCCCCAAGAGGTTCAGCATTAAAGGAGGTCCTTTCCTCCTGTTCACCCGAGGTCCCTTCCACTCTATCACTACCATTCTTGTCCTCAGGCAGGTTTGAGCCATAGGCCCCTATCTCTCCCTATTCAAGCTTACAATGGAGAGAGAGGGGAGGGCAAGTGGCAAAAGGCCAAAACCTTCCACTGAGGCAGAAAGGTAAAGAGCTGTGAGAAGAAAAGAATGCCTATAGCCTCTAAGATCAAATATAACCTTTTTTGACACTCAAAATCCTTTACAGCCTGGCCCCAACGCACCTTTCTGATTTTATAATCCATTGCACCCCCTGACAAACTCTATGATGCCAGGTGTTGAGGATGCAATAAGCCCTTGGAAAGAAAAGGTTACATGGCCCTTTAAATTTATTGGCATCTAGGACAAAGCCCTACTTGTGCCATCTTGGGTATATCTCTGCCTCCAACTCTGTTCTGAATGTTATCACCTCTTGAGTCCTCCATAGAATAATGCGCAGAACCTTACCCATAAAATGGAGCAATCCCACCTGGTTGGTGTGGCTTCAGGAAATCAAAGTCACACAAACAATTGGTGTCAGAGGCGAGACTTCAACCCTGACTCCATTGCTAGCTCCTATCCACTACTACATGAAAGTGGGCTATGGTGACTTAAACTCAAACTGAACCGAGGAGTGACTGGTATGGAAAACAGAAGAGCGGAGCAGAAGGAAGCAGGAAAGGTGATCTGTGAATTCCAAAGACCTTATGATAGTGCCAAATGCTTTACATGCATCATCTCTTTGATCCACACAACAACTGGTGAGGTAATTATTGTAAGTACAAAGGTTGCCTACTTCATAATGTGGTCTAGGGTCAGCCCTCCTTGCTCCCCCCAACTATCTCCCTTCCCTTTTCTGGCACTTTCCATTTATTCTCCATAGCCTGCTCTGTTGCCTTCAAAGATGCTCAATTATTTTGTATTTATTTAAGTTGTTTCCTCTGATATAACGTAAGCTCCTGTAAGGCAGGGATAGTGTTGTTTTTGTATCAATGTTGCCTATCAAAGAGGCTGACAGATAGGTAATTAATAAATCTTGTTGAATGAATGAATAAATTTGAAAAGCAAACAATAAAACTTTTGTTCAACCCTATTAGGCGGCCATTAGCTATCATCCTGCTTCTTTTTTTTTTAGCTGTCAACCTCCTAGAACTCAGCAATGCCTGCCTCTGCTTCTCACCATTCCCTCCCGAATTTCCTACAGTCTGGCCTCTTCCCCACTGTATTTTTGCTCTGGCCTTGCTTGAAGTAGGACTAGCCATAGGCTGCCACAGAGCACCTTCTATGGTCCAAGTAATGATGCCAGCATATCTGGGAAGAACCATTTGCTTCAGACAGGGAAAGGCCAGAAGAAAATAGGTCATTGATATAGACAATAGGTCAGAGATACTAAAAAAATCCCAACATGGGCTTCTGGTGGTGAATTTCTGGGAGGAAAGAGCTGTATAGAATAAGCAGGCATAGATGGATTGTTATCTGTATCACTGGAGGGAGTAGCCATGCCAGTGAAGTCACAGATCCAATGGAGTATCAGAGTAATCAGAAAATAAAAGTTAGAGACAGGATGACGATTTTTAAACTGACAGAGTCAGTCATCACTATACTCCAGTCCATATTTCCAAATGCTCTGGAAGGTCTCCACTGGAGTAACTCATACTGTGACTTCAAACTGAACAAGCCCAAACTAAACACATCATCTTCCCCAACATTCTCCTTTCTAAATTTCTCATTCCTGTTAGTCACAACATGAACATTCCTTTCACCCAAGATAGAAACATTAGATCAAAAGTTTCTGAATAATATGTTGACCTGAAAAGTCATACAGAAGCCCAGCTCTCCCAGCTAAACATCAGCAAATACCTAAAAAGGACACCAAAAAGACAATTTTTTAAAGAAGCAGATGTAAACTCCTCTATCCATTCATAACTACACAAAATAACAATCTGAATTTGGCAAAGGATGGCAGAGGGGTTGTGCCAGGGTTGTGCCATTGAGGGTTCTAACCAATGGCTATAGAGGGGATGAGACCAAACCAGACTACCTAATCCATCCAATAGTACCTTAGGTGACTAGCCTGAGAACAAAACCCTAATCAAGATCTAATGCTGAAATTATGAGTAAACCAAAGAAAATGATAAACACAATGAAGAAATACTACAAGTTAGGAAATGCCCAAAAACTAGACCAGAAGAAGAGAGTAACCCCACAAAAATTATAAGCAGAGACTTAGAGGGGGGGAAATGTACTAGCCATAATGGCTAGAAGAAACGAAGCAAGAAATAAAAATGAAATTAGAAATGAATGAAAATTTGAGGGAAAAAACAGAAAATATATAGCTTAGAACAAAGAATGAGAAATCTAACCTGAGTAATGGCGCTCTGAAAATTGAATGGAGCAAAAAACTCAATGACCACATGCGGCAACAAAAAATATTTGAAAAAATTCAAAAGTTTTTATAAAGAAGAAAATGTAAAGTATATTATTATCAAAGGCATCTAAGCTGGAAAATAGGTTACAGAGAGAGAAAGTTTAGGAATAAACTGAATCCTTGAAAGCCATGACGGATAGATAGATGATAGACAATAGATAGACAGATAGATAGATAGATAGATAGATAGATAGATAGATAGATAGATAAGAGCCAGAGTAGTATATTTCAAGAAAATATCAATGAAAACTAACAAGATTTAATGGAACCAGTGGGCAAAGTGAAAATAGGAAGAACCTACTGATCACCTTATAAATGAAACTTCAAAGTGAAAAACACCCAGGAATTGTTGTTGAGTCATTTTCCACTTGTGTCTGCCTCTTTATGACCCCATTTGGGGTTCTCTTGGCAAAGACACTGGCATGGTTTGCCATTTTCTTCTCTAACTCATTTTACAGATGAGGAAAATGAGGCTAATGAATTAACAACCAGTTCTCCATGGAACTGAGTCGAGGCACCACTCCCATTGACGAAGCCCCGCCTTTGCTAACCACTGGTTCAAGGAACTAAACCTAAAATTAGGTACCGGTTCTACCAAATGGGTTTGAACCAGCTGAATCCCACCACTGAAACAGGGTTAAGTGACTTGCCCAGGGTCACACTGCTAATAAGTATCTGAGGCTGGATTTGAACTCAAAAAGATGAGTTTTCCTGACTCCAGGCTAGCACTCTATCCATTGCATCACCTAGCTTCCCCCAAATCCAAAACTTTCACCTCAAAACAAAAATATTGTAAGCAACCAGAAAGGATTTAAGTCACACAAGACTATGTTGCAACTACTTGAAAAAGAGAAAATCTGGAATATGATATTCAACAAGGCAAAAGATAAAGGTTTACAACCAGGAATGCCACTCTTTTAAACTGTTTTTAAGTCTATGGGGTGGGGGTGGGAGTGAAATGGAGGGCTGGGGAATGGATCTTAAATAGAAGACTTTCAAGTATTATTGACTCAAAAAAGGGGGGAGGGCCCCCCGCAGAGCTGAATAGAAACCAAAATGCAAACACAGGAGTTCAGAGAAACCTAGGAAAAGTAAATGCATTTGAACAATTGGAATGGGCTAAATGGTGATTATTTGTTCATATTGTAATAAGGGAGAAGAGGCAAGTGTTCTATCAGAATCCTGATGTCTTTAAGGATCACAAACGGAGTTAAGACAAAAACATAGGACCTGGTGGCCACTTTGTTCTATTATAATAGCCTTAAGAAAGGAAACAAAAGGGAGAGAAAAAGAATACGCTGCGGGGGGGGGGGGGGGGGGGGAGGGAGTGGGGGAGCAGGGGGAGCCAAGCAGGGTGAGGAAGATAGAGGAAGAACCCATTTTTTTCACATAAAAAGAATGTATGAGAAAAAGAGTATACAAACATAGAAGGGTGGGGAAATGGACATCTCTCATGATCCTGACTCATTTGTATCTGAAATGGACAAAGGAGGCTTAAACATATACACATAAACACATGTAGTTTGGTATAGAAATATGTTAAATTCAATGGGGAAGCAAGTACAGACAGGGAAAGAAGAAAGAACAGTTATAAGAGGGAGGAGAGTCAGAGAGGAAAGAGTCACAAAGTCAACTTCACCTTCAGATTATAAAGGAAAGCTATAAAAGATAGAGTTTGTAAAAATCAGAAAGCAGAGTCTGGACTTGGTAAAGAGAAGAAAGGCAAAGGAATAGGGACAGTACACTTTGGTTATAGATGTCTGGTTTGATAATTACTTCTGTTCCTTCACCCCTTTCTTCTTTGTAAAGAAGGAGAAAAGTCAGCAAGGTTAGAATGTAGAGAAATGTACAATTAACTCACCCATACAACAGAAGAGGGTAGCAGAATGTATTAGAAAGCAGAAACCAACTTGAAAAATAAAGATTCACAGGCACTGGGAACAGAATTTATTATGCTTCAGGAGGATTCAAAAAAGCAGGGGCTAGTAATGACAGTCTCAGACAGGCAAAACTAAAAATTGAAATGTTAGAGGTGATAAGCAAGGAAATTACAATATGCTTAAAGGTAGCGCAGATAATTAAATAATATCAGTGGCAAATATATGTGTGCCAAATGGCATAGCATCTAAGTATTTAAAGGAAAAGCTAATTGAATTATAGGGGAAAATAAGCAGCAAAACTAGAATAGTTGGGAAACTGAATGTGTCTTTTGCAAGCCTAAACAAAACTAACAAAAAGACAAATGAGAAATGAGAGTCTAAATAGAATTTTCTGAATAGAATTTTTGAAAAATTTCTCATGATTAATGAATGAGAATAGAAAAAAAATATACCTATTTCTCAAAAACCTTGAAGTCAGCTTCAGCTCCTGACTCTTGGTCAATCTCTACATCAAATCCACCTAATTACATAGTGTTCTAAAACAGAAACTTTTATCCTACATGCATTACCTTCATCCATTGACAAAGATAGAACAGATAGAAAAAATGAACTCCTCAAATAATTGGAAGATCCTCCAAAATGTTTCTAACCTGCTATATTTTTTAAAAAATAAATTCCTTTTTAAACCAGTTTCGTACAGTGGAAAGAAGACTGGTTCTGGAATCAGAGAACTTGGATTTAAATCCTACCACTGATTCTTGTTTCTTGTGCAACCTTGGGCAAATCACTTAACCTCCCTGGGCCTTACTTTCTTCATCTGTAAAATGGAGGGACTTGAACTAGACAACCTCTAGGGTCCCTTCTATTTCTATGATCCTAAGCATATTTTTTCATCCTACTGTAACCTGAAGTAGCCTACTTTATTTTTAACCCGGTGAGGTGAGCCAGAGTCCAGATTTTAACAATTAGCACAGGGAGAATTGCTTTAAGGGTTGCTGACCCATAGCAGATCTGACAAACAGTGAAGACTTTTAACTCGAATGGGACAGCTCCAATGAGATTCCAGCTCAAGAAACACAAGCTATTGGTTGGCTAGGGAGGATAAATCTTTGTAGAAATTCAAGTAACTTGATTAACTCAATGGCCTGCACAGGTATCACTGGACGAAACAACATCTTTTTAACGTTTGTCTTCAGTGGAAACTTTGGAGATGAAAATTGATATCCACAGTCATATTTTGCCTAAAGAATTGCCTGACCTGAAAAAGGTAACTTTCAATGACCTCACTGAACTCCTATTCCCCTCTGTGATTTTTCCATGTTTATGTTATAATCTTCTCTTTTTCTGTGGGAATAAAATATTAGGTTTCCTTAATTTTGTGTGATTTAATTGTTATTGATTCTAAGTTTGTTTTCCATGACTCTGACATTTGTTCTGAGAAACAATTTGTGAAAAATCAGAACTTTACTACTTTTCAAATTATTATCATTATTATTATTATTATTTATTATTGCCAAATCTCACCCCCTGTGGATCACAGATCTGTTTAGCAGAAGTCAAGCAGCTTTATTTGGTTTAATTCAGATTGTAAATGAACAAACAGATGCACAGGGATGTGTCACAGCTGCAGAATTGAAAATTGGGATTTTCAAGTAAATGACCATCAAATTCATTTGCGTCATCTTCCCAGAACATAAAAAGCCTGGCTGTTTTACAAGGTTTGGGTAATAGTTTTTTAGAGAGTGGTGCACGGGCTTTTCATCTTTTGCCCATTGCTTTTGGCAGAACTTCAGATGATAAGATTAGAAACTGAGAGTGTTCTCCCATATCATGGAGTCCAACATTTTCATTTTACAGGTGCGGAAAATGAAAGCCTAGAAAGGTTGTCTGCACCAGGTCAGACAGGAAGAAAGTCATAGAGCCAGGATCTGAAACCTGTTTTCTGATTCTATATGAAGAAAACCTGGGTTCAAATCCCAGCTCTCCTTTCTGGGCACTGGTTTTTCCCCATCTGGAAATGAGGGGGCTGGATTCGACAGCCTCTGAGTCCAAAGTCTCTGCCAACTCTAAATCCTATTCCTGTCTAGTTTGCCTTTCTATTTGCCTTATGCTTGATAGATTTGTTATGAAGAAGCTACAATCTCAGAAACTAAAATAGAGGACATAAAGGTTTGTCTAAAGAGTACACTGTGGGGTTTCCTAAAGTCCAAAATTTGCCTTTCCTTTTTTTCACAATGAACTTGTGAATGAATATTCTTTAATGAAGCCAGGAAGAGAAGTAGTTTTTTTTAATGAAATTAAAATGGTTTTCAGCTTAGCTTAAGCTGGGAAAGCCTTTCTCTCTCTTTATAAAATACAGCATGCAATCTTCTAGAACTTTTACATCACTAAGAATAGTCTACCTTCTCTAATCCAAGTTAAGAAAAAAATAAATTAACTCCAAAATCTCATTTAAATTTTATTCCAGGCACAAGTGAAATTATTTTTTTCCCTATCCTTGTGCTCCAGAGGATTGGTAATCCTAAATTTTCTTTTATATAATGATACAGGTGAAAGCTCAAAATTTTACCTACCTCTAAGAATTAATTACTCAGGAGCACGTGACTCCCCAATACTAGCAGCCAAGAGATTAAAATTCTGAAATGGCCCCTTTTGAAATGTTGTAGACCAGAACTAGGAAAAGAACACAGAAAAACTACTCTAACAACACGTGGGGAAAAAGGAAAAAGAAACTTAAAACAATGAAATTATGACCTAGAATTTTGACCCTAGAGAAGAGATAAGAAAATGTACCTTCCTCTCTTCTTTACAGAAGTGGGAGACCATGGGTGTGAAATATTGCCTATACTACCAGACTATATTGAAGGAATGGTTGGTTTTGCTCAAATGCTTTGTTTTTCTCTTCCTTTTTTATTCTTAGTTTCAAATGAATTTGATGTATAAACAAAATATCAATTTTTAAAAATTTTAAGAAAAGCTACAAATCCTGACTATACATTTCTTTAACTACCATCAGTAGAGGTCTTTGAAAGCTGTTTCCTCACTACCTCCTTCCCAGTTAATAACAAAAACTAAACAAAAATAATGTGACTATGACATCTCTGCTGAAAACTTGCTCCTTAGGGTCCTTTTGCCCTGGTTGTGTATTCCTGAAGGATAAGTAGATTCTCTTTGATATTAATGATTTCATGAAATACAAGCACCAAAAGCTCTCAATTCATAAGTTGTTGAGACAGGAGCAGTTAGGTATAGCTGCTTGGGGGATAGTATTCAATGCATTTAGAGCTAGGAAATATTAGTAATTTTATTGCTGTTTTTATGGCTGGGGCATCACGGTTTTGGTTTGCTTTTTTTTTTTCATTTTTCCTTGAATAGCTTAGATAGTAGGAGCATCTGGTTTGATTCATACAAAACACCAAGAACAATGAACAGTGAACTCAGTTCTCTATAGTGCAGTCCAGTACCATGAAATTCCAAAGCTAGATTCTGGATACCGGACTTTTACGGCAGATTTTAAGACCTTTCATGTTGTACAGAGCCACCCATTGGGAAGTAAATCCTAAGAACTCCCAACAACAGCTCCCTCTCATTATCCTGCCCTGAAATATCACACAGGTGAGAGTCTCTGAAATGGTCCACAAGATCTATCGTTGTTGATTGCTTCCAAATGTAGAGAGCCAGACCAACACTTACATAGAATCTGCAACATTTCAGAAGCAGAAAGAAGATGAGAAAATCCCAGGCCCCATGTTCCTAAGGTCAGGGAGCTGATGGCAGTGGTTTTAAGGAATTTTTACAAACCAATTTTCATTTGAGTAGAAGGGAAGAGGGTCAAAGACTCTCAAGAACAGGGTCCAGGAGTAAGAATTGTCCCAATTTTGCCCGCGGGTATCATTTAAGCAGGCACTAAAATGGCC
Source organism: Trichosurus vulpecula (assembly GCF_011100635.1). Lineage (NCBI taxonomy): Eukaryota > Metazoa > Chordata > Mammalia > Diprotodontia > Phalangeridae > Trichosurus > Trichosurus vulpecula. The sequence goes on along the minus strand of NC_050574.1, from coordinate 291,296,540 downwards.
CCTGCCTCAAAATTTCCCCCCAATAATACTAGAAAACCTTTGCTTTGTACCTGCCTGAAATTCTATATATTAAAGGACCATTTGCTAATGATATTTTTAAATGCTCTGGGAAGAAAACACGATCCATTTTAAGAATGTGGTAATACTTAACAGTCATTCACATCTTAGTATGAATGAATTTAGTCTGCATGCTTTCCTTCTATCATTTAGCAGAGATTGTACCCTAAGGGAATAAGAATTTTTATAGGAAGAGATTCTATCTGCTCCATAAAGCATACATGGATGCTTCATAAATAGTTGAAAGGAAAAAAACCACTCCTCTATATATTAGGAGTCTAAGGTCTTAATCCAGGCTTTTCCATTAACTCAAGGTGTGACCTTGGCCATGTCATCATAATCATTGTCATTGTACTGTTAATAGCTAACATTACACGGAGCTTACCAGGTGCAAGCACTGTGCCAAGCACTCTACAATTACTATCCCATTTGATCTTCACAACAACCATGGGAAGTAGATGCTGTGATTCTTCCCATTTTATGGATGAGAAAACTGAGTCAAACGAAGGTTAAGTAATTTGCCCGGGGTCCCACAGCTAGTGTCTTTACCTCCTCTGATCTATAAAATGATGGATAGGACCTTTATTAGATGTAAGTTCTTTGTCGTTTTAAAGCTCTTCGATTCTAGGGAAGAAAATCATTTTAGAAAAGGAATACACATGGGAAAGGAAAGTAAGCCTGAGTCAGGAAAGGACTTTGAACAACTGGATGGTAGCATGAGAACACTGTGTAACTGTAGGACAGATGTGGAAAACAGATTTGATCTCACTGATAATTAACCAAGGTCAGCAGGTGGGAGACTGTGGAGGAGGTGTGACTTTGCTGATTTTCTTAAGATGGCCAGTGCCAGGACGACAAATGTAAGAATAAGAAGATATTCAAATGTGTCAGAATAAGGGAAGACAACTAGGCAGTTCTGCTTCTGCTAATCCCACTCTGATTGAGGCAGTGTGGAGTAGTGGATAGGGTACTGGACTTGGGCTCAGGAAGACCTGGAATCAATTCCTGCTTTAGACACTTATTAACTGTGTGACCTTGGACCAGTCATTTAAACGCTACATGCCTTACTTTGCTCATCTATAAAATGAACGGCTGGACTCAATAGCCTGTAAGGTCTCTTTCTGCAGTAAATCTATGACTCTATGAGCTCCTTTCTCTGATTCTGGCCAATGGGAGCAGTTACTGAATGAGTCACAATATATGCTAATCCATTTTATGTACCCAATTCTCCATACCTCCCAGAAACTCAGGACTGAAAGCAGTCTATAACCATCCCCACTCCCCCTACTACCTTATAAACCTCCCAGTTTAACCTCGTGGGTTGGCCGCTAATTAAAGGGCAACATTTAAATTCATTCAGTATTTACGCTGTCCTGGCTACTATAAGGTACTAAGATGAATTTTTACCCTCAAGGAGCTTATATTCCAGTAGGGAAGACAAAACAAGTAAGTAAATAAGTAAAGTCAAATGGAGCAAGTGACAAGAGAGTTATCAACAATATTCTAAGGGAAAAGAGTCTGACCTGGATTTCTAAGAGGAGGTACAGCCCAATGTAGCGGATAGGATGTTGGGCATGAGCCAGGAAGGTCTGGATTCATATTCTGTGCTTGTCATTCTAATCACAGACAAGTCACTTAAACTCTGCGAGCCTCAAATAACTCTCTAAGACTACAAATTACAGACTTCTGTAACCAGAAGTTAGAGGCTTTTATATTGGGGGAGATTATTCCCATAAGCTGATAGGGGGCAGATAAGGGGATGAGGGAAGGTCACAGCTGTATACCTGGAATAATTTCCGCAATACATGCAATACTGGCCTCATGTCCAACTTTCCCCTGTTCCCTTTCAATCATGACATTAAGTGTCATTATGTGACCAGCTGCTTTCATGCCCACTGCCTCTGCTAATTAGCACCCCACACTAGGGAAGAAAGAAGTGGAAAGAAAAGAATTGGAACCCAGGTGCCCTGACTCCAAAATCAGTAGGCTTTCCATTTGCTCATCATCGTACATCATCTGTGTGTCTTAGACCTGTAGTAGAATCCAGATATTTTTTTTTCTTTTTCTCCCACCTCCACCCCCACCCTAGAGATGGCTACCATGACACAAATGTGTATGTGAGTGTGTGTGTCTGTGTGTGTGTGTGTGTGTATAAAATCATTATATACCTACTTCTATTTATTTTTTTTGGAGGGGGGAAGGCAAGGCACTCGGGGTTAAGTGACTTGCCCAAGGTCACACAGCTAGTAATTGTCAAGTGTCTGAAGTCGGATTTGAACTCAAGTCCTCCTGACTCCAGGGTTGGTGCTGTATTCACCACAGCACCTAGCTGCCCCCCTACTTCTATTTAACAGTTCTTTCTCTGGATGCAAATAGAAAATCACATGATAACTTTATTATATATTAAAAAGGGATAGCAAGTTGTACATAATGATTTGCAGTTTCGTTTGCAATCTTCTTTTTATTATACTATGTTATGGAAATGCTCATTTTATTCCATAAATTAAAATTTTAATAAGTAAACATTTTTTAAAAGAATCCAGATCTTCTATTGGTCTAGTCCTCTTTGTACTACATGCTTCAAGATATCCCACAATGTTCTCCTGAATGTCTTCCTTGTCAGTCCATAAAGGTTTTTCTTCAAAGGCTTCAGCTTGATTTCCAAGCAATGGATCAAACTATCAAACTTATTCTATAACAGTTTTCTAATTATGAGCACAGATATCAATAAAAAATTCAATGACTAGGCACAAAGCCAGAAATTCAATTACATTAAATGCATATGCAAACTTGGGTAAATGGAACAAATAAAGATGCCAGAGACACAAATAAATTTGATATCATGCTTGACTTCTTCAAGGACCCTAGGGAAGTTACAGTATAAAGCATATTAGATGTAACATTAAAGACTTTCCTTTATTTTTAAAATATTTCTTGAAGTATTCAGTGCAACTACAGAATATTTCTTCCCTCTCTTTCATCTGCTTTTCTTGCCATTTCTTTCTTTTTCTTTTCCATTTTTTTTTGCAAGCTTCTTAAGAAAGGCATTAAAAGAATAATCTGGTCTTAGGTATCATTTTAGAACCTCAGGCGTCGTTGAAAGAATCGATGCCTCTTTTAAGCCCATCTTTACTTTTTAAATATTAATAGGCAAGCCAAGGTGACCTTCACTTTGTAGCTGAAGGGAGGAAAGGGGGCAGGCAGAATCAACAGGGCATTGGCTAATCATTAGCTGTTTGCAAATGAGAAGGATCAAAGAGACAGTTAGGATGTGCTTTTCATCTTTTCTGGAAAATAGTGTTATTGTGCCTAGTAGTTATTGCTGAGACTTTGGGAAATATCCCTGCTGAGGAGAGACAGATTTCATGGGACTGCATTTGGGTTATTACAAATTCACTAAGGTCCATCTGCACCAAAAAGAAAGATTCTGACAAAAAAAATAATAACAGTGAGAATTGTGTGAGATATTTGTTGCTGTGGAAAGAGTCTTGGATTGAGAGACAGAAGAAGTTGGGTTCAAATCTTGGCACTGCCACTTACCACCCCTATGACATTGGGCAAGTCACATAACCTCTCTGGGCCTCCATTTCCTTCTCTGTCAAATGAGAGAGACTTCCATGGTCCCCACTAACTGTATGATCTTGGTCTTATGACTCACAAAAAAATGATATAGAAGACAACCTCAGCGTGTAAGAATCCCCTCTCTAATATGCTCAAAGGAAATCAAGCAAATCTAAGGATGTTGTTTCAAATTTATATATGTATATTCTCATCTGCTAATTACTAATTGATTGCTGATTAATAATTATTATCTTTTGCTGCTTTCAGTTTTTAGAAAGAAAACATAATAAACGTATCATGGTTTTATGTAATACCATCCATGAAAGTTTGGTTTTCACAAAGAAAATAAATTAGAGGTTATTTGGTATTAACCTTACAGAAAGAGTTCACTATAAATGTCCTTTGAATTTGGGCTCTTTCTCTGATTTGCTATGTGGCTTTTGCAGTGCCCCTAGGAATTTTTGCATGTGGAGAAAAGAGTACAAAGGGTGCTATCATTTGAAGTATTGGGGGCAAAAAATTGCAGCTCTGCCTAGTCACAGTTCCATATATCAATTATCTGGCAAACTAGCTACTAAGCCGTTGTTTCTACGGTCTTTTGAATACTTTTGGCACCCTCTAAATTTAGTGTGCTGGGACAAAGCCCCAGTCACTCTGCCTTAGTTATATCTTTGAACCTTGAAAAAGTCATCTCTCTGAGCCTCTGTTTCCTCATCTACAGAAAGGAAATAATAATATTTATGTCACATAGATCCCAGGGTTGTTGTGAAGAAAGTTCTTCATAAACTTTAAACCACTGCATAAATGTAAGCCGTTACTATTTAAGTGGTGAGCGCTTGTAAAAAAGATTCAATTTATGAAAGATTAATGTACAAGTAACTATTTCAGGGCACTTGGTTGAACTAAGTGCTAAGACCCCATTTCACTTACCAACACAAGCTGTTATATTCATTTGAAGTTAAAGCACCAAATTAAAATGCCTTGAAAGTCTGTATTGGCCACAAATGCCTGCAAAGATTCTGTAAAGTTCTTTGAACTTGTTAAATGCCATGGGGTAGTCCACAGAGGAAAAATCCAAAGAATGCTATCAACAAGTGTGAGTGGAGTTCAACTGGAGTCCTGCATTAAAGGGGAGGAAAAATAACCAAAGGGGAGCATGGAGTGGAGGGGAAGGAGCCGCCTTGCTAAGACTGAACACCTGAAAACAGTCATCACAGACTCCACCCACATCTAGAAGCCAGTCAATGCAGGCATATCTTAGTCTGGATAGCCCAAGACATTGAAGGATTTCTGAGAGAATGAGGAAATGGATGGCTGCAAAGGTTCCCTGAAATTTACAGTGGCTTTGCTGCAGAGGTCTAGAATTTTCCTCCACCACCTTCCCTGCTATTATTTTATGTGTGCCTGGCTGCTGTAATTCTGGGTAGAGTCAAAAGGAGTTTACTATGAATGAGATCTGTTTCTCTGGAGGTCTTATTATAATAATAATAATGATAATAACAGCTAGTATTTACATAGCACCTACTATGTGTCAGGCATTATGCTAAGTGTTTTATGGACCCTGAGAGACAGCTACTATTATCATCTGCATTTTATATTTGAAGAAATGGGAAAGGAAGGGGCGCAGCCAAGATGGCGCTGGAAAGCAGGGACTTGCCCAAAGCTGTCCCCCAGGACCCTCCAAACACCTATAAAAATGGCTCTGAACAAATTCTAGAGCTGCAGAACCCACGAAATAGCAGAGGGAAGCAGGGCTTCAGCCCAGGACAGCCTGGATGGTCACTGGGTAAGGTCTATTACACCATGCTGGGAACGAAGTGGAGCAGAGCCCAGCATGGGTTGCACCCAGACTAACCAGACTGGGATCCAGGTGGGCAAAATAGGCCTTAGCACCCTGAATCAGTGATCTGTGGCAGTTACCAGACTTCTCAACCCATGAACACCAAAGACAACAGAGAAGGTTAGTGGGAAAAACTGCAGGGACCCAGTGAAAGGAGTTCACAGTTGGCCACTGCCCTGGGGTGGGGGGGGAGAGGGGGAGGCACACTGGAGGTGGTGCAGCTCTGAGGCTGCTTACAGAGCTACAGCTGCAGTTGCTTCCATCCCCAGGACCACCTGATGGGAGGAGTTAAGTGGTAGATCAGAGCAGGAGTGCAGAGCCTGCTTAGATCTGAGTCCCAGTCCCTCCTTGGGGGAGGAGGAGCGCTGGTGTGGCAGAGCTTGCTGTGTAGAAATAGCTCTGAAAACAACAGCACAGTCTCTCAAGCTTGGGACAAAGTACTCTCTACTCTACAAGCAGTCATACCCCGCTGAAAAACTCAAGGCTCAAGTAGTTGTCTGGGAACATGGACAGGCAGCGAAAATGGACTCAGATTCTGACTCAGACTTCGGAATCTTTCTTTGGTGACAAAAAAGATCAAAATATAAAGCCAGAAGAAGTCAACAAAGTCAAAGAGCCTACATCAAAAGCCTCCAAGAAAAACATCAACTGGTCTCAGGACATGGAAGAGCTCAAAAAGGATTTGGAAAAGCAAGTTAGAGAAGTAGAGGAAAAATTGGGAAGAGAAATGAGAGTGATGCAAGAAAACCATGAAAAACAAGTCAATGACTTGTTAAAGGAGACCCAAAAAAATACTGAAGGAAATAACACCTTAAAAAATAGACTAACTCAAATGGCAAAAGAACTCCAAAAAGCCAATGAGGAGAAGAATGCCTTGAAAGGCACAATTAGCCAAATGGAAAAGGAGGTCCAAAAGACCAGTGAAGAAAATAACTACCTTAAAAATTAGATTGTAGCAAATGGAAGCCAGTGACTTTATGAGAAATCAAGATATTATAAAACAGAACCAAAGGAATGAAAAAGTAGAAGACAATGTGAAATATCTCATTGGAAAAACCACTCACATGGAAAATAGATCCAGGAGAGATAATTTAAAAATTATTGGACTACCTGAAAGCCATGATCAAAAAAAGAACCTAGATATCATCTTTCAAGAAAGTGTCAAGGAAAATTGCCCTAATATTCTAGAGCCAGAGGGTAAAATAGAAATTGAAAGAATCCACCAATTGCCTCCTCAAAAAGATCCCAAAAAGAAAACTCCTAGGAACACTGTTGCCAAATTCCAGAACTCCTAGATCAAGGAGAAAATACTGCAAGCAGCCAGAAAGAAACAATTTGAGTATTGTGGAAACATAATCAGGATAATACAAGATCTAGCAGCTTCTACATTAAGGAATCAAAGAGCTTGGAATATGATATTCTGGAGGTCAGTGGAGCTAGGATTAAAACCAAAAATCACCTACCCAGCAAAACTGAGTATCATGCTTCAAAGCAAAATATGGATTTTCAATAAAATAGAGGACTTTCAAGCTTTCTCAGTGAAAAGACCAGAGCTGAATAGAAAATTTGACTTTCAAACACAAGAATCAAGAGAAGCATAAAAAGGTAAGCAAGAAAGAGAAATCATAAGGGACTTACTAAAGTTGAACTGTTTTGTTTACATTCCTACATGGAAAGATGATTTGTATAATTCATGATACCTCAGTATTAGGGTAGTTGAAGGGAATATACATATATGTGTATGTGTGTATATATATATAGATATATATATATATATGTATGTATGTATATATATATGTATGTATGTGTATATATATATATATGTATGTATGTATATATATATGTATGTATGTATGTATATGTATAGACAGATGGCACAGGGTGAGTGGAATATGAAGGGATGATATCTAAAAAAAATTTTAAAAATCAAGGGATGAGAAAGGAATATATTGAGAGAGGGAGAAAGGGAGAGATAGAATGGAGTAAATTATCACACATAAAAGTGGCAAGAAAAAGCAGTTCTGTTGGAAGGGAAGAGGGGACAGGTGAGGGGGAATGAGTGAATCTTGCTCTCATCGGATTTGACCTGAGGAGGGAATAACATACACACTCAATTGGGTATCTTACCCCACAGGAAAGAAGGAAGAGGGAGATAAAAAGGGGTGATGATAGAAGGGAGGGCAGATGGGGGGAGGAGGTAATCAAAAGCAAACACTTTTGAAAAGGGACAAGGTCAAGGGAGAAAATTGAATAAAGGGGGATAGGATAGGAAGGATCAAAATATAGTTAGTCTTTCACAACATGAGTATTGTGGAAGGGTTTTGCATAATGATGCACATGTGGCCTATGTTGAATTGCTTGCCTTCTTAGGGAGGATGGGTGGGGAGGGAAGAGGGGAGAGAATTTGGAACTCAAAGTTTTAAAAGCAGATGTTCAAAAAAAAGTTTTTGCATGCAACTAGGAAATAAGATACATAGGGAATGGTACATAGAAATCTATCTTGCCCTACAAGAAAGTAAGGGAAAATGGGATGGAGTCGGGGGAGTGGGGTGACAGAATGGAGGGCTGACTGGGGAATGGAGCAATCAGAATATATGCCATCTTGGAGTGGGGGGGAGGGTAGAAATGGGGAGAAAATGTGTAATTCAAACTCTTGTGGAAATCAATGCTGAAAACTAAAAATATTAAATAAATAAATAAACAATAATTAAAAAAAAAAAAGAAATGGGAAAGGCAGACAGAGGTTAAGCTACTTGCCCAGGACTGAACTGCTAATTAGTGTCTGAGGACTGATCTGAATTCAAGTCTTCCTGACTCCAGTCCCAGGGCTCTATCCACAGCACCACCTACCTGACCACAATCTCAATAAAATAGGAGGCTAGGTTATCTGCTATGATAACAAAAGCTGATATTTGTAACGTGTTTTAAAGTCAGTTAGGTGGCACAGTAGATAGAGTACTGGGCTTGGAGTCATGAAAATTCATCTTCGTGAGCTCAAATCTGGCCTCAAACACTTTCTAGCTTTGTGACCCTGGGCCAATCGCTTAACCTGTTTGCCTCGGTTCTTCATTTGTAAAATGATCTGGAGAAGAAAATGGCAAATCACTCTAATATCTTTGCCAAGGAAGAGAAGATGGGCTGGCTACATGGGGAGGGAGCGAATGACAGGAACACACCCAGAATTATTCCACTGGTGCCCTTGTGATGTCAGGAGAGAGCAAGAAAGACCTCCAGCACATGAGGAGGACTTCCTGTCAAACTTATAGGAGGATCAAGACTATCATACACAGGATGGACAGGTGTGGATGAGTTGTGTTGAAAGGAACTTCTGGATCAATAACATTACAGATCTATTCAAGTATTTTAGTTCATTTCTATTTTAATATTTAGTTCATGTCATACTAATTGTTATTTGCTTTCAGGAATTTAAATGCCATGTTCCTTGAATTGAATGTTTCTATGAATTATGGATTTGTTTCCATTTCTACCTTTTGAGTATTTAATTGTGCTTTTCTACTCTCCACAGAGATATGGCTACGAAGGATGGGTGCAGCTCCATCACAACAGCAAGGTTGGTGCCCTTCTTCCCATTAGGTTTTCTGGACCTACTAGTTCCCTATAAGCAACTGATGCAGCATAGAACCTACAAAAACATGTGTTATGTCAAAGGAGGACCTCCAGACAGCTGAGTTCCTTTGTCTCCCTGATAAACTTTGCATTTGCCGAGAGATTGGAAGGGAGATTTCTCAGGGTTATTAGGAAAAATGTTTACCTTCAAAGAGCAGCATTTTAAAAGATGAAACTGTAGTTTGAGATGCCAATTAAAAAAACATTTTTTTCCCTGGAACCAATTTGGGCATTTATTATTCTGCCGTTAGGAACTGACCTAGTCCTCACCACAGGTTATTGGTGTATATTAAGGTAGGCTAAATAAATGGAGCATTTTGGATTCCAGTGCAAGTTAGAGAAATTAAACATCAGAAGCAAAGGAGAGAAGCCTTCACTGGGGCCAGGATTTGCTAATAGTAGAAAGCAAGGAAGGAGAAGGAGCCTCCAAGCAATCCAATTTGCAAATAATTAGGCCCAAGGGTGAGCTAGAAATCTGGCCCTGGGAAGGACTGTATCCCCGAACTTTATTCACAGAGTAATAATAAGCCATCATTAACACAACAGGAGCCTGCTTAGAATTTCATCCTTATCCTCCTGTTTTCTGAATCCTATTTGTAAAAAGTATGTTTTGTGCACAGCACATAGCATAAATAGGACACAGCAAAAAGCAAGCATTAGCTCTCTCACTTTCCAGAATCCACAACTGGAACTGGCTAGTTATTTTATTAAAGGTAAAGTACTGCACAAGTGGATATGCTTTAAGGCTACCAAAGTGGCCCAGATCTTAGCAACTTAGTGCCTGATTTTTATCCCATTGTTTCAATTTAAGTTTGACTCCAGAACAGAATCTGACAGCTCTGGAAATCTAAGTCTGTTACAGAAATGTAAATCCATAAATACTTGGTTTGTACCCAAATGTAGGGAGTCATATCAATTTTTTAATAAGTAACACCATTTTACAAAGGAAATTGTGGTGTTCGTAGGGGGCACTATATCAATGATGATATAAGCATGCCATTTGAAACGTTGCCCGGAGCACTTATTTTTGCAAAAATCTTATTATTGAATTATAATCAAAATCCTCAGTAGCATCACTTGGCCATTTGCCTAAGACAAATCAAGTAAAATATCAGAATGTTAGAGTTCAAAGGGATGTTGGTGATTATCTTGTGCGACCCTATCATTTTACAAATGAGAAAAATGAGGCCAAAGTCTATATAAAACATAGACAAGATGGTTTGGGTTGGGGTTGGAGATATAGCTGGAGGAAGTCAGAAAAGACCTCTTTAGGAGGTGGCACTTAAGCTGAGCTCTAAGGGAAGTTAGGAATTCTAAGAGGTAGAAGTGAGGAAGGAAGATCCTCCAGGCACGGGGAACAGACTGTACAAAGATGCAGAGATGGAAGACAGCATACGTGTATGATTAATAGCAAGATCACCATTTTAGAGGGCATGAGGGAGAGCAAAGCAAAATAAGCCTGGAAAGTTAGGCCAGGACCAGGTTAGGAAAGGGTGTAAATGTCAAAGAGAGGAGTGTTTGTTTTATATTAGAGGCAATATGCAACCAAACACATGCCATGATCAGGTTCCTCACAGCCCTGAAAACATTTAATGATCTTGCAAGATCATTAAAAGTAAATTTTTCATGAGTCATTTGAAGATTTAAATTTTGTAAATAGCTGCTAATATTGGAGAACTGTGCAACCTGTCTTCACTTTGTAATATAAAGGATCGGTTGGATGACATGCTTCAGAGCCATCTTGTCTCTTGAGGTCAAAATGGCGTGTTCCAATGGTGCCTCTAATATTAATAATGTCCATAACACACAGACACAGAGCTCCTTGGTCAACATAATACGTGCTTCTCACCCTACCCTGCTGATAAAGGTATAGAAGGTCAACAACTAGGAATTGCAATTGTACATGGGAATTATTCACAAATGATGAAATGAAAAGAAGGAAACAAGTAATTTTTAAGTCCTTACTATGTTCCAGGCACTGTGTTAAGGACTTTATAAATGTCATCTCATTTAGTTTTCCTAATAACCCTGGGAGATAAGTGTTACCATCATCCTTATTTTATAGTTGAGGAAACTGGGCCAGACAGAGATTAAGTGACTTGCCTAGGATCACAAAACTATTAATGTCTCAGGAGGGATTTGAATTTGGGTCTTATTGACTCCAGGCCTAGTGCTCTAACCATTGTATCATCTAGCTGCCTCAAGTGCCAAGCTGGGCACAAGCATTACAAGAGCCTGAGCCATGGCTCCCCTTTGTATTGATTCTTAAATCTGCTCCCTATTTTTCCCTCTGTCTCCTTAATTTGACATTCTCAACCCTTTGATTTCCCCTGTAATGGACTCTATATCTGGGTTCCTAGGCCCCAGTTTCTGTTCAAGTTCATTGGATCACCTTCTCCAAACTTAGCTAAGCTGGTCCTCAGGCAACAGATGTCATTGGGTCCATACTTAAAGCCTTCCCAGGTAGAAGAGACCAGCCATAGTCTGCACTCAGCTCGAATAGCCTTTGGGAAGCAAGGGTCACTTTCATGTCATAATAAGGCATTCTAGGAAGATTTTGGTGGAAGGTCAGAGGACAAGTCAAGTCAACAAGCATTTATTATGCACCTGCTATGTGCCGGGCACTATTCAATCATCAGGATGACAAGTCTTTATTAGGATCATAAAGTATTACGTTTAGAGCTGGAAGGAACCTTACAGACCATCAAGTTCAGAACCTTTATTTCACAGATGAGTAAACTGATGCCAAAACAGTTTTAAGACTTGCCCAAGGTCACACAGCCAATAAGTGTCTAAAGCAGGATTTAAACTCGGGGCTACCCTGACTCTAGGACCAGCACTCTATCAACTATACCACCTAGTTACCTATCATAGAACTCTGGAAATCACTGCAGTTGTGGCCACATGAGCTATAGAAACACAAAAATAAATAAAATTACTAAAGAGCTCAATGAGAATAATATCACTATCCTGTGCCACAGCATCATCTCACCCTTAACACATGCACATAGCTCCCCTTCCCCTTTGACTGATACAATCTTTTAAACAGTAAGGAAATAAGGCCCCCCCTCCCCTCTCCTTTTTTTTTTTTTGCAAGATCATCTCTATGTTATGCTAATGGGTGTAAAAATGCAAAATAACTCTACTTAAGCATTTGCACTGGCTACAAAAAAGACAATTTCAGAGTTGGGAGGGAGTTCAGTGGCCAACTAGTCCAATTCCCATCTCAAATGGAATTACCTCTACAACATAGCTTTAGGCAAACCTTCAATGAAAGAGAACCTACTACTTCCCCAGGCTGCCCATTTTGCTTTTGGATAACTTGAATGGGGGGTGGGGGGTGGGGGGAAGAAGAGAATCTGTGTATAGATAGCACCTTTATTAAGTACTTATACTCTGCACCAAGCATTGCACTAAGTGCTGGAGATACCAAAACAAGAAAACAAAACAGTCCCTATTCTCAAAGGGATTACATTCCAAAAGAGGAAAACAAAACATAAAGAGGATCTGGAAAAGTGACGACTATAGTGACAGAGGGCAAGGCACTTGTTGGAGAGGTGGAAAAGACCAGAGCATAGTGGCTGAGGCTCCTACTAACATAAGTGAGTTTTTTCTTACCTACAGCCTAAATTTGCCTCTTTGTAATTTCCATCCATTCACTGCTCCTCTGTATGCCCCCTAAGGCCCAAGAGAACAAATCTAACCTCTCACATGATGGACCAATTTGTACTCAATGACAGTTTTCATGTCCCAATGAACTGACATCAGGTAATTCACCATTCTAGTTGCCCTGCTCTTCCCTAGTTGCTTCACCAGCTGTCCTTTCCAAACATTGCTGCCAAGAATATCCATAATACTGATAAGCAATTGGGAAATTTAATAAGTGTTGATGATTATTGCTAAAGAAAACTATCGGCAATCTGAGCAACAGAGTGGCATAATCAATAGAATATCATACTTGAAGATTGAAAGATCAGGGTTCAAATTCCACCTCTGATACTCATTAGCTTCATGACCATGGGCAGGTCATTTAACCTTTCTATGCCACAGGCAACACTCTAAAATTATAAGTTATTTTGTGATTGGTTTTGGGAGGGGGGTTGTAAATGATGGTCTACATCAATAGATCCTTAGAAAGTCAGAGATATGTATATTCTTTATACAAATGGAAACATAAAGTAAAAGAGAAAATATCTACAAAAAAAAAACTTGAACTTAGAAAACAAGAAACCTAACCTCAATAGACCAGTCTCAGAAGGAGAAATCAAATAAGTCATTAACAAGCTTCTCTGCAAATGGCACCAGGACCAAACTGTTCCATCAGTGAATTCTTCCAAATCTGCAAATGACTTGTGATCTCTGTATTCCTAGACTATTTCTAAACATAATAAAAATGGCATGCTAATTCAACTTTTTTGTGAGGCAAATGTGGTTTGACCTCAAAAAGTTGACTCATGAACAATATAACAATTATGACACCGCTTTCCTCCCACCTTCCCCAGGTAAACAGGAATAACAAAATCTGGGATTTTTTCATTTACAAGGTGTTTTCATTCTTCTACATTCATTTGGTAAAAACCAAAATCTTCTGGGACAGCTGGTCTCAATGCCTAATTTAGCAGAGATTTGAACTTCCTGAAAGATCTTCCTGAAACATTTTACAATCATGTTTTTCTCTCTGTTTCCCTTCTCAATCCTTAATTCTTGAATAGTCCTGGAACAGCTCCAGTGACATTTGTTTCTTATTGTAGAGCTTTATAAAGATTTCAAAGAGCAATTCATTTCTCCTTTGTTTGGTATTTACTGGAAGCAGGCAAATTCTTGATTGATACAGCCACCTTTGGTGCACTGAGACATTGGCCATTGAAAACAGGAGAATGTTTCAGGGGCCATATGTGACACAGGAGGACTAGAACAAAAACCATTCTCATCAACAGACATTTATTGAAGGCCTACTGTATGCTGAGCATTCAATACACAAAGGCAAAAACAGTCCCTCTTTTCAACGACCTTATAGTATAATTGGAAAGTTAAGGCATGCACAATAACTAGCACAGTACCTGGCACATAGTATGCACTTAATAAATCCTTGTGGATTAAATAATGAATAAAAAACACATACTATATAAAATGATTATTCCTGTTACCTAGGTGCTAAGGTAAGTTGTTTCTTCACATTTGGCATCTAAGCCTAGCTACTAGGGATGGGAGGTGGAGCAGTAAAAGAAAGAAGATGGACGCTTTTGGAGAGTGGACTGTAACTGGGCTTTAAACTAACCCCTATGGTTCCCTCAAAGTGTCATTTTAAAGCTAGAAGGTTCATTAAGGAACATCTGGTCAAACTCCTCCATTTAAGAGGGAAGAAAACTGAAACCCAGAGGGGGAAGTCACTTGCCCAAGGTCACAGTCAAATAAATCCAAATCTTATAGATTTGAAGACAGTAAAAACAGAAAGGGAACTAGAGATCCTCTCATCCAAACCCCTCATTTTACAAAATAGAAAAGAAAGATGCAGAGTTAGTGTAGGAGCAGGGACTAGAATCTTTTTCTCTCTTGTCTTCCAACCCAGAGCTGTTTCATCCAAGCTATTTAAATCTGAGGGGCAGTTAGGTGGCACAGTGTATAGAATGCCAGGTCTAGACTCAGAAAGATTCATCTTCCTGATTTCAAATTTGGCCTCAGACAATTACTAGCTGTGTAACCCTGGGTAGTCACTTAACCCTGTTTGCCTCCATTTCCTCATCTGTAAAAGTGAGCTGGAGAAGCAAATGGCAAACCACTCCATTATCTTTGCCAAGAAAACCTCAAATGGGATCATGAAGAGTTAGACAGAACTGAAACCACTCAACAACAAATTTAAATCTGATTTCCCTCGGGAACAAGAGAGTTGGTAGTCAGAGTGGCAGCTGCCCTTCCAGGGCATCAGTCTCTTATCTCATGACAAAGAGCTAATCAGGAGACTGGCTCTTCAGACCTTCCACATGTACCTTATGCCCCAAATTCACCTCACTTAAGGTCCTCCTTCTACTCCTCAGGAATTTTTAATTAGCATGGTATAACAATGCTTTAAGTGGGGGGGGGGGCGGGGAGGAGGGAGTCATAGAGATGAAGGAAGCAGTCTCACTTCTCTTACCTTGCCACTCAAATGAATAGTCCCACTTGCCATGAATTAATTCTGCTGGTACCCTGGATGCTCTTGAGTTGAAAAAATGTTGTGAGGTGGCCAGTTGACAGTGAGATGATGAACTTCCTACAACAGGGCTGGCCTCTCTTCTCATTGTTGAGCTTGGATATCACCATACCTAGTACTCTTCCTGAGGAACCCTAAAAGACCATCAAGATGGAAACCCGGCTGGAGTCTGCTCCTGTCTCAACTCTCGTTATCCTATCACAGGCTCCACAAAGTCACAGCTCCACTCATTCCTTTACTAAAGGATTCACCATAGCCTTCTTACTTAGAAGAATACAATTTCTTGTCTTCAACTCCTTAAAAATCTCCTTCTTTGGGACCAATTTCCCACCCTTGTGCAAATCCCACCCCCCACCTTATAGCCCTATTCTAGTTATGACCCGTGTTGGAAAATAAAGTAGACATAGGTAGGGGCCATAAAGCTAATCATACAAATTTGGGTTTTATTCATATGAATAACATGATAAAAATGGTATTTAAAAGAGACTAATCTGTTTCTCTACAGGATTGACTAGCGTGGGGAGAGATTGAAGTCAGGAAAATTAATTAGAGGAACTAGATTCAACTAATTATGATGTGCTAACGGCCTGGACTAAGATGTTGGCAATGGGAATGGGAAGGGCAAGTAGATATGAAAAACTTCATGAAAGAATTCAAATGGCTTGTTGACTGTTGAAAATTTAACAAATATTAATTAAGTGCTTTCTGTGTACAGAGTACCGTGTTAGAGCCTGAAAGAGGAACAAAGTTTAGACAAAACACTATCCCTTCCCTGAAAAGGTTTACAACTTAGTAGGGGGCTATAACTCATACATGAATGAATGTAATACAAAAGTGTATGTGCTAAATGCATTAGAGATGCAAATAAACTGCCATATCAGGTAAAGGCTTAGGTTACTGCTAACAGGAAGATAAAGGACATTTTTAATACAGGTAGCATTTGAGTTGGCTTTTAAAGGGTGAAAGAAATTCAACAGGTACAGAGGGAAAGAGAGGCAACTTTCATGCATAGGAAATAATACGAGCAAAAGCATGAAGGTGGGAAAGCTTGGGAGAATCAAAGGTTTGAATAAAGTATAGAGTATGTGGAAGAGGGTACTACCAGATAAAGCCAGACCAGTAGAATAAAATCAGATTGTGGAAAGCCTTCAAGGCCAGGCCAAAGGAATTTGAACTTTACTTAATTTACTTAATAGGTAATAGGGATTCATTGAAGAGTCATGAGCTAAGAACTAACATATGCATAAGGAAGATTAATCTAACATCAGTGTGAGGGATGGAATGAACAAATTGGATGTGGAGAGAAGAGAAAGGGACAGAAGAAGGAAGTAAAGGGAGTAGGAGAGAGAAGAGTTGAAAATGAATCCAAGGTTTTGAACCTGCTTGACTGGAATAATTATTTCCTTTGTTAGAAATAAGAAAGTCCAGAGAAGGAACTGCATAGTTCAATCTTTGGGAGGAAAAATTATGAGTTCTGTTTTGGACATGAAGAATTTTAGGTGATAGTAAGACATCCAGGTAAATGAATCCAAAAGGCAGTTAGAGATTTGTGAAAGTCTCCTAAGAGAGTCTCAGAAAGATGACTAATTCCTGATTTCAGCCATTTCTGCTTCTTCAGTCTAGTCATCCTGGCTGTTTGCCTTGTCATGTAGTCAATGAGACTGTGAAATATCAAGAACAGTAATAAACTTCTGAAATCAATATCAGGTATTTAAACTGAATAGAATACTGACTAATTAGATGATGTTCAGTTTTGATAGCCTGTCCGTATCTTGTCCATATCTTGTCCATCCCCTATTCCTTAAAGATGAGGATACCAAGGCATAGAGAGATGAAATTACTTTACTGATTCACACAGCAAATTACTGAAAAGACCCAGATTAGAATCCAGGTTTCATGACTTCAGAATCATAACTATGATTTTCATAAGTTGGCTGAAGCAAATTTCACAAAATATACTAGAGCAATTAGTCATCAAGTCAACTTTTTAAGAAAAATTCATTTGGTGGTAGAGAGACAGGGACCCCAGGAAACAGGGAGGATAAATAGTATTTTTCTTCCATATACTCTATGGTCCAGTCATATTGGCTTACTTATTGATCCTCACACACAATATACCTCTTTGTATTTTCCCTGTCTGCTGTCCCTCTTGCTGGAAGTCTCCACCTTCTCCCCTCCACCTCTTAGAATCCCTTGCTTCTTCAAGAATCAGCTCAAATGCCACTTTACTTTCCGTCTACTTTATCTATATCTTTTATATATCTTCTTTATGCAAATGTTGTCTCTCCCATTAGAGTGTAAGCTCTTTATAGACAAGCGTTGCTTTTTCTTTTTCTTTGTATGCTCAACATTTAGCATAGTGCCTCCTGCATATAGAAAGATCTTAATAAGTACTTTTTATTATTACATACTATAAAAAATACTGTTGATTGATTGATTCACAATAGCTCAAATGTCAGTTCTTTTTATAAGACTTTCCTGGTTCCTCCTCCCTCAGCTGCTAGTCTCCCTTCCCTGAAATTACCTTATATTTACATTGTTTACGTATGTAGTGTTACCGATCTCTAAGATTCCTTCCAGCTTTAATGTTCCTTGGACACATACAATGATAAATATAGTTTCCATGTGAATAATTTCCTCCTTTGGAGGAATAATTTTTAAGTACTCTTTCATGCTGAATGGCATTCTAATATTAAGCAAGGAGGAGGAGGGGGCAATCCTTCATGTGACAAATGAAATACATTTCCCAGATTTTTTTCTTTAATGCCATCTCTTTATTTTACCTCCTCTCTTCTTCCCCCTAAAAAAGCTTATAACTCACTCATGGCTTCACAACGGAAATCGAATCAATCCCACCAGCATACTGGTGCTGATGACCAGGACACAGGCATTCTGAGATGTAAATAATTGTTAGGTTTGTTCTCCCTGACATGATTTCACAAGTCACTTACTCAATGACTCTGGAGAGTTATTGGTCATGGAAAAATGCAAACGTTGTTGAAGAGACCTGAATTCATTTTGTGGGTGAAATGTAGCCTGGGCTTTAGATGAAGAAATTGGGGCAGAACAAGTACATGGAAAGAGAAAGAAAAAGCAAAGAGCTATAGTTCAAGATGGGTATGAATAGAGCTTAAGATTAAGTCTTGGTAGGAGAAGAAGAAATAGGAAAGGGGAGGGGAGGAAACAGCCAATCAGAGGACAGTGGTGTTTTTTTTTTTTACCTGCTCACACGCATTTTGCTCTCCCACCAGGGATTCAAAGGTCGATCTTTAGTCTTTGAGGTATCACATAAACAACTTTCAGAAAGACACTCTGCCCAGAAAGAAAAGGGAAACATGAAAAGATGCTAGTCCTTCTATTAACTAGCAGTGTAACCTCAGACAAGAATCTTCAGGAAGAGAGACAGCTTGAAAGGGTGGAGACCTGGATTCAAATTTTTTTCTATTTATTTATTTATTTGTTTGTTTATTATTTTTTAAAATATTTTTAGTTTTCAACATTGATTTCCACAAGATTTTGAGTTACAAATTTTCTCCTCATTTCTCCCCTCCTCCCACCCTAAGATGGCATAAATTCTGATTGCCCCTTTCCCCAGTCTGCCTTCCCTTCTATCACCCCACTCCCCCCGCCTTATCCCTTTTCCCCTTACTTTCTTGTAGGGCAAGATAGAGTTCTATACCCCATTTCCTGTATATTTTATTTATATTTATTATATATTTTACTTTGGAGCTTTTTGTCAGGGTATGATTGATTTCAATGTGGATATTGCTTTGTCCCAAGCTTCAGGGATTTTGTGCTGCTGTTTTCAGAGCAACTTCTATTCTGAGGTGGTATGATGCTCCTCTCCTGGCCAGTGCTCTGGTCTGGGAATGTAGGCACTCCTTTCTGCTGTGTAATCATCAAGAGGACTCCCTCTCCACAGCCACCACGAAGCTCTGCCACACCAGTGTTCCTCCTCCCCCAAGAACCACCAACCAGGACTGTGACCCAGATCCAAATAGGGCAAAGCAAGAGAACTTTGTCTCAGTGCCACCAAAGTGCTCTCTGCACTCCTACTCTGATCGGCCCCTTGATTCTCCACACCATCTAGTCTGGAACTGCAGAAGCAGCCCCCACTGCTGGTACTGCTGCTGCAGCCACCTCTGCTGCCCTGGGGCTGCAACTAGACCACGCACTTCCCTCACCCAGATCCAGCAGTTTTCCCACTGACCTGTTGTCAGTGGATTGTCTTTGGTGTTTGTGGGTTGAGAAATCTGGAAACTGCCACAGCTCAGTGATTCAGGGCGCTGAAGCCTTCTCCACTCAATGTACTATGGCGTGGTCTGGGTTCTGACATTGCCCATGTTGAGCTGAGCTCCACTCCCAGCTCGGTGCGATATCCCCTTCCCAGTGACTATCCAGGCCGTCTTGGGCCGCAGACTTGTTTCCTTCTGTTATTTCATGAGTTCTGCAGCTCTAGAATTTGCTTAGAGTCACTTTTTATAGGTGTTTGGAGGGATTTGGGGGAGAGCTTAACCAAGTCTGTGTTTTCAAGCCATCATCTTGGCTACACCCCCCAGATTCAAATCTTATTTCAGATATTTTGTTGCTTCGTGACCCTGGGAAAATTGCTTAATCCCTCTGTGCCTTTCGGTGTTTTCTCAGCTGTATAGTGAGGAATTTAAACACAATGGACTCTAAGGTGCCTTCCAGTTCTAAATCTCTAATCCTATGATTTCTCTGCTTCTCATGTTCCTCAGGTATAAAATAAGAGGCTTGAACTGCATGGTATAAGATATCTGCCAGCTCCAAAGTGATCCATCCACACACTTACTTAATATTTTCCTATGACCAAGTCAACATTTGCAAAATGACTGTGACAATAATAACAGCTAGCATTTATATAGCACTTTAGAGACAGCACCCCATCCACTGCACCATCCAGCTACCCTTAAGAAGAGAGGAGTAGCTTGGCATAGTGGATAGAGCCCAGAACTTGGAATCAGGAAGACTTGAATTCAAATTCAGCCTCAGATACTTGCTAGCTATGTGACCTCAAGTAAGTCACTTCTGTCTGCCCCAGTTTCCTCATCTGTAAAATGAGAATAATAACAGCAATGATTTCCCAGGGTTGCTTTGAGGATAAAATGGGATAATATTTGTGGAGAAAGTTGCAAAACTCAAAAAGCATTGTATAAACAGTTTGGGGCTCTATCCACTATGCCAAGCTACTCCTCTCTTTTTAGGGGTAGCTGGATGGTGCAGTGGATGGGGTGCTGTCTCTAAAGTGCTATATAAATGCTAGCTATTGTTTTGCTAAATCCTGCTTTGTGACTTTGGGCAAGTCACTTAGCTTCTCAGTGCCTTAGTTTCTTTGCTTAAAAAAAATGAGGGGGTTAAACTAGATGTCTGCTAAAGTCCATTCCAACTTTAAATCAATGATCCTATGATTAGTCATATTTAGTTATAGAAACACAGGGAAGCTTTCTGAACCGCTTCAAGGTTAACTTTGGCCTTATTGATGTCTCGCTTTAATCAAATGATTTATTTGTCCCACACTTAGCTATAGAATTTAAGAGCATATGTCCAGTTCCAAGCAACTATGTAGGCAGGAAGCCTTTGGTAGGCAAATACATTCCCACTTCTAAGGGGAAGCAAAACTGAAGATTTTAAAAATCTACAATTTTTAAGGGGAAAAGCCTTGCAAAATACTTACAGCTATAGTCTTTCTATTTGATTCCAAAGGCACACCAACAACCTTGGTTCACTTTCTATTGACCAAAGTTTCTCACTCTAGGGAGAAGCCAAAATGATGAAAGATGGAAAGGTCTTCCGAATTATCCAAGAAAACTGCTGGGATCCATTAGTTCGTATTAGAGAAATGGATCAAACGGGTAGGTTACTATTTTGTGATTAACTACAGCTATCCTTTAGGAGTTTATTGATCAAGATAGCATATAACAAAAATAATAATTTAGGATTTCAAGGAACAAAGATTCGGATACACCCTCTTCAAGCTAAGTGCAAGATGACTTATGTCAACATACTCTTGACAAGCATTTATTAAGTGCTTACTATACTTCAGCCACTATAGTTGGCAATGGGGATCCAAAGACATAAAAGAAGCAAACTCTATTCTGGGGGAGATTAATACAGGAAAAATACAAGAAAATATGTACACCTCCCATCCTTTACCCCCATTCCAAGTCCTTGCTTTGACCTAATTCAGTGAAGTAAGGCTGCATGTATGTTGAATGTTGTCCTTGAGATGAGAAAGACCTGAATTCAAATCCTACTTCAGACATTAACAAGCTGTTATGACTCTGGGCAAATCTCTTAACATCAATAAGCTTCAGTTTCCTCACCTGTAAATCAGAGATAATGACAGCACCTACTTCATAGGGTTATTGTGACAATACAATGAGATAGTACATGTAAAGATTTGTAAAACTTGAAGAGCTATATAAATGTTAGCCATTTTTATTATTATTGTTATTATTAAAATCCCAGGCAAGTAACTGAACTCAGGCCAAAAAGGTTTCTCTGTAGAAGAAGGTAGGGGTTGTGGACTCAAATGGGTAAAGACAAAATGAGCTAGATGTTCCTATACAGAGTGAGCAAATCCCAGAACACCTGGTAATGGCAAGTAAAGTGGGGCTTTTTGTTGTCTTTTGTTTTGGAGTGCTTCTCAGCACTAAGGCAATCAAGTGCCTTTGAGTCCTGCCTTTGTTTCAGTCAAGAGTTTTTGATTGAATCAGGAGTCTTTGATGACCTGCTTAAGACATGGGAAGGCCAAGGTCACATGGGTTTGAGTCATATGGCTGTGATGCCCTCTGTGGGCTGATCCTGAAGAAGTATATATATACTCTGAGGTTAGCATTTTGCTTGGGGCTCACTCACTGGAAGAGTATTCATGTGATTTGACCAGATGAGACTCTGGGTAGCCATTAAGGGGCCCCCAGCTTTGAAAACCCAGATGGTGGTGCTTCTCTCTCTCTCTGGTAACTATATATGTATTGCTATGGACAGTTAGAAGCCCTGTCTGCTGATTTGTGTTATTTGCTCTATTTATATAATTTCTGCTTGTAATTTCTGTTTGTGTTTCCTCTGAAGTTGTAAACCCCTTAAAGCTGCTTTCCTTAGAAAAGCAGATCAAACCTGTGCTAGCAGCCCTCCTGTGTGCTGGTGTTATTGGCCTCACACAGCCACAGTAGCTGCAAGTAACATTGTTGTTACGCACTTTCAATTATACTAGCCTTGAGTATGTGAGACAGACCTGAACACAAGGCTAGTGGGACTCCTTTGGAGTCCAGGCTGTACTCAAGTACATTCATCAGTCATTCTGGTTGTCTCTAGCTCCATGTTCCTTCTCCCTCTGTGGGGAGGCCTACATCAATCATGATGATAATGATTGCAAATTACACATTTCTATTGGCTTTCAGGTTTGCAAGGCACATTGAGGAAGTAGTCCCCCCAGGCCCTCCCCGTGCTAGCCTAATTGCTTAAAATCAATGAACAGCAGAAAATATCCTTAGCAATGGCTTCTGGAAAAGGGGCTTTAGAAGCCTACCTAGAGAGAAATGACAAAGCCTTTCCTGGGAGGTGAGGCAAAAGACTTGATCTCAAGTGAAGCTACTTCAGATGTCTTCCCCTGCAAGGGGAAAACTCAAGAAAACAAGACTCAGAGTAATTGGTGTCATAAACCAGCTGTTTATAACTAAACTCAAGTTTAAAATGTGCTTCTTGCTTTTCTCCCTCTTACCCTCCCTTTCCATTTCCATTTCATTTCATCACTCTGTGTTCATTTGTCCTCGGGACAAAGAGATAAAATGGTAAGCTCTAAGGGAAAGAGTTTCAAATCTGTTTGTGTCATATTCATGGGAAGAAAAGTTTAATTAGTGCCCTCAGGGTCACCCCACCACCTGCCCCAAAGCAAAGATGCAAAAGGATGGAAAAGGATGAAAAAAGTCCCATAAGGGGCCTGGGACTGGTGTCTGAATTAGACCCAAGGAATGGGGTTTACCACTCCATCAGGAGTGGTAAACTCATCGAAGCCCTGCGGGGGATGGGGAAGGAGGAGGAAGGACAGGACAGCAGAAAGGAAGCAACAAGTTTATCAACTAACAGAGCCGGGTGCAATTTTTGCTGGAAGGGTAGAAAAGGTGGTTCGCCTGGTATATAACCTCGGGGAAGAAAAAGCCTGTCTTGGTACAGTATATGCTAAAGAACTAGCAGCTGGGGGTTGGGGGAGGACATGTGCCAGGAGAGAGAAGCAAACCCTAAGATACCACTGAATGGGGAAATACTCCAGAGAGGTATTGTATAGTGACTTACCCAAAGCCACACAGGTATTAGTGACAGCCTCTACCTCCAACTCCAGTGCTCTTTTCACTACGCTAACAAGAAAATCAGTAGTGATTGGTAAGCCCCTTTAAAGTGACCCTAGACACAGTACTTGCTGCCTGTATTGACTGTTTCCAGAAGTCTGAGTGAGTAGAGAATAATGCCAGTTTCACCTTTTGGAGTGAGGATCCCTCTGTCCACCACCAGGCTTGGCACAATTTGAGGCATGTAGGTTGTATTTGACATATCATCATAGGATGGAACTGAACACGAACTGGGAGTTTCGAGCCCTACTTAGCAGGCTTGGCCTTACTCATTAGCTTTCCTAAATGAAATAGTAGTCTGCACTGAGCTCACTTTTGAGTGTTTAGAGGAGATCCCTTTAAACCCAATATAAAGGAATCTAGATTCATGTGGGGATAGGGAAAAGGAGAAACCAGAACTGTAACTAAAGAGGGGTAACTAAATCTTTTCCTCAGGATATCAAAATTTTAGAGGGCATAAAATTTTAAAATAAAGATTTTTAAGGTTTGTGCAAAGGAGGCAGAACCAAGATGGTGGAGTAAAGAAAGCATTCAGTAGAGCAGATCAATAAATTGGGCATGCAACTAAAAAAAATAGAAAAATAAATTTTAAAAGTCCCAATTAAACACCAACATGGAAATTCTGAAAATCAAAGGAGAGATTAATAAAATTGAAAGTTTAAAAAATTGAACTAATAAATAAAACTAGAAGCTGGTTTTACGGTGGGGGATGATAGATGAGCTATTGGTTAATTCGATTAAAGTTTGTACAGTTGGGGCAGCTAGGTGGTGTAGTGAGTAGAGCACCAGCCCTGGAGTCAGGAGTACCTGAGTTCAAATCTGGCCTCAGACATTTGACACACGTACTAGCTGTGTGACTTTGGGCAAGTCACTTAACCCCAATTGCCCTGCCTTCCCCCCTCCAAAAAAAAAAGGAAAAAAAAAACAAGGAAAAAAAGAAAAATTTTTTTAAAAATGTTTGTACAGTTGATCAATTTATTACATTTACATTTTGACAACATCCACACTCCTTCAGCAACACAGAACAACTAGTTTAGCACCTAGTCGGAAACAGAATAATAATTTAAAATAGGAAGCACACATCTTCCTGCCCTGGCTACACACCAAATGAACTCCTTTCTGCCTACCTCTACACTGCTCCCCTCTCCCAAATTTTGAAAGACCTTTCACCAGCAAGGGTCTTAATACTTGTATGGGGTCTCCATTGGAAGCCAGTAACCCAGGGGCTCTGTCTCTCTCCCATAAGGTAGTGTCCTGGAGTCTCTCCTACCTTATATCCCACCCATCCCACAGTTTGTACTATTTAAAATTTTGAATTATAGATTGAAGTTCTGATAGATTTCATACTTCTGGCCCCAGGTGCTATTCAACCAAGATGCAAAGATTGCTAGTGATGATCCTAATAGGAATTCAAAGGGAGGTAAGGCTTTGGGGAATGGATGACATACAAAGAAATATAAAGAGCTGACATTTTCTCTGGTTTGGTCTGTTTTTTGATAGGAGTAACTGTCCAAGCCCTTTCTACAGTCCCTGTTATGTTTAGCTACTGGGTAAGTGTGAAGCTTTGAACTGTCCATTTGAAAGGCTAATAACTTACCATTTGGTAGATGGTTCAATCAGAGCCTTCAATACTAACAACCCTCTTCCCTCAAACCTCCTTCTCTTCATCCACCCTCTCCCTTTATGACCGCTCCTCCATACACAGAACCAGGAGCAGAATGAGTAAAATTTCAGAAGCAAACAATGTTTGCCAGAGTTGCCTGTCCCTCTCTCTTTCGATCAAAATTTACCAGGGTTTCAATTCTATAGATTTTTGTTAGGTGACTGCTGTACTTATCTAAACCAACAAATTCATTCATGTTAAACAGTAAGACAATTATTAAATACATTAGCATTACCCTTCTAGGGAAATGTATATTTGAAAGGGAGTGCTCCTGGAATTAGAAAGCTTTAACAAAAAAAAAAAAAAATGGTGTCTAATGTTGAGAACTTAAGAAACCGTGAATGAATTAATTTAGCCATGCATGAAAAAGCATTAAATAGTGACTATGTGTCAATCACTGTTCTAAGCACTAAGGACACAAACAGAAAAATTGAGATAGCCTCTGCTCTCCAGGAGCTCACACTCTAATTGGGGGAGGCAACAACCCATAAAATAAAGTTCTGCTGCAGAGCAAATGGAAAAGCCCCAAAGTCCCAAAAGTGTTTCTATGAGACAAATGACAAAACTCAGAGGTCCTCAGGATAGGTCATAGGACAGTGCTGGTAGATTGGGTGAGAATATTTCCATTGGATTAAAGGAATATTTATTAAATTTTCACTGCAGGGTAAGAAGCAATTTGGCATGGTGTTTACAAGGCCAGCCCTGAAGTCAGGAAGATCTGAGTTCAGGTTCCACTGCTCACACATTCTGGCTCTGGGTGAATCGCCTAATATCTCAGTGCTCCAGGCATTGATCTAAAACACTAAATTTCAGACAAGTTGAATTAGTGGAAGCAGCTTCCATATCAGGAGATCCTACATTGGTCAAATGAGTGAAGTGCTTAGCAGTGCCTGGCACGTAGTAGGCACGATATAAACGCTTGTTCCCTCTTCTTCCTCCCCCTGCTGATGAAATCACACGTCCAAGGCTATAGAGAGATACACAGATCATTCACCTGTCCCCTTTTGTTTCTTACCAGGCCAAACCTCATGATACCTTAGACCTGTGCCAGATTTTAAATAATGACTTAGCTGCAACTGTTGCAAATTACCCAAAGAGGTTTGTTGGCTTAGGAACATTGCCAATGCAGGCTCCAGACCTGGCAGTGAAAGAGATGCATCGATGTGTGAAGGAGCTGGGTTTTCCTGGGATACAGATTGGATCCCACATCAATGAGTGGGACCTGAACTCTAAGGAGCTCTTCCCTGTCTATGCGGTAAGTCACTGTAATGGCAAGCAAAGTGGAACTTTTTGTTTTGCTCTTTTTTCTTTTGGAGTTCTAGTTCTTCTCAGCACTAAGGTAATCAAGTGCCTTTGATTGAGACTTGCCTTTGTTTGAATCAAGAGTCTGATTAATCAAGAGTCTTTGATGACCTGCTTAAGTCACAAGAAAGCCAAAGTCACATGAGTTTGATTCACATGGTTGTAACACCCTCTGTGGGCTGACCCTGAAGAAGTGTACATATACTCTGAGGTTAGCATCTGGTTAGGGCTCCCTTACTGGAAGAGTATTCATATGATTTGACCAGCTGAGACTCTGGGTAGCCCTAAAGGAGCCCCCAGCTTTGAAAACCCAGATGTTGGTGCTTCTCTCTCTCTCTGGTAACTATATATGTATTGCTATGGACAGACGGTTAGAAGCCCTGTCTGCTGATTTGTGTTATTTGCTCTATTTATATAATTTCTGCTTGTAATTTCTGTTTGTGTTTTCTCTGAAGTTCAGGGTGCTAATGTTTTCCCCTGAACTAAGTGAATGAGATATATATATATGTGTGTGTGTGTGTATACATATATATATATTATATATATTATATATAGTTTGATTTAAGTGAGATTGTAAACCCTTTAAAGCTGCTTTCCTTAGAAAAGCAGATCAAAAACCTGTGCTAGCAGCCCTCCTCTGTGCTGTTGTTATTGGCCTTACACCTCCACAGCAACTGCAAGCAGCAATGGTATTACAGTCACTGCGGTCAAAATCAAATAGAAATGGATCTCTGGGCCCTCACATTGTCCTAAAAAATCACAAATTAACATTATCTATGTTGAGTTGTACTTTTATTTGTTAAACATTTTCCAATTACTTTTTAATCTTGTTCAGGCTGTGCTCTGCAGTTTTGCAGGTGCTTGAAGGCCATAGCGAAAAGTTTGGTACCTCTGCTATAGATATGCAAGGTTCTTCCTCAGCTGTAGGATCCTAACTTGTCTAAAAGTTGGTGTCACTATATCAGAGGATCCTAGATTTAAAGCCAGAAGGGACGTTAGATGTCATTAAGCCATCATTAAGCCAAAGTTGGGAGGATCAATAGATGTAATGTATGTAAATGTTTACTTCACAAACTTTAATTGTAACATGAGCTAGTATTATTTTCTAGTCCCAGAACTGGCACAACCATAGGGTGTTGGTTTCCCAACTTTCACTTTCCAAAGAACCACTGGTAAGGAGGAACTAGGTATAGCAGACATGGAAGAGAGAAGAGGGGCAATGACAACCCAGCCAGTTTAAAAGGCTACAAGCTGGCTACAAGCTGTAGTGGCCATGTCAGCTACTTCTTTGTTTTGACAGAGCCTAGTAAACCAGAATGTACACCAATGGGAGGACAAGCCACCACCTCAGCAGTGACTTTAACAAAGTCACCAAATAGAGGCCTGAATTTTGAAACTAGTCTACTATATAGAGATCTAGGCAAGTCTGGATATAAACCACAGACAATCTTTATCCTATTCACATTGGGTTCAGATACCTCTAGGTCCTATGTCTTTCTTTGGTAATAAATGGACTTGGTCTCACTTGCTACCCTCTGGGGTTCATGCCATAGATTATTAATCCATGATTTAATGCTCCTATTACATTATGATAAATTGATCATTTATCTTATAGTTAACCAAAAATGTTTAGAGAACTAGGTTTATGAGTCTAAGATCATGGTTTTAATACTCAAATATACCAGTAAACTTCATTATGTTCTTCAAGAATAGACTACATCCTTACTTCTAATCAACTGCTATAAATATTCCTCTTTGATCTGAAGGGCAATCAGACCAGAGACTGTGAATAGATGAGTGTAAATACAATTAGAACAAGTCACAGCATTTCTTCTAAAGGTGTATCAGTAGAATCATCTTCATATATTAAAAGCTCACACAAGGCACTCCTCAAGTCTTGAACATTCAACATGCCACTGTCGCTATGTGTAGGAAGCCAGTTAAATATTGCCACCCTTTCTTCTATACATCCCAGGGAGCTTCCTGCCATGACTCATTCTCTCTGCCTAGCAATCAAGCCCTCTTAGAGCCCAGAGTAGAGGAACTGTCCAACCCAGTGATTCTTCACCACCATTTCCTTTCTCCTCCATCAAGTGGGTCTTGTGCAAATATGTTTCTGAATTAATTGGTCATAGTTCATTTAACTCTATCTCCACAAATCACTTTCTTGTCTGTTCATAATCCCCTTTAACCTCCTTTCTCCTCTTTCTTTTTTCCTCTTTCTCTTTTTCTTTGTCCCATTGGGATCTAGAGAGACAGTCAGGCACCCAGACACACAGATAAGCAGATTAACTCACAGAGAAAGCTCTGTCGTATTAGTTATCTAATATGTAAACAAAAAGGAAAGTCATAAATTTGAGAAATAATTACCGTTGACCTCTCATTAGCTCCGGAAAACTTCATCAACTTCTTCATTCCTCTCCAGTTAAACCAACTTTTCCTACAGCACCAATTCTAAAAAGCTATTTCATATTCAAATGCATTGTTCTTATACATTTTTTTACTGTATAATTTTATGCTGCATAATTTTAAACCATTTTCATTGCCAGCACACAGTATCACAGAATCACAGCATTAGAAGGAGTAGCAGAAATCATCTGGCCCACTCATAACTGACTTCTTTGTCATTCCTTCTTGCTTTAGTTCTACCACTCACATCAGAAGGTAAAAGAACATCTTCCTCAGGTCATGGAGTTCAGAAGAGCTTTGGGAGGTTTTGCCAGGTATATTTAGGGGTACTTGATGATTTTTTGAGGAACTGGGCCAGAGATGTGTGTTTGCCCACCCTTGTTCCCTTCACTGTAAATTTCTCCATTGCAAGGAAGGTGTTTTTTCATTCCCATAGTCCAAGTTGGGCTTCATTTACTCGAAACGGATTTGGTAATATATTCATGTGTATGGTGCCTGCCTATTGTGGTAGCCTTATGTAATTCTGTGTGTAGCTGGCAGAGCACCAATAGCCCAGGGTTGCCTATATTTTTCCACATCATTAGAGAAAGAAATTTGTATCTCACTATGCATGACCACTCACCCAGGCATTTTAACAATAGCACGCATTTATGCTGCTTGTTAAGATTTGCAAAGCAGACGTATTTTCTCATTTGATCCTCATGATCTTGTGAAGTAGATACTATTACTATTCCTATTTTACATATGAGGAAACTGAGGCTAGGAGAAATGACTTATGAGTAAGTGTCTGAGGTAAGATTCAAACTCAGGTCTTCCTGACTCCAAGTCTAACATTCTGTCTACTGCACCATGTGGCTTCTGCTGCTAATGTCATATTCTGCAGAGGCCATAAAAAAAAATGCAGCTACATGTTGGGCCACTATTACAAACTGTACTTTAGCTTGGGATTAAACAGGCTTTAGAAGAAATCTGACTAGCACTTCTAATACTCTTTTCATAGGAACAGGCATCCTAAATTCCAAGCAATTGACAACAAATCAAACTGGGAGTCAACCCTTTCCTAGGCTGGGGATTGCTTCTATACAGTATGTATCACAGTGAATTAAGTCTCCCACTAGTGACCTCTGCTCTGTTATTTACTGCCTGTGTAACCCTGGGCAAATAACTTAACCTCTGGGGACCTTAGTTTCTTCATTTATAGAATGAATTTGTTGGACTAGATGATCTCTGAGATTTTTTTCTAACTCTAAATCCTATGAGACCATTGCCATCTGGGTGTCTTTGTTCCAACACCTGAGCCTAATCTACTTAGAGGTCAAGGTCCTCCTGTCTAGTTCCTCACATCTATCCTTTTTCTGACCTACTTTTTTCCTGTCCAGACCTAACTGCTGTCTCCTCATTTCTCAAGCCACATCCCTTTTTCTAATCTGAACCTCTATAGACTAAAACCCTTTTCTCTTTTTCTAAGTGTGCTGTGTGTCCCACTCAGACACCTGGGTTCCCTTTTAATCTTTCTATTTTCTAAACCTAGAGTCATCTGGGACTCCCCGGAGATATTTTGGAGAGGAACTCTAGGGACATCCCATATTCATTCATTAACTATTTGCAGATAAACATGAATCATTAGCCTGATTACTCCAAGGATATTTAAGGTAGATGAAAAAGAAAGATGATTCATTACAGTTTGTAAATGTGATTACCAAAAGATGATACCTCAGGATCATAGGTTGTTAGAGATGAAAAAGACTTTAGAGACTTTATTCAACCCCCTCATTTTACAGGCACAGCAGGAAAATGTCTTCTCCAACGTCACACAAGTAGTATGTAGGAGAGGTTCTATCTGACCCTGCTCCTCTGTCTCTATAACCAGTACTCTTTCCACTCCAAGATGAATATTAATAATGAGCACGGCCTCTTTTTTTCTCCTTGCAATTCCTTTGCATTTGTTAGATTTTTACTGTGCTCAAGGAGAGAGGCAATATAGTGTAGTAGATAGAGGGCCAGACCAGTTAGGAAGTATTTCCAATGCATATTGGCCACGTGACTCCAGGCAAATTACATAACCTGGCAGTGTCCTCCAGCCAATACTTACAGGACTAGAGGCTGCTGATCTGCATTGGTAGAGGGAGTTAACTAAAAGGGAGGTTTCTATGAAAGTGAACTCACCAGTCCCAACCCCACCTGTCCCCTAGGGGGAAAAAATCGTTCAAGGCACTGTACACAGTTTAGTTCCTAAGATTTCATCACAAATTTATGACCATGCTAAAAATTTCTAACTTAA
Organism: Trichosurus vulpecula; assembly: GCF_011100635.1. NCBI lineage: Eukaryota > Metazoa > Chordata > Mammalia > Diprotodontia > Phalangeridae > Trichosurus > Trichosurus vulpecula. The sequence goes on along the minus strand of NC_050574.1, from coordinate 291,265,244 downwards.
AAGAATATATCCTTTCTTGTTTAGCATTTACTAAATGGCTGCATGGACTATTGGAGGTGCACATTTTGACATAGTCCCAATATGGTGGGGAGAAGGTAGAAGAGAATGAGCATTTATATTGTTCCTACTATGTGTCAGGCACTATGCTAAGTACTTTACAGATATTATCTCATTTGAGTCTCGCAACAACCCTGAGAGGTAGGTGCTGTTATCATTCCCATTTTAAAGTTGAAGAAACTGAGGTAAACAGAGATGAAATGACTTGACCAGGGTAACACAGCTAGTGGGTATCTGAGGCCCTATCTGAATTCAGATCATCCTGGATCCAGGCCCAGAGCTCCATCTCCTATGTCACCTGTTTAATGAGACCATTAAACCTGCTAAAGAGACAGGAAAAAAAAACATTTTTTTCCATATAAGATACAAGAAAAAGAGTACTCACTCTGGAGTGAGAGAATCTGGATTTAAATCCCATCTCTCATGCTTACTACCTGTATGACCATGGGCAAATCACTTAACCCTCACAGGTTTCAGTTTCCTCATTGGTAAAATGAGAGACATTGCCTAGATGCCTCAACTCTAGATCTATGATCCTATGGTTTCATGATCCAAATATACCTTGCATAAGGTTGCCATAGCCAAAGCCATGTTGTAATTATATTATGCATTCTATTTTTTTTCTGTAACCTGAAGCTCTGGATTTTCACTATGATGTTCCTTGGAGTTTTCATTTGCGTATTTCTTTCGGGAGGTGATTGGTGGATTCTTTCTCCTTCCACTTTGCCCTCTGGTATTCAGAGATCTAGGTAGTTTTCTTTTAAGATTTCTTGAAATATGCCTATGCTCTTTTTCTGATCATGGTATTCAAGTAATCTAATGATTCTTTAATTTTTTTTTCTCCTTAATCTGTTTTCCAGGTCAGTTGTTTTTGCTATGAGATACCTTACATTATCTACTTTTCTCAGTCATTTGGCTTTGTTTTAATATTTCTTGTTGCTTCCTGGAATCATTGGCTTCTATTTGGTCCATTTAAATTTTCAGGGTGTTGCTTGGGCAAGTGTTTATACCACTTCACCAAGCTGTCAGTTCTCTTTCCACTTCTTTCCTCCATAGATTTCATTTCTTTTTCAATTTTTTCAAGTGCTCTGGTCATTTATACTTTTGTCAACTTTTCTAGTTAAAAAACTTGCTTCATCTCTTCCAATAATTCTCATTAAGTTTGTGTCCAGCCTGTATTTTTCTCTGAAGCATTGCTTGTAGATGTTTTGAGTCATTTCCTTCTGCATTTGTGTTTTAAGCATTCCTGCCAACACAATAGCTCATTATGCTGGGATTCTTTATTTTCTTTCCCGTTCTTTCAGGCTATTTCCTGACTTCAGACTTGATTTTAGGGCAAGCCTCTGAGGCACTTCTGGAGGGAAGGTCTAGGGTGGTCCTATTGATGCTTTCTTGGGCCATTGAACGTTGTGTTATTCTAGGATCTCAAGAACAGGCTTAGAGCCTACAAGACTTTAGTGTTCCCAGAATGGTCTGATCCAGGGCAAAGTATAATTGCTGACCCCCTAGTTTGAGCTCCACAGGTTCCTGACCTGGGTTTAGGTCTGAGTAAGAGTAGATTGCTAGGGGTAGCTAGGTGGCACAGTGAGAAGAGCACTGGCCCTGGAGTCAGGAGGACCTGAGTTCAAATGCGGCCTCAGTCACTTGACATACTTACTAGCTATGTGACCTTGGGCAAGTCACTTAACCCTAATTACCCTGCCTTCCTCAAAAAAAAAAAAGAGTAGATTGCTACTATATTTAACCCTATCAACCAGGTGGAAAGCTCTGTTGGCTTAGAGCAGCAGAATTGTAGTCTTCCCTTTGGTCTAGGATCCCCACCCTGATAATTTCTCATAATATGGGCTAGATGCTGAAAGTAAGACTGATTTGAGCCTGAGGTCTGGGCCACGCTGGTACTGTTGCTTGCTTCTGAGCTGAACTTCCTTCTTTCTTGGTACACTGCCCAGGGCCACCATACCCAGCAGAATGCTACTCCCTGGCAGAGGCCATATTATCAGTCTGCCCTGGATCTGAGACCTGGAACACAGTAATACGCAAAAAAGCTGCTAGTTCACACCTGTCCCAGTTGCAGTACACTGGCATGGGTCTGGGTCTGGGACCTCCTCTATATCTGGTGCACAGTCTTACCCTGGGCACTAGAATGCTCTGGGTGTGACATGCTCCTAAGCCAACCTGTCTCCAGGGTCCCTGTCTATGTCTTTATACTGACCTGAGCTGGACAAAGGACACTGTCGTTTTTTCTGGATTTCCCGGTCAGGATTTGATCTAGTGCATTTATTTTAGAGCTGTCTGAAGGAGATTGTGGATTGGAGCTCACAGCACTGCTTCCTAATTCTCAGCCATCTTTACTCTGCCCCTCCACATTGTACATGCTAACCAAAGTCATGAACCCTGGTATAACATTGATTGATATGCCACTCATTTATAATCTTTTTATCATTGTCCCTGTGGAACTAACTGCTGTTTATAACACAAAACATTAGATTCCCCCATTAGACTGTAAGAGCTTGTTTTTTGCCTTCCTGTGTATCCCTGGTGCTTAGCACAGTGCCTGGCACATGGTAGGAACTTAATAAATTCTAGTTAACTGAATAACTAATAGAGTATCAAGTTTTTGTGGACCCTATTAATGATATTAAGCAGGGCAGACTTATAACTTCCGGTATTCATTGACCTTTGTTAGGAATTTTATTTTTTTGGAATACAAACATTTTGCCTGTTCAATCTCCATAAAGGGTATTCCTTCTTAATAGGTATATCATTTCCTGAAATGGTTTGAATTTGCCACTGACACTGAATTCATTTACTTGCTTACCATGGGCTAAGCAGAGCAGCCTACACACCAAGGTTTTCCTTTTGTACCAGGCAGATTCAGAGACTCAACCACGTCTGTGGAGCTACCCCTGCAACTAAGAAAAAGAACACCAATTCCACTAGGATTTTCTAGCTATCAGTTGACAGGTCAAACTACTCTGATTCTACCTCTAAAGTAGCATGCCCCATAACCCCCTTAGCTCTCATACAAGGTATTCCCATTTCTGTATCTGGCATGTTGAAAAAGTAGAAATGGAGAAGCTAGGGAGGCTTCTCTGAGGACTGACAGAACTCCCTACCCCATGAGACCTGTGGGAGAAAGCAGGGAAAATTCTGCCCATAACTAGGCTATGAGATTATATCTCTTTCCCCTACTGGGTCTATGAGATAAAATCTCTCTAACCTTCAACCAAAATTATGACTTATGAATATGTATTTGATGGATTGTTTTGCCAATACAAATCAATTTTAACTCTAAATTTTATCCTAATCTTCTCTTCTGCATTTCTTCAACCTGGGAGTCTTATTTGCAGGAGCAGAACTTATCAATGAATGCATCCCCTGGGTCAAGAGATGGTTTCCTAATTCCTTGGATTTATTTATTCAGTTCAGTACTATGTTCAGAATCCAAGAATGGTCATTTCCCCAGAGTGATACACTACAGGCAAATGTAAACTCAGCTGATATTTTGCTTCTGGCCAATCTAAAATAATCTCTTTCATGTTGCTTCCTTCCTTGAAGGCTGCAGAACAGCTGAACTGCTCCTTGTTTGTACACCCGTGGGACATGCAGATGGATGGACGGATGGCCAAGTACTGGCTTCCCTGGCTAGTTGGTTTGTATTGGTTTTGGAGGCTGGGAACGTAGCAACAGCTTTATGTTTTCCCAATCATCAGCTAAAACATAGGATATCAAATTTAAATCCTTAATGGGAATATAGAAGAGAGCCCAAGGTCCAGATTCCTCTATTAGATCCAACCTGTGGTTCTTGGATTGTTTTATAACCTAATAATAGCATCAATTGAAGTACATTTACTAAGTGTCTACTAAATGCCAGGCATTGTTCTAGGCACAGAGGATACAAAGAAAAAGAATAAAACAATACCTTGCCCTCAAGGAATTTACATTCTGTCACGATGACACGTACACGTATAGATTTTTACAAAATTTACACAAGATAATTTGGAAGCTGTGAGATCAGGAAAGGCTTTATGTAGAAGGTGGAGCTTCAGCTGAGTCTTGAAGGAGACTTAGAGATTCTACCAAATGGAGTTTAAGAAATACATTCCAGTGATCTTAGAGCTTCTATTCCTAAAACTGAGATCCTCGATATAATGTAATGAGATCCCACAAGTAATATAAACCAGGCAGCCAAATTTCAATGGGCTGACTATCCACTCTGTAATACATTATCCAGACCCCTGCTTCTCTTCCTCCACACATTTTCAGTCATATCACCTCTTGCTACGACTCTACTAGAGTCCATAGAAGGAAAGGGATTATTTGGCTACTTGTTAATATCCCTGGTAATAAAAGGAAAAGGGTTGAAACTCACAGCTCTCAGCAAATCTTAATTAATATCCATACATTTTTCAAAGACCTCCAGGAATAGAGACTATATAGTTTCCCTAACAGTACTTAAGGTGAACAGAAATCTCGATCTTTGTCTCTCTGCCTTCTTATAAAGGGGAGTCCAATAAAAGAGGATTTCAGGATAGTTGGCTCAGATTCTTCTGAGGGATGTAGGGCAACCTGCATTTTTTAATATCAGATGTTGAAGCTTCCTTCAACCCCCCTGAGAATTATACCTCAGTGACCTGACAGCTCAGAAATGTGCCTGTTAAACTCTATGGAGTTAAACTCTTCTGAAGGTCTTCTTAACAAGGTTTGTAATGTCTGTCTAAGGGAAGGGAAGTTAATCAATGCATTTGGTGTGGAGTAACTACATCAAGAATCCCAAAGAACTTTGTAGACTTCATATAAATCTACACTGGTTGGCCTTGACCTTATCCCTTGGGAGCAGACAGACAGGGGGAAGGACAGAAAAGGGAAGAAGAGAACCAAATGCTGTTATCTCCATTCCAAGCAGACTAAAGTCAACTTGTTATTCATGTTTGTAAATCATCAAATGACCCAGGAACTCAAACTAGGTCTTCTGACTCAAAATTAGTTTAAATCCCTAAACAACCCAATCTAAAAGTCAAAAATAATAAGTTTACATTATCTCCAAAGTAATGGCATTTTTAAGGTCTGTATTTATCAAGTCATGGGAGCATTAAACTTAAGAGATTACCAAATTGAAGAACAAGAAAGGAAAAAAAATCTACAATCCCTCTGCAATAGTTTTGATTCAATCTAACAAGCTCTGCATCTTGCTATTTTGCTTGCTATTTTCAGGCATGCCAGCAGAAACCACCACAGCCATTTGCTCCATGATTATGGGAGGAGTCTTTAAGAAGTTTCCTAAACTTAAAGTGTGCTTCGCCCATGGAGGTAAGAGCCTGGGGGGTATAGTTTGCCAAATTCATAGGATTTAGAGCAAGAAGGTAGCTAGTGGCTCAGTGGATAGAGCACTGGGTCTTGAGTCAGGAAGATCTGAATTAAAATCCAGACTCAGACACTTCCTAACTGTGTAACCTTGTGTAAGACATTTAACTGCTTAACCTTAAGCCTCAGCTTCTTCAGTTGTAAAATGGGAGTAAGAGCACCTGCCTCAAAGGGTTGTTGTTAGGAGCAAATGAGATAATATTTGTTAAAAAAAAAGAACGTGTGACAGTACCTGACACATATATGAATGCTTATTCCTTTCTCTTCCCTTATTCCCTTCCTTCTACATACCTTAGTTATACTGAAAATGTGCTTCCACATCAGAAAAAGTGATGCCTGATCATTGATCTCCTTGTTCTCACCATCACCACCACTGATTTGTGCCACTAATCTGTCTAGCTTTGAAATGTTTCGTATCATTTTAAGGTCACTGGACTTAAATGGACATGCCAGTCTGGCCCAAGCAGTACAGAGTGGCAACTGTAGAACCAGTTACATTTCATCAGCACCATGGACAGGGCACACTATGGATTTAGTTCTGTAATGGGGGATTAGAAAACAATCTCTGCCCTGGAGACATTTATAGTGCAATGCAAAAGACAAAATCCAATACATGGTTTGATTCTCCGCCTAGGGAATTGGAAACTGGCTTCCTATCGGAATAAATTCCAAATCCAAAACCAACACTTCAAGGTCTTTTATCAAATGAACCCTCCTTATACATTCAAGGTACAATGGGATTTTAGAGTTGCATAAAACCTCGGAAGGTCAAGTCCAACTTTCTAATTTTTTTACAGATAAAGCAAACAAATAGATCTCAGAAAGGTTAGGTGATTCCGCCTACACATCTCTCCACATCTCTCAACTTTCTGTTGAGAATCCAGTCTAAGACTCAATTCTCTTGATTCCTGATCCAGCGCTACTTTGCTTCTTTTCTTTTTACTGCCCCAACAAGGCTCTTCTATGTCACTCAAATAAATAACAATAACTATCACTTACATAGAGCTTTAAAGTTTACACAGTCTTTCTTCACTAGTGCATTCACTTGCAAATGAGGAACCTAAGACTCAGAGAAGTTTTGTGTTTATCTAAGGTCACACAAAGTGGGTCAAGGTCAGGGGTCAGGACACAAACCAAAGTATCATGATTCCAGGTCCTATGCTTTTTCCACTAAACAATGCTACTCCTGTTTGTTCTCCTTGTAACCTGCTCATTTCCAATACCACCTCTAATACTACCTGTGTGCCTTTGGACAACACATCAAATCTCCCTGAGCCTCAGTTTCCATATATGTAAAGTGAGAGAATTGGACTAGATCATTCTTTCCAGCTCTATAGAAATCTATGAGCTCTTCTCGCACTGTATGATTACAACCTTGGACAGATAACTTGATCTCTCGGTCTTACCTGCCTCATTTATTAAATGAGCATAAGAAATACTTTATCTGCCCAGAGGCATGTGGCTGAACCAAATAATCTCTTGAGATCCCTTCCAACTCTAAGATATATAACTATAAAAATCAACTGACATTCATTCCCATTAGCTCTTCTGTGAATAGAACAGAAGATTGATCAGATTAAGTGACCATCTCAAGCCATAGATTTTCTTGTAGTTGAGCTGATCCACCATATCCACCACTCTATATAATTGATCTTAGGCAGAACTATATGATGCTTTATAGTACTCAATTTTATTAGTGGTGCTGATGGGAAAGAAAAACAAAAAATGAAAACCCAAGCTGGGCTTCCAACTGGGCAATCTCTCCTCCTTACTCTGATTCTGCTGCCCTCACCATGTATAGATTGATGTGAAATATGTGAGTTTCAGGTTCAAAAAATCAACTTCATGAGTTCAAGAAGGAGAAGGCAATGCTAGACTGAAGTTTTCTGGGGAAAAACAGAGGATTTAGTAGGCTACAAATTCAATATAAGTCAGTGTGAGGTAGCAGCTAAAAAAATGCAAATGCAATCTTAGTTTGCATTGAAATGCAGGGCCTTCAAGAATAAGGAGGTAATAGCCCTGTGCTCTGTACTGGTAAGCCCATAACTGGAGTCTGGTATTCAGCTGTACCTGCCACCATTTAGGAAAGACAGTGATAAGCTGGAGAGTGGCCAGAAAAGAGCAATCAGTACAGCAAGACCTTTGAGTCCATGTCATGTGAGGATTGGTTGAAGGACTGGATATTTTTATCCTGAAAAAGTAAAGACTTCAAGGGTAAATGATAATTTTTCCAAGAATAAGAAGGGCTGTCATGTGGAAGTAGGAGACTCATTCTGTTTGGCCCCAGAGGGCAGAACCAGGCACAATGATTGGAAGTTGCATAGAAACCAATTTAGGCTTAATGTCAGAAAATTTTTCTAATTACTAGAGTGATCCATAAGGGAAATGGGTTGTTTTGAGAAGTAGTTCCCCTTCATCAGAGATCTGCAAGCAGAAGCTGGCTGACCACTTACTTAGTATGTTGTAGTGAGAATTCATTTTCAGTCTGGGTTAGACTAGATGGCTGCTGAGGACCCCTAAAGCTCTGAAAATTCCGTTTCCAAGACGACTAACCCCAATAGATTGGAAAATCAACTGCATATTATTTCAGGAAAATTGCTGGAAAGTGGATACAGGAATCTTGGGGTGGGAAGGGAAGTTCCTTTTTGTCTTAGTATTACCAACAGAAGGATTTTTCTTTCTGAAATAACAGCCCTTGATTAAAGTGGCTTATTCTCTAACAAGGCTGTAGAAGGCAGACAGACAACAGAAATACCTCACTACAGTAATTACTAAAAGGAACTGAAGGAAAGGTTAGCACATTAAATGATAATTGATTTAATTTATGTCAAATTTATGATTTATTGTAGCTTTTGGTGCCATTGTTCAATGGATCCATTTAACTGATATATTTGTTCAGGGGAGCATAAGAGTAAAAGTAGCTTATTCATTATGCTTATTGAACATTCATCTATATTACAAGCATTTATTAAGCACCTATTATTTGCCAAGCACTACATTAGGTACTAAGGAATACAAAAACAAAAACTGAAAGGATTCCTGCTCCCAAGGAACTTATATTCTATCAAGCAAAACAACAAAATAACCTACATATAAGTAGGTTATTATTATTATTACTATCATTATCATCAGTCTTTAATAGTCTTTAATAGGTTAAAACTGCTCTAAGACTTTGGAGACACCCTCTAGATATGAAGTAAATATATGCAATCAATCCAGAGCTTGGTCAGATGATGCAATGGGAGCCTCCTTCCTGTACTGAGGAGTGTAGCAGATGACCTGTACAGCACTACTCTGTCTCACAGAGGTTCAATATTCCCAGTCCAGTCACTCTAGCTGTGTGGTATCTCAAGAAAGAAATGAAAAAAATAAAATTGCTCTCATCTCTACTACATTAGCACCTACAATCTTCTTACCTCCACATTGCAACAAGGAGGCTACTTTAGCACATTTCTAAGTAAAAGAAGAAAAGCCTTAATGTCTCCCAGATGAAAAAAAAAGCAAAACTCTCTGGGAACATGGGCATGTCTACATTTTGTCTCCATCATTGTGTTACCATATTTTTGTATTCTAGGCATCATCATTTATCCTTGAGAAGCAGTAGGATATACTGTCCCTATGTGCTTAGATACATGAATATCCTTAGAGAAGACCTCAATACAGATCACTGCTATTTTTTACCCGTGAGACCTTGGAGATATAATTTCCTTCTTTGAAAAATGAGGTGGGGAGTGTGGGAGGGACTAAATGTTTTTTATGGCTTCTTCTGGTTATAGATCCTACAAGTAATATAAATACCATGGTTGTACTTAGAAAACTAGCTATTCACTACTGTTATACTTGTTTGCATATTTTGTTCCTGAGTGTTCCTACAGTACTTTGTATAAGGGTTCATCCGTCACTTTTCCTCCATCAGAATCTAAGATCCTCAAACAGACTTGTCTACTTTTCATTTCCTTGTCAAATCAGAAAGGTGCAGTTTTTGGAGCCAGAAGATCTATGTTCAAATCTTGCCTCTACTGTGTCCTTGGGCAAGTAACTAGGACTTAGTTTTCTCATTAGTGAAATAAAGGGATTCAACTAGATGGCCTCTCAGATCCTTTATAGCTCTAGGTCTGTGATCCTATGTTTCTTATAAAATTAATACTCAGTAAATAATTGTCAGCAATGACAATGATGTCTCTCTGCGTTGTGATGTATTTTTCCAATCAACAAACAGCCCCCTCAATAAGAAACTTTCTTTGCAGGTGGTTCATTTCCATTCACAGTGGGGAGAATATCTCATGGATTCAATGTGCGCCCTGATCTGTGTGCCCAAGACAACCCAACTGACCCAAGGAAATACCTTGGTTCTTTTTATACAGACTCCCTGGTTCACGATCCTCTGGCCCTGAAGCTGCTGACAGATGTTGTAGGAAAGGTACGCTGACTTGTTCTTGAGGTTTGCTTTTGGGGAGGGAATAAAGAAGGATGTGGAGGATTGCTGAATAAGTTTATGTTTTCTTCTCTATTTCCTACACAATAAACAAGAAATATGAATGAAAGAAAAGGGAAAAGAAGGCAGATAGGAACTCTCTTTGTTTCTCTGTCACCTACCTAATTGAGTGTCCAGTCTTTCTGTGTAGACTTACTTACACGAAGAGAATTCTTAGGACCTAATATTATTACCTTGGAATTATTACCTATTCTGAAGAAGTCCCAGTCAGCTTAATCAGCTGTACAGTTCCACATCCCCAGCCTCTCCTCCCAAGCAGAAGCTAAGGAAGTGGAACAGCATGATATAGCAGAAAGAAGACAAGACTAAGGGGAAAGAATCTTGGGTTCGTAGTCACAATTGTACATTAATTAGTTGTGTGACATTATGCATGTTACTTAATCTCTCTGGACTTCTGTTTACCCATTTGTAGAAAAGAAGAAGAAGAAGAAGAAGATGGTTAAATTAGATGATCTCTAAGGTCTCTTCCCACTCTAGATATATGATCTTGTGGGCAACATACTAGGCAGTGGAGGAGACAAAAAAATAATTAAGATATTGTCCCTATACTGTTGGAGAGGGTGTATGCACATACACAAATATACCATACTACATAATAACTAAAGGGAAGAATAGAATATAGGAGACAGAATCAGTCAGAGAGAGAGACAAGGCGGGAGCGGGGTGGGGATGAAGTACTATGTGAAGTCAGAAAAAGGGAAGATCAGTTCTGTATTTTGGAATGACATTAATGTGAAGTAAATTTGGTTAACAAGATGGTGTGTGAAAACAACTGGTTTGGGAGTACTGAACCATGGCTTAAAATATAGGAATGATAGACTGAGGGGCCAGGGATGAAGTGTACGCAGTAAGGACTCATAAAGACTACTTACCTAGTCTTGCAAATCTAGTGAGATTTTTTTTCCCTAAAGCAGAGTGGGAGGCTTTAACCTAAAAAAGAAGAAGTAGGGTAAAGACTGCTTATATGTTTCCACCAAATTAGACACTATAGATAGTAGGTACAACGTATGAAGAAGAAAAACAGTAGAGATGCCCAGAAATTCACAGGAGACAGATTCCAAGAAAGGAGCCAGAAATAAAAACCTTGGCTGCAAATGTCTATATACACTTACACAAAGTATGGGTTACAACCAAGGTGAACCAGAAATCTTTATTCAAGGAGGCAAATTTGGCATCACTGAAACTTGAGCAATGTAAATGCAAACTCATCTATGGAATCACAGAAACCAGAGGAAGAGGCACATGGAGAGTATTAGATGAAGTTCTATGGAGGCAGAGACAGAAGCAATATTATCACTGGATTACATTATAGACCACCTGGACAAACTAAAAAAATAGATGAAGAGTTGGAGAAACCTAGAAAACTTAGCACAGAAGCAGAACATAATAATGATAAGGGACTTTAATTATCCAGATATCTATTGGCATTCTCTTTCTGCCAAAAGTAGAGCAACTAATTATTTTTTGGCTTGCCTTGATGTTTACATCTTTCAAAAGGTGAAGAAAGCAACAAAAGCAGCTTTTATTTTGGACTTCACTAATTCCAGAAAGGAAAAAAAATAGAAATAAAAGGAACCCTGAAAAGAAATGATTACTCCGTCCTAGAATTTGTGCTAGAAAGAGAGAGAAATATTTATGGTATTTCACAAACTTAGATTGTAGAGGACAAATTTCAGAGTCCAGAGAAAAGGTAGGTAGGATTATATGCACTACAACCCTTCAGGGAAAGTCAAATCAGGAGAGCTGGAGAGTTCTCAACAATGAATTCTAAAGATCCAAAGAGGAACAATTCTGCTGAGGTACAGGGAGTACTGCTTAAAAAGAACAATGTGGATGCACAGAAAACTCATTGACCAACTTAGATTTTGAAAACCTATGTATAAAATCAAATGAGGGCAAATAAAGAAAGATGGATACAAATAGACGGCATTTAACAACATTCAACAAATTCCTGTAGGAATAATGTCAGAATGAACTGAATCTGATAAGAAAAGTGAAGGATAAGAAGGGCTGTTGTATGCTATATTGGGGAAAAGAGGAAGATCAAAAAAGGGATATGGATGCTGCACGGATAAGGTGACAATGAATTTTAGAAACAAGGCAGAACTCTTCAATGCTTGTTTCCATTTTTTTCTACCAAGAAAACTTAACTTTGGATTAGAAAGGAAAGAAAAAGACTAGATATCAAGGAATTGAAACCCCAAATAAGTACAAAGACAGTAAAAGGGCATCTAGCTTCAATGAGAGGCACAGCATCCATAACTACAGTGATATTAATTCCATTAAACTCTGGCCAGACAAGATTATATCTGGAGTATTGAGTTCAGTTCTTGGCATCAGATTTTAGGAGGAACATTGATAAGCTGAAGAGTATCCACAGGAGGGTGAGCAGGATGGTAATAGACCTTTCATGTATATGAGGATTGATTGGAGGAGCTAGGGATATTTAACCTGAAGAAGAGAAGACTTAGGAAAGATATGGTAGCTGTCCAAGGATTTGAAGGACTATCACGTGAAAAAGGGAAAAGAAAAAGCTAAACAAAAGTGGAATATAATAAATGTGGACTAGTAAAGTATTATTAGAATTAACTGGAATTGTTGGGATAGGAAAAATACTCTCAGAAACATTCTGACAAAATTGGGAAGACTTGTATGAACTGATACAGAGCAAAGTAAGCAGAACCAGGAGAACAATCTGCACAATGATAGAAGGAAACCATTATCATAATGATGAAATGAAAGACATTAGAATTCTCACCAAGGCAGCAACCAATATGGCTGACACTGAAATATAATCTATCTCTTCTTGGCAAAGAAGTGATATATGATAGCTGCCCACTGAAGCATATCTTGTCAGACAAGGCCAACATGTTTGTTTTGCCTGGTAATTCTTCTTTGTTACAAAGGCAGGTTTTTGAGAGGGGCCATTAAGGAGGAATATGGAAGATGAGTCATTGAAAAGTAACCCTGATGTAAAAAAGAAATAAGCATCAATCAACTGTTTGCTAGACTTATTCTGCTTGGTTCTAGAGGACAGAGCTAAGAGCAAGGAGTGGAGGGTCAGAGACAGATTTGAATCTGACATAAGGAAAAACTTGACAACAATTAGAACTATTCAAAAGAAGAATGGACTGTCTCAGGATGTGAGTTCCTCCTTACTAGAGATCTTCAAGCAAATGCTTGATAACCACTTATCAAGTTATGTTACAGAGAGGATCTTATTCAGGTATAAGTCGAACTAGATGGGCTCTCAAGTTTCTTCCAATTTTGAAACTCAGTGGTTCTCCAATTCTGTGCATCCAACTGGGAAATTAGAGAGGTGTAGGTCCTTGAATTCCAACAAAAGCAATATGCATGTCATTTAATAAGCAATATAAAGCCATTAAGGGGGTTTGAGCTGAGGAATAACATAGATTAGATCTGTTGATAAGGAAGCTTTAATCTGGCAATATGTGAAGGAATGGTGGGAAGGGGAAAATTAATTTGGGAAATTATTGTTATATACTTCAATCAGATTGAATACACCCTGTGCTGGGATGATAAGAGTAGTCATGAGCAGTGAACTGCTTCAAGAGATATTTTGTAGATAGATTAACTAGGACTTGGTAAGAGTTTACATTTGAGAAATGAGCAGAAAGTGTCAAAGGCAATACTAAGGTTCGAATAGGAATGATTGGATGAATAATTATTACATTAACAGAAATGGGAAAGTCAAAAAGTAGTTTGTGGAGGGAAACAGTGAATTCATTTTGGGTATATTGAGTTTGAGATGACAGTGGAATAACTAAATTGATCCATGATCTCATTGATTTAAGAAGTCTCTCTAACAATGAAGATCACAACCTGTTTATCATGTGCAACTCTTGTCCATGCCCTCCAATAAGTTGGCTGTAGGAGTCCACTCAATATGCTGAAGGCCTTTCTCACTTTCTCCTAATATTGCACTCTGGCTTTCTTTTTTTTAATCCTTTGCCTTCATCATGTGACCAATCTATCTTTTCTTCCTATCACACAATTACTGGTTGACATCCTTTATGTCTGTTCTTCTTCTAAGTTCCCCACTGGTTATATGTTGTTGTCCGGTCATACCCAGTCCCAATGGGATTCTCCATTGCCTTCTGTGTGATATTCACTCTTAATTCTTCAAAGAATCTTATATTCCAGATCTTCCTGCTATGTGGCACTGAGATTACCAGGTAGAAATAGGTAACTGAAGATGCAAGTCTGGAGCTCAGGGGAGATAAAAAGCCACAACTTACTCACAACTTACCTCCTCTAACATAATCATTAGTAGACCTAGAGAAAATACTGAAGTAAGAGAACTCCAGGAAAGTACAAGTGAGGAAACATTTGTCTTGTAACAGATCGATGAAAGACTTTTGTTTCATTTCAGATGCAGACCATAGTAGAAAAGTGTTCAGCATTTAATGAAAGATAGGTTTTATTTAATTTTAATAATAGTTTTATTTTAATAAAATAATAAATATTTATAATAGAATAAATTCCTAATAATACAATAAATATTTTCATAATAAAATAAGTTTTATTTCTTCCCTTTCTCTTTCTCATTATTTATATCCTCAATTCCTGATTATTTCCTATATGTTTTTCAATTCAATAGTCATTAAGTGCCTACCATAGGTAAAGCCCTTATTTTAGTATCTGAGAATATAAGGTTTAAAAAAAAAAGTCAGTCCATCTCTTTAAAGAATGTATTACTCCCTTACTCAAACTCTAATGGCTCTCTATTACCTCCAGGATCAAAAACAAACTGTATTTGATATTAGAAGTTCTTCACAACCTGGACCCTCCTTACCTCTAAATTTCCCATTTTCTTACACATTAATCTCTTCCAACCACTCAATCACTTGGCCATACTGGCCTCTTTGCCAGTGCGCGCACACACACACACACACACACACAACTTGCACTGGCTATCCTCCAAGCCTGGAACACACTCTCTCTTTACTTCTGCCTCTTTAAATCCTTGATTTCCTTCAAATTTTCTCTCAAGCTTCATCTTCTCTATAGGAGACCAGTTATCCCAGCTGCCTTCTTCACTAAGGTTTACCCTCCGTCTACCCTTTATGTATCTTGTATGCATATTTTTCTCCCCGTTAGACTATAAGCTCTTTTTATGCTTCCCTTTAATTCTAATGCCTTACCTCTGAGATTACCTCAGATTTATCCTGTATAGATCTTATTCCTTCCTGTGTGATTACTTGTATATTGTTTCCCATTCAAATGTGACTTTCTTGAGAATAGAAATTCTCCTTTACCTTTCTTTTTGTCCCTCACAACTGTTGTAACAATCCGGCTAGCAGCTGCTGTGGGGGTGTAAAACCAACAACAACCAGCTCACAGAACACTGCAAGCCCAGGTTCTTTCAATCTGCTTTTCTAAGGAAAGCAACGTTAAGAGGTTAACAATATCAATTTAATCCAGCATACAAATATCATTCACTTAGTTCAGGGGAAAAAGCCAGCACCCTGAACTTCAGAGCAAATACAAACAAATTACAAACACCAACAGACAGATCTTGTCTGATTCAAATCTCAATTCATAGTTACCAGAGTTTAACAAAGTCTGAACATCCGGGTTTACAAACTGCAGGGCTCTTAACTACAGCTGCCCGGAGCCTCCACATCAGCGCACTGCCAAGAGTGACAGCCCTAAGCAAATAGCTCTGTCTTGCCTTTTTATGCA
The DNA here is from genome assembly GCF_011100635.1 of Trichosurus vulpecula. Classification (NCBI taxonomy): domain Eukaryota; kingdom Metazoa; phylum Chordata; class Mammalia; order Diprotodontia; family Phalangeridae; genus Trichosurus; species Trichosurus vulpecula. The sequence goes on along the minus strand of NC_050574.1, from coordinate 291,249,622 downwards.
CTCTTTAGCCATCATCAAATGTCACCTGAATGACCAGAACTTAAGCTCTTGCTATAGCTCTGGAGTTAGCAACTCCCCTTAGGACCCACATGACCTAAAATCGTCACAAAAATGCAACTTAAACCCATGTAGTCTAAAAGCCTATGATGTCACAAACATGCCACTCAAACCCATGTAAACTAGGCTTTCCCTTGAGGCAAGGAGGTCATCAAGGACTCCTAATTTAATCAAGGAAACAAAGGCCAAACTCTTTAAAGGCACTTGGTTGAATAAGTGCTAAGAGCCCATCTTGATTCCCAATACAACTACTTAGCGCAGTGCCAAAGGACAGAGCAGAATTAAATGTCCACTAAGTCTACGCCATGGTCTTTTGCCTAGAAATCTGTTCATATAGCATAGGAAGGAAAAGAGATAAAAGGTACCAAAAAAAATCAGACCTGGGATATCAACCAATTTGTTAAGCATGGGTTCAGAAAGTATGTGCAATTGAATGAGGCCAGAAAAGATTTTGTGGAGCATGCAAACAGTGGATAAACATATTTTGTTTTCTTACAGACTACTATAGGCAATTGGCTTTGCAATCTCACTTTATCCACACAGTTCTGACAAATGTCCACTGGCTCTATGTTCACCTGTCTTTGGATGCAGCAGTTGGAGACTAAATATAAGGGGAGGTGGGCAGGGGAATGAGGAAAGCTGAAAGTTGGTCAGTAACTCTCCCATGGAATGTTTCGACTCACTTTCTACTGAAGCATTCAACTGCTTCAAAATGAAAGTACAATTAACTTTCGTCCATATCTCTTTTGGTTGTTATCATTAAAGTTAAATCTTGACAAAGTAAGAGGGGAAAAGAATCTTAGCTCTTTTGCTCATAGTTCTTTTCACAGGAAGAAGTAATTAACCTTTAAGCCTAAAAGCAGGTGTTGGCTTAGAAAGCAAAGAAATGCCTGGTCCTACAGCTTAGATTCAATCACTAAAAGAGAACAGAGAGAGATTTGTGGTGCTCTGGAACCTTTATTTTGAATAAATGTCCATGTCTGTTTCACAGTTCATTATACAAAACAGAAATCATGAATAGCCTGAAACTTCCACTATAGAGTTCAGGGGTGGGGAACCTGCAGCCTCAAGTGCAGCCCTTCAACTGAATCCAAACTTCAACCACACTTGAGGACCTAGAAGGCCACATGTGGCCTTGAAGCTACAGGTTCCCCGCCCCTGATCTAGTTGCTAGTATTGTGATATATGGTATCCCTGCTAAGATAAACCAGGAAATCTTACTCCTTTTTGTTATAATGGTGTCTGAGACAATACTTAAATATTTGACTTGTAGAGAGCTAGGTGACATAGTGAATAGAGTGGCAGCCTGGAATCAGGAAGATCTGAGTTCAAATCTAGCCTAAGATGCTAATAAGTTGTATGACCCTGGGCAAGTCACTTAATTTCTATTTGCCTCAGTTTCTTCAACTGTAAAATGGGCATTATAATAATAGTGATTACCTCTAGCTAGGTTATGAGAAGGAAATGAGATCACGTGTTGTGAAGAAGGATGGAAGGAAGGAAGGAAGGAAGGAAGGAAGGAAGGAAGGAAGGAAGGAAGGAAGGAAGGAAGGAAGGAAGGAAGGAAGGAAGGAAGGAAGGAAGGAAGGAAGGAAAGAAGGAAGGAAGGAAGGAAAGAAGGAAAAAAGAAAGAGAGAGAGAAAATTGCATGCTTCAATCTGTATTCGAATGGCATCAGTTCTTTCTCCAGAGGCAGATAGCATGCTTCATCATGAGTCCTTTGGGATTGTCTTGGATCATTGTATTACTAAGAATAGCTAAGTTATTCAAGTTCTTCATCATACAATATTGTTGTTACTGTGTACAATATTCTCCTGGTTCTGCTCACTTCACTTTGCATCAGTTCATGTAAGTCTTACCAGTTTTTTTCTGAAATCATCCTGATTTTCATTTCTTATAGTACAATAATATTCCATTGCAATCAGATACCACAGCTTGTTAGAATGAATTCTTGTTGGTGCTCCAGACAGGGCAATACTGAAAGTCACTAGGCTTCTGGGGGAGGTAGACTCATTGCAGCAGGTGGTGGGGTGTAGATTCAAGTCTTCATGGACTCAGACACCAGTACTTTTGGGGTCTTTTATTTTGTAAATAAAACTGTTCTATAGCGAGCATTTATGTAGCACTTTAAGGTGTGTAAAACATATGATAAATATTATCTAATTTTATCTTGTGAGGTAGGGAGCAGCTGGGTGGTCACAGTGGATAGAGTGCCAGGAGTCAGGAATACACATCTTCCTGAGTTCAAATCTGGCCTCACTTAATAGATATGTGACCCTGGGCAAGTCACTTAACCCAGTTTGCCTCAATTTCCTTATCTGCAAAGTGAGCTAGAGAAGGAAATGGCAGACCACTCTAACCAAGAAAAGCCCAAATAGGGTCACAAAGACTTGGACATGACCAAAAAGACTAAAAGACAAAAATGTATTATTATTATTATCATTATTATTATTATTATTATCCTCATTTATAGATGAAGAAACTGAGCTCTCCCAATTAAAAGAGGTTAAGTACCTCTTAAGACTTGCCCAAGGTCACACAGTAAGTGTCTGAGGTCAAATTTGAACTCAGGTCTTCCTGACTTCAAGTCCAGTGTACTGAACTAAAACATCTAGTTGCCTAACTATTAGAGAGAACTGGTGGCTACATTTAGAGATATGCCAGATATTGAAATTCCCAGATTCCACCTGGGTAAGGGATGGTTGTTATGCTTCATGCTCAGAGAAGACCAAAATGACCTCACAATGTTGGGGTCAATGTACAGTATGTCCAACTGTGACTGATCAGACCAATATGAGCTCAGAAGGCTCTACCATAAGTCAGGCATAAATAGTCTATATGAACTTTTGGAGTGAGGATAAATTCGCACATCTCATATTTCTTTTGAGCTACCCCAATTTTGCTTTGCTCATAGAGCACCAGTGCCTTCTCTGATGCAGGCATGCCATACTGGGCAGTCCTTTGCCAGTGTCTCTCATGTCTCATAACTGATTCCAAAGTTCTTCAGAGAGATCTTGAGAATGTCCTTGTATTGCTTCTTCTGACCTCTGTGTAAGTGCTTGACTCGTGTGAGTTTTCTGTAAAATAGTCTTTTAAGCAAACATACATTTGGCATTCATCTTTTAAGCAAACATACATTGGCATCCAATTTGGCCAGCCCATTGGAGTTGCACTTTCTGCAGTAGAATCTGAATGCTTGGCAGTTCAACCCAAGAAAGGACCTCAGTGTCCAGCACCTTATGTTGCCACGTGATCTTCAGAATCTTCCTAAGACAATTCAAATGGAAGCGATTCCGTTTCCTGGCATGGCGCTGGTGTGCTGTCCAGATTTCACAGGCACACAACAATGAGGTCAGCACAATGGCTCTGTAGACCTCCAATTTAGTAGGCAGCCTACTACCTCTTCTCTCTCACACTTTATACTTCAGAGCCTCCCACACATTGAGCTAGTTCTGGCAATGTGTGTCAATTTCGTCATCTCTGTGTACATCCCTGGAAAGTATACTGTCTGAGTAAATGAACTTATCCACAGCATTCAAAATTTCTCCATTTGCTGTACTGGATGGTTCCACTTATGGATAGTATGGTGCTGGCTGGTGGAGAACCTCTGTTTTCTTGGTATTAATTATTAGACAAAATTAACACAAGCAGCAGAAAATTACTCTGCCTATACTCATACTCATCATCTCCGCCTCGGAGGCTGCATTGGGTATACAATCATCTGCAGAAAGTCACGCACCAACTCTCCCTCCATTTTAGTCTTGGCTTGTAGCCTTTTCCAGTTAGATAATTTACCATCAGGGTAGTAACTGACCTTGATTTGATTGCCCTTTTTGTCTTTGTTGAAGGCGTCTGACAATATTATAGAAAACTTCGTGCCAAATAGCATGGGAGCAAGCACATGGCCCTGCTTCACTCTGTTGGTTACTGAACATTGTCCATTATCCAGAACCCATGTAAGCATGCCATCATGCAGCTGATGTACAATACTGATGAACTTCTCCAGGCAACCAAATTTTGCCATGATCTTCCACAAGCCTTAATGACTAATAGTATCAGAGGCCTTGGTCAGATCAACAAATGTTACGTACAGTCCTTTGTTCTGCTGCTGGCATTTCTCCTGGAATTGCTGGGTAGCAGACACCATTCAACCATTCCTTGGCCCTTTCTGAAGCCACACTGACTCTCAGATAAAAGATCATCTTCCAAGCTAAGGATCAGTCTCTTAAGGAGAACTCTGACAAGAATTTTGCTAGCAATGACTAAGAGAGAGATTCCCCTGTGGTTATCACAGGACAACATATTTCCTTTTCCTTTATAGAGATAGACAATGGGGGCATCCTTGAACTCCTGGGGGAATAACCTCCTCTTGTCATATAACCCCAAAGATTTCAGTCAGCTTAAAGCTTGGCTGGAATAGAATCAGCACCAGGCGCTATGCCACACAAGAGGAGCCTAATGGTATTCAAAGCCTCTTCTTCAACTGGAAGTTCAGCTAGAAATCAACTTCAACTAAGGTATATGGTCAATGGCTTTAGCATTGGTTAATGATGGTCTTTTGAGAACACAATGGAAGCATTCAGTCCATCTCTTCAGGATCATGTCCTTATCACTCATCAATGTGGCTCCATCAGCACTGAGTAGTTGAGATGCAACATGTCTTTAGCCCACAAATAGCTTTCAGGGAACCATAAAAGCACTTGGGATTGTTACTATCAGCATAAAACTGAATTTCATCTGCCTTCTTACTGAGCCAAGAATCCTGCATCTCGCTCAGCTTCTCTTACACTTTACTTTTGACAGAGTTAAATGCTGCCTTCTTAGAGATGGATGAATTATCCTACTGGTAAACCCTATGGGGTTCTCATTTTTCATTAAGCAGCTTCTGAATTCCTCCTTCATTTTCATCAAATCAGTCTTGATGTGAGTGAAGGTTCTGGCCCAGATGAGTAAACATGGTTCTGTACAACAAATCTCTGAAACCTGCTCACTCCTTTTCTGTTCCACTATTGCCAACCATGTGTTCACTCAGCTTTCCTTCCAAGTTAGCAACAGACTATTCATGCAGGGAGAAGTGCTCTAATCTGTTGACATCAAGTCTTTTGGTAGTCATCTTGCTTTGAGGCCTGTCGTTTTTGTTGAAGGTGAATGTTTAGCTTGGAGAGAACAAGTCTATGATCAGTCCAGCACTCTGCCCACACATTAGCTTTGTCGCTATCACCTCCTGTCTGTCTCTTCTGCTTACAACATAGTCTATCAAATGCCAATGGAGTAAATGGAAGACAGTGTTGGCGATGAGAAGGTCATGAGACACAAGTCTTCAGTAGTAAGCAACAATTGCTGTTGCTGTTTCTGACTCCATTCTTCCCAAAGACTCCTTACCATATCTGATAGTCTGTGCCTACTCTGGCATTAAAGTCACCTAGAATTACAAGCTTATTCTCTTTCAGCACATTAATGATGAGGGTCTCCAAGTCTTCATAAAATTTTTCTTTGACCTCATCAGGGTTTGTCATGGTGGGAGCAAACTCACTGATGATGGTGGCATGGTACTTCCCTGCAAGTGGCAATCACATTGTCATGAGTCTGTCATTTACTCTTTTTGGGAGGCATGCAAGCTTGTTGACTAGATTAGTTTTGACTGTGAAACCTATGCCAGCTTCACAGTGATCCCTATTGCTAAAGTCACTCCAGAAAAAAATGTGTATCCAGCTCCAACTCTGGTCAGCTGGCCTTCATTTGACATCCTTGTTTCACTCAGGGCTGCTATTTGGATGTGATACCTGCTGAGTTCTCTTACAACAAGAGCTGTTCATCTTTCAGGTCTACTGGATTTCTTGTTGTCCATAAGTGTGCACATATTTCATGTACCAATGGTGAGTGGAATCATCTTTGCAAAAGTTTTTTGTATATTTTTTGTGTGTTTCAACTACAGGATAGGATTCCTACCTGCCGTGGTAAGCAGGGTTAGGTTAAATAAAGCAGACAATTTTTAGGGCACCTTTTCTAGCCCCTTCCTCATGCCTGGAGGTGAGCAATGTGGTTCTTAAAAAAGGCTGCCTAGATACCCAGAGGACTGCCAAATCCCACTGTTGCTTCAGTCCAGTGAGAAGATGTCCATATGGCCTGGGCTGCCTATATGCAGGGTTGTGACTACAGCTCCCATTTTATCTGCACCTGATGCTTCTTCACTTGCCCATCACCACAGGACTTTGAGGTAGGTAAAAATGGTAAAATGGTATGGGTAATGTCTTTTGACACATGCATAAATTGGATTTTTGAGGCAGAGTTGCATGATGTCATGGGCACATAATAATGAGCCAGATAAGGGAGAGGTACCTAATGTGTACCTGGGCCCTACCATTAACCATATAACAACATTAGTTTTAGGAATTCATCCATTCATTCAATAAGGGTTTATTAAGTTACTTGGGGCAGCTAGGCAGCTGTACTAGATAGAATCCAGGGCCTGGAGTCAGGAAAACTCTTTTCCCTGAGTTAAAATCTGGTCACAAACATTCACTTGCTGGGCAAGTCACTTCACCCTGTTTGCCTCAGTTTCCTCATCTGTAAATGAGCTGGAGAAGGAAATGGAAAACCACTCTGCATAGTATCTTTGCCAAGAAAACCCCAAATGGGATCACGAAGAGTCGGACCTGATAGAAACTACCAAACACAACAACAAAAGTGTCTACAGTGTGCCAGACATTGTGCTAGGCACTAGAAACATAAGGACAAAAAATAAAACAACCTGAACTCAAGAAACATGCATTTATCTATATTGGTTTCAGAAATATCTTCCATTTATGACAGCCTATTGTTCAAGATTTGATGATTCTGGGATTGTAAAAAATTTAAGTTGTATCAAACTCCTGGGCAAAATTGCAGAACTAAATCTGAGTTCTGCGTTACATACAATCCTTTCACCATATGCTTTACCCAGAGATGTCCAGTCTCTCTGTGCTCAAGCTCCATGCCTGCCAGAGCTATTCTTCCCATTGGCCTGGTCTCCCTAAGAAGCCCTCCAAACCAAACCTCTCCTGCTCTGCATCCCCTACACCCAATCCAAAGTTATCTGACCTATGTTCCATTCCCATATAGTCCAATTCTTTCTTTTCCAAAGTAAAAACTACCTCATCTGATAGACTAAATTCTGGTCCTGATGTGGTGTGGAATTGGGCTAGCTCTCTCTTCTTTACCACATAATATATATTTTAATATTGGCTTTTTATCTACTATACGATCCAGAATTTCAAAGCAATAGGAGAGAAACTTAGCAGTTGAGGGAAGGCAATGCCTTAGGGCAATCCCCTAATCTTCTTAGTTAACCTATATGCGCGGTTGCTCACAGTCCAGAAGCTGTGGAAATTAGATATGGATTTTACAAGTTACCTAGTTTCTCCAGACTAGATAGTCTTTGGTTGTTTTGCTATATGATATTATGCGGCAATGGCATCATGCTTTTCCTAGGCCCTGTGTTGTTTTATCTTCATTCACGTCAGCTTATAATTTTTTTGTCTAGAAACAAACGAATGAATAAAAAAGAATTCAATTATTAAAACTTACTATACGGATACAAAAATAATTTATTTACTTACTATGTGCTGGTCAAAATTAGTATCATTCCTCTGGGATTATTTTCAATTCATCCAACATATCTTTTTTGGTTCATAGCTGTTTACACGTTGTCTCCACCATTAGACTGTGAGCTCCTTGAGGTCAGGAACCTTTTAGGAACTCAGCCTGACACTTAAAAGGAGCTGTTGTTTATTGTCGTGATTTGACTTGCTAGGCACTGCGCTAAGTGCTGGGGATACAAATACCAACAAGCAGGGTAAGAAAACACACATGAGGAATCATGGTTAAGGAGGAATGTTTCAGACAGGAAAGTCAGAGACAGTGATGGGCACCATAGGGCAACTGATTGTCCTGGAATGATATTGCTGATTTGATGATTGTTCACAGAGCTGAAATTGGAAAGGGATGTGGAGGAGGAAAGAAGAGGGTACACATGTAGCAACATGGTGTGAACATGGCCAGGAAGTGGCAAGGTACGTTTGGGCCTAGGCTGGATATGGTAGATGCTTCCCATTCAGAAGTCCAAGGTCTGAGGACAGGAACTTGATTCGATAACCCAGTCACCTTCACAGACAGGGATATGACAAAAATGTAATTTCAAGATTTGCCAATGCCAGAGAGGCCAAATTACGGAGTAACATAGTGTTGCTCTGCAGGTATTCCCCAGACTTCCAGTCTGGGTCCTCAGAGAGCAGCTGCTACTTCTAGTCTCAAAGGTCTAGAGCAGCAAGTCAAATAGAGGCCCACAGGACACATTGCTGCCCCAACACTCCAGAGTAGTCAAAACCAGATTAAAATGCAATTGGGAAATATTTAACAACAGCAAAGAATATAATCAATAAATAATGTTCATTTTGTGGTTGTCTAAATCGATATGCAACCCCAGGGATCGTTGTACAAGGTTAATGACCTCAGTTTCTATTTGAGTTTGACACCACTTCTAGAGGACCCTGGGGTGGGGGTGGGGAGGGCAGTCCTCTTTCTACTGTCTTTCCCTCTAGTGTGCCTCTCTCCATGATTATCAATTTTTATCAATTAATCAGCAAGCCTTAATTTGCTTCTAGAAAGGAATATTTACTAAAATGGCATAATATGAACAGTTGGTACAAAAATCTTCCCCAAAAGTCTGTGATACACTCTCCCTAAGGAAAAGTAGGTTCAAGCTTTCAGTACCTGAAGCAGAGGGGGTAACTCACAGCTCCTGCAAGTCTTTTTTTCTTTCATGAAATCCTTACAAAATCCCTGTTAGGCATGGTCTAGCTTTCTGCTGAGCTTCTTGTAGAATCCTCAAGCTGCTTTTCCTCCTTGCAAGGGTAGTATGAGGTTTAAATGAAATAAATGTTATAAAGTACTTTGAAAACCTTAAAGCTCTATGTAAATGGCAGTTATTATTATTAGCAACAGTCTATAGCCATAAGACCTCCAGTCTGGTGATGACTTCATTCCCTGAGCCTTCTACTGTACTCCCGCTGAGCCCAAAAAATTTTTATAGAGCCATCTAGGTAAAAGTTGAACAACCAGGATAGGGGCTAGGGGTAGGGAGTGATGTGTATATATATATATATATATATATATATATATATATATATATATATATATATATACTTTTAATTTTAATCTGCATTATTAACATTTTCTTAAGTCTAGACAATCAACAACAATAAATCAAGTCCTGATTTGTGGCAACGATTTTTGAGTTGTAAATGCTCATGTTAAAAATTAACAATGGACCTCCCAACTGGTTAAAGTTTACTCCAGCATATCCCTGCCTCAGCGTGTCTAGTTTACTCTCAGCGAAGACACTGCTGCCAGTCCCTGGTACTCCTGGGAAGCCACCTATGAGAAATCCACATCCTTCAACCCTTCAAAGTTAACAAAGTCAAGGGCAGCAGAAGGAAGAGATTAAGGTGCTACTCCTTCTTTCCTCTTTCTCCAAAGGAATTCTCTCCCCAGATCTTTCTCCTCAAAGATACCAGATACTCCCCAAAGCTCCCTATTATATCAAAGACCTGAATGATGTGGTTAGTTTAATAACTTTCAATCCTTACTCTTTCACTAATACTTTTATTTTGAGGAGAGAAAAAATTATTTCAACTTAAAATGATGGGGGGGTTCTCTTCACCTCAGAGGTGGAATACCCTGGATGTAGGACATTTTATATTGTCAGAAATAGCTGATGTGTTGATTGGTTTTGCTGAATTGATTGTTTTTCTCTTCCTTAATCTTTGTTGCAAGGAAAGACTGTATGGGTAGGGAAGAAGAAGGGACATTCAGAAATGAATGGGATGGAAAATAAAGATGTCAGTAAAAGTTCCAAGGGTTAAAAAAATAAAATGGTGCAGAGAGGGTATTAATCAGTATTTTTAAAATAAAAGTATTTTAAGTCCTATACCTAAAATATGTAAGCATGCATGTCCTTGAATTTCCTTCTAGAGAACTAAATAAGTTATTAACTATGTAAACTTTATGTGCTTGATTATAGTTGGTATGAATAATAGGCTCACAGGTTTGAAAAGGCAAGAGACATTAGCTAAAATAAGTAAGGGGAAATATCCTAAAAGAATGCTAGATTTGATAGTGTTAAAAGCAAGATTGAGTATAGTAAAATGAAGAAAGACAGGACAGATGTTTAGAGCTAAGAGCATAACCCATGATGTGAGGAACAGTGACAAAATAGCTTTGTATTGTATTTACTGTGTCAAGAGGAAAACAAATCATTTAAAAGCCACCTTACTTCAAATAGAACTGTGACAACTCCCTGCTTCCCAAGGAAGAAAAATGAAATTTGAATAGTTCAAAGTCAAGTAAACCCTAAGATGTGGTGACAACATCTACTCCAGTTTATTTAAACTGATGGTGGTCACTAGGGAAATTTCAACTGATATGTCATAATGTTTAACTAAAATAAAGTAATGAGGATAATAAGCTTGCTTTTGTATGCTCTACTCTGCTGTGCACAAGATAACACAGTGGAACCTTGATTAATGGAAACTCAACTAAGCAGAATTCTCAATTATCTTGATTTTTTTTCTATTAGCCAATTCTAGGAGAAAAAAAGCAAATCACAAGCAAACAAGCTAAAAAGCCCAACAACAACCTTCTAGCCTATATCCTGAACTCCACACACTGTCAGCTCTATGATAGAAATAACAGTTAACATTTGTAGAGCTCTTTAAGATTTGCAAAGCACTTCACATATATTTTCTCATTTGATTCTCACAATAACCCTGTGAAGTGGATGTAATTATTATCTTCATTATACAGATGAGAAAACTGAGGCCTAGGATCACCCAGCTAGGAAGTACCTGAGGCAGGAAATGAAGTCTCCCTGACTTCAAAGGCAGAACTCTATCAGCTTTCCCAGGACCTAGCTTTCTAAGTAGTTCGGCTAAGGATAGAGAAAAATTTTCAGTAATGGACCATAACATGCAATCACTTTATACATTCATTCATATAATAAACATGCTATGAGTAAAGCCCTGTGGTAGGTAGTCCTAATGGGCTCAATATAAGATATACTGTATGTTAAGCACCATCCATATACATTTGACTTATTTCTTGACAAAGTAAAATTTTAAATTGAGACTTTTCTTAACCAGTTCTGCTAAGAGAATGCAAGTGACTGTCTGGAGCCTACCTACAATGGACTTTTTTTAATGCTTTCTTTTATTTAGTAAATGTCTTCATTTGGTGGAAAATGTTTGTACACTAAAACACACTGTTCAAGGCTCTTCAGTCATGAAGCTTATAGTCAGAGCCACACAAATTAAAATTTAGCCATTTTTAGCCATTCTAGGTTTTTCAATTGATTGGAGTACTTAAAATTTTATTTAACAAATATAACACATTGTACCTCCATACAACAATTTGTCATAATTAATATTTAAATGTAATATACTTATACATTATATTTAATATGAAAATATGGAATAAATCTAACAACTAAGAGGAAAGCGATAAGCCTTCCTTTTAGTGTGACTGGTCTAGTTCCTTACATTGGTTGCAGAATCAAAGAAAACTCTAAGCATATTCTTATCCTAGCAAGATTCTTCTGTCGCCAGAGACCTTTCATCCTAGTCTACCACAGGAATGATGAGAATGAAACCTCTCATTTTATATACCACTGTTAGGTTTACACAACAATTTTCTATAACACACCTATAAAGTAGGTAAGGCAAATATTATCATCCCCATTTTGCAGAGGAGAAGACTGAGGCTCAGGAACGTTTATATAGCTGAGAGTAGGTTTTAGAGGTGGGATATGAATCCATTTCTTCTGACTCCAAGACCAGGGCCTTTTCCACTATGACAATGTGGTTCTCACCTTTAAAAACAGAACTTTGGCCCCCTTGTGAAAGATCCTCCCTGCCTAGGAATCTTTTGGTATCTCTGTCCGAAGGTAGAACCATGTCCTTCGAGCAGAAGATCAGTGCTCCTCAAATTCGCTTTGAGCTAGTTGGTCCTGTTCCTAACAGCTTGTCATGAGATGCTTTGTCTTTGGTGATCCAGTCATTCTTTTAGTCAGGCAGGGATCCTGACAGGAGGTAGAGACAGATGTAATAATAATAATAATAATGGTAATGATATTTAGCATTTATATAGTGCTTTAAGGTTTACGAAGCACTTTACACATATCTGAATTCAACTGATCCTCATAACGCATGACAACCCTCTGAAGTAGGGGTTATCATTATCCCTATTTTACAGATGAGGAAACTAAGGCACAGAAAGGTTAAGCAACTTGCCCAAGATCATAAAACTAAGTATGTGAGGCAGCATTAGAACCCAGGTCTTCCTTACTCCAAGTCCTTCACTCTAGCCACTTGACCACCTAGTTGCCACAATAAGGGTGCAATATGGAGACCTAATATGGCCCAGTACCTGAGCAGCAAATATCTAATTATTTTATTAATATTATCCTGAGGGTAAAATATGACTCTTAAGAGTGAAAAAAATGAAAAAAAGAAAGACAAACATTATCAGAATTCATTAGAGAGTGTTTTAATTCCTACCTAAAATTTTGTAAGTATATAGGTATTTTTGAAACTGTGTCTTTTCCTCATTTTCAATAGGAAACCTAAATTTCCTGATCTGGAAAGTAGAAAGTATCATATTTCATTTTACAGTAGAAAGAAAAAATATGGCCCACTTCCATGGAGTTGTATCACCATCTCATGGCCTTTTAGGAAGCTGCTACTGAAAAAAGAAATTTGAAACCATGTTGCACTTTCACAACAATAAACATTAATAAGACCCTTTCTGTAAAAGTAGTATGGTGTAGTGGAGAAAGCACTGGTCTTGAAGTCAGGAGACTGGGGTTCAAATCCCAGTATTGTTTATTCACTGAGTGTCATTGGATAAGTAACGTAAGCTCAACCCCGCTTTCTCATCTGTAAAATGGGGTTCAATTCAATTAATATTTATTAAATACTAAGTTCCAGGCACTGTATCATCAGACAATGGGACTACAAAGATAAAAAATAAAATAGCCCTTTCCCTCAGAGAACTTACATTTGACTGAGGGGAATAAGGTCAGTGGCAGATCTCTGGGTCACTCTACTAGACATCTCTCTGCCGGATGACATTTATCTATACATTAATAGCTACTCCTTGGATCCAATCATTCAAACAATCTGAATCTATCTAACTATACTATTATGTAGCGCAGCTGGGTAGCACAGTGGATAAAGCACTGGGCCTGGAGCTAGGAAGACTCATCTTCATGAATTCAAATCTGGCCTCAGACACTTCCTAGCTGTGTGACCATGGTCAAGTCACTTAACCCTGTTTGCCTCCATTTCCTCGCCTATAAAAATGAGCCAGAGAAGGAAATGGCAAACCACTTTCTTTGCCAAGAAAACCTCAGATAGGGTCACAGAGTCAGACACAACTGGAAATGACTAAACAAAAACACGCTATCATCTAACCCATATCTCTTCATCTTGTCCACAAGCATATTATGAGAGATTGTCAAATATCTGGCTAAAACCCAGATGTCCCATGTCTATAGAATTTCCCTGATCTATCCAATATGTTTAACACATCGTGGGGCACTGCTGCCCCTAGTATTATCCCTTTCAACAATAAGAAGGAAGCACTAGTAAGACCCATGCTCACCTGGCAATTGTGTGCTATATCCAATACCAGAAAGGACCTGAGGAAGACACCAGTCTCTATATGGTTTTCAGAGAACTGTTCCCTCCATTGCATGAAGCAGCTGCTTGCCTTACTAATCTAGGGAGTGGGTCAGGGTGGATTTATCCATTTAGAATCTTAGTTCAAGTCTTTACTTATCTTGAAAACTATTCTTTCCTCCCTGGTCTGCTGAACTTCAGGGAACCCTAATCACACGATCATCAAATAATCAATTCACCAGCAATTATTAAGCACCTACTATATGCCAAATACTATGCTAACATTCTGGAGAAATAAAGGCAAAAACCAAATAGTCCCTACCCTTAAGGAGCTTACATTCTATTGGATGAGACATACATACGTACATATGTATGTATGTATTATATATGTATGTATTACATGTGTAAATAATATATACAAAATAAATATAATTTAATTTTGGAAGGGACAGCAGTAGCAGCTGGGGATTGGGATCAGAAAGACTTCATGTAAAAGGGTCTTTTTGAATGAGGTCTTGAAAGAAATGAAGAATTCTAAATGGCAAATATCAAGAAGGAGCTTATTCCAGGAATGGGGAGCCAGACAGTGCAAAGGTGTGGAGAAAAGAGATAGTATCGTGTATGAGGAAAAACAAAAAAAGGTGGTTTGGCTTCACCATAGAGTAGAGGAAGGGGAATAATGTATAAAATGGGAAAGGCAGGTTGGAACTAGGTTAAGAAAGACTTTAAAAGAGGCATTCGTATCTAATCCTAGAGGCAGTTGAGAGTTGGGGGGGGGGGGCGGTGGCAGGGCGTGGAGTGCCAGTGATGGCATAAGGAAGCCAATCACAAGCATGGCTTAACTACGTAGGCTTTACTCAAGACCTAAAGCACAAAAAACACATAATCTAAACATTGCAGGCTACAGGAACCAGCCCATCCCCAACAAGCATGCCCCAAACTCTGGAGTTCCGAGGCATGATGTAAGTGCCAGACTCAGCTGCTACCCCTAGTGGCTGCAAGTGTCTCCAAAGTTTTCTTGAATATTGATCTCTTTCTGATTTTTACACAGCTTTTGTAAAAAGTCCTTTTAATTGTCCTTAGCCTCATTACTAGCCTCAGCTGTTCTGAGATAATGTTCCTGACAGCATTCTCATAGAACTGTACCACTACTTTTTTTTAATTCATCCTGTTATCTGCCTTTGCTTCAGTCTTAAATTATACATATATTTTAAAAATCTTAATTGGTTAGTGAGCTACTTGTTCATCCATAACTCTCTCTTTAGATAGTTCCCCCTTTTCTTCCTCATCAGAATGATTTTTGTTTGTATCATTACATTTATCTTGAGAGCATCCCATTTCACTTGAGCCTCCTTCCAATCTATGACCTCTTTGAAATCAACCTTCCAAAATCAAAACTTTCTCTGAAAAAGAGCTCTAAGAGATGCTCAAAGAATTGAGATTCCCCCATCACAACTATATCATGCCTCCCTGTTGGGCTTCTCATCTCTTTCTGGAACTCATATTCCGTTTCTTCCATCTGACAGGATAATCTAGTATATTATCGCCATCACAACTCTTCTATTCCTTTCTTCGCTGATAATAACTCATATTTGTGACAGGCTTCTCTTCTGCCCCACACCAAATCTGGGCCCTCTCTTGTTGCCTTAACACTGCTGTTCTTCACCCACTCAATGGTCTTAGCATCCCAGCACAGAATAATGCTAACGTAGATGTGCTAGGTGCTATTAGAGGAATTGGATGACTCCTTTCACTTCTCTTGAAGAATAGCCTTTTAGTGAGCCATCTAATACTTTTTGACATACACCTGGCATAGCAGCTGATCAGAGCCACACTGAGACCAGAGACTATGAAGGGTTACATGGAAGCAGACTGCTTGAAAGGCTGTGGTATTGTTGTGATTCCTGCAGGAGTCCCCAAAAAAGCCAGGAATGATTCCTGATGCCCTTTTCAACACCAATACTATAATTGTTACTGCTCTAACTGCTTGATGCCTCTGCCAAACATTGCCCAAAAGCCATGGTCTGTATTGTCGCAAATCTGGTCGACTCTAATATCCCAATCACATCTGAAATTTAAAAAAAAAAAAGCTGCGTGTAATTCTCAACAAAGTCTTTGGTGGAGCAACACTGGATATCATCAGAGCAAATACTTCTGTTGCAGAAGTGAAGGGCTTAGATCCAGCTTGAGTCAATGTCCTCATCATTGGTGACCATGCAGGAAAGATCATCACCTCCCTGATGCATACTTAAAGTGGAATTTCCTGAGGAGCAGTTGAAAACCTTGACAGGAAAAATCCAAGAGGATAGAACAGAAATTGTCAAAGTTAATGCTAGAGCAGGTTCTGCTACCCTAAATATGGCCTATACCAGTACCAGATTTGTCTTCTGTATTGTGGAAACAATGAATGGAAAGAAGAGAGTCATGGAATGCTCCTTCGTCAGATCAGAATAGACAGAGTGGTCTTATTTTTCCATAGCCTTGCTGCTTCAGAAAACAGGCATTGAGGTGAATTGGGCACTGGAAAGATCTCCCCTTTTGAAGAGAAGATAGTCACTGAGACCAGTTTCTACTAAGAAAGATGGGGATTTTGTGAGGAATATGAAGTAAAAAAAAAAAAGGTGTAACGTGAAAAGAGAAATCCATTTCCTAAATTTATTAAGGCATCATGTCACTTGAAAGATATTTCAGATGCACTGAATATTCTTTGAGGAAATGGATAGTATTAGCATACTATCACCCCTTCAAATTGTCGGTTGGTATGTTGGTACATCAATAAAATATTCATTAATGTTTTTTAAAAAATAACTCAGATTGGCATAGATTGGTTTATGAAGTGCTTTCCTCAGAATAACCCTGTACCTGAAGCCCTGGTACAAAAATCCAAATCCCATTCTTGCATACCATTGTCTTAGGTTTTTTTGTCTCTCATAGCTAGCTTTCTCTAATGTAACCCTCTACTCCAATCAGTGCCAGTGACAAAATCATTACTTAGAAATCCAAGGAAGTCAGTTTCTTTCCTAAGACTTCATAATCACCAGGAACGCTTCCTTGATTCCTTCTGGCTATAATATTTGTCCCTATAAGAATCTCTAGAAGTAAGCAATGGTCCTCAGCTTTCACAAGGGTCTCAAGCCTCTCTATTAAATTCTGGAAATATAACTAGGGAATATAACATACATCCTAATTATCCATGTTAAGTCATCACATGGCCACCTTTGGACCCCTCATCAGGAAGTTATCAACCACCATAACTTTTCTCATCTTCCTAATAACAACATGTTTTCTCTATACTCAATACTGAACATTACTTGAAACACCTATGAATCTCATCATATCTCCATGGAACAAAAGAAGTTGCTCTCTCCCCTTTACAGAAAGAACCTCAAACTTATTCCACAGTCCCAAAGATTAAGTGGCCTGTCTTGCCTTCCTTCCCTGCGGCACCTTCTTCAAACCTCCAGACACAAACAGAAAATGCCTTCTGCCTCTTCCAATTCTTTTTACTCTGTTTTAACTTTGAAACAATAGAGGAAATAGCCCTAGACTTGGAGATCAAAGGTTCAGCTTCCAAACTCATTTTCCACATTTACCAATTGCATGAATATAGACATGTTGTTAAATAGTGACTAGCCTCAGTTTAGGAACTACCAGCTTCTTTTGGACTTCTCTGAAATCATGAGTGACTAGCCTCTTCAAGAATAGATTAGTTCAGATCCAGCCATTCTGGAGAGCAATTTGGAACTATGCCCAAAGGGCTATAAAGATGTTCACACCCTTTGACCCAGCAATACCACTTCTAGGGCTGTATCCCACAGAGATCAAAGAAGTGGAAAATGGACCTGTATGTGCAAAAATATTTATAGCAGCTCTTTTTGTGGTGGCAAGGAATTGGAAATCAAGGGGATGCCCATCAATTGGGGAATGGCTAAATAAGTTGTGGTATATGAATGTAATGGAATACTATTGTGCTATAAGAAATGGGGAACAGACAGACTTCATAATAACCTGGTAAGACTTACATGATCTGATGCTGAGTGAGAGGAGCAGAATCAGGAGAACATTATACATGATTAAAGACACCTGGTATCTATGATGACTAATTCTGATGGACTTGGCTCTTCTCAGCAATACAAGGTTCAAAGACAGTTCCAAAAGACTCATGATGGAAAAAGCTATGCACATCCAGAGAAAGACTTATGGAGTCGTAATGCTGATTGAGGCAAACTATTTGCTCTCTATTTTTTCTTCTTTTTTGATTTTGTTTCTTCTTTCTCGTGATTCATTCCATTGGTTATAATTCTTCTTTACAATTTGACTATTGTGTAAATAAGTTATATTTAATATTTAATAATTTTTATATTTAATAAGTCATACGTAAAAGATATATCGGATTCCATGCTGTCTTGGGGGAGAGGGGGGAGAAGAGAGAAGGGGAGAAAATTTAGAACTCAAAAACTTGTGGAACTTAATGTTGTAAACCAAAAATAAAAAATAAATTTTAAAAAAAGGAACAGATTAGTTCACATCCTAGATGTCTGAGACTCAAGCCACAGGAGAACATTCAGGAGAGCCACTGTTGCTTAAGAACCAAAGAAAGGATCAAATGCATCATACTCACAAGCTATTCCTCAAGCTGCAGATGCCAAAGACAGTGGCTGAAATGTCAACTTGGAAAAAAAAAAGTAGCCCCCTACTCCCACATGATTTTGCTAATTTTATACCTGTAAATTGTGTTTCTAAGTTTGGGGGAAAATATAAACCTTCTCTGAGCCTCGATTTCTTAATCAGTGAAGTTGTGATAATAATATCAGGCTATTTCTGTTCAGAGTTATATTTCTGGGGAGGTGGCAGCCATCCTTAAATCTACATAACAATACAATGCATTCTATTATAGCTCTACTGAGTTTGGGGTTTGTGTGGCTAATGAAATCTACTGATGATAAGGGAGTCAACTGTTCATATAACAGAGAATAATTTTTCCAGACCAGTACTACATTCATTTATAAAGTTACCTCCTGGAACATTTGAATTACAACCTGAGAATACTAAAAATGTAATGGGGTAGCAAGCTAATGACCCTTCAACTGGTTAGCAAGCAGTTGTTTCCTTTTCACTAACAAGATTGTTAGTTATATTATTAAGAACTTAGTAAATGCTTGAACTCAAAAGAAGATATGTGCCATTGACATTAGCAGAAAAAAATGGAGGGGGAGAGTCTGAGGCTAATTTACTACTACTGTAGAATTATACAGGATTCCCCATTTTAAAATTATATAAGCAGGGAAATCCAGAGCCTGCCTCTTAACAATGTTTACTTTCTAGGGTAATGAAAGAATAAACTTACCCCAAAATATCTTCCCAATAGGGCTGCCATGGTGCATGAAATTCCCAACCATAACTAGAGTTACTTCTTGGGTTAAAATAGCATCAACAGATATGACCTATGAAAATACAAATATATTACATTAACCCATGATCCCATGAATGTATATTATTTTATCAAATTAGCCATCTGTTATTCAAGGTACTAAGGTAATGAAGTACTTATCTATAATTTTTGAACAGGGAATAAGGAGCAGAAGACAAAGATCCAGAATACTGCTAGAGAGGGAATTGTAATAAGATGACTTAACAGCCGACAATAGCAAGAGGGCCCTGGATTCCTGGATTAGGAAGGGTATAGCAGAGATGAGGTACTAGGACTGTGAGTTACTAAAAACTACATCTGTCTGACTACATCAGGACAAAAGCACAGATGTATTTAACTACTCTTCCAAATTTCCTTCATTTAGATGAATTTAGAATATAATTACCTTTATTATTAATAGTATTGAGAAGCAAGATTAGTACTGAGAAACAAAATTCATTTTTTAAATCTTATTAAGTATTTATTTAATACCTACTACCAATTAGAACTTTGCAAAATACTATGGGAAATCACAGTTTAAGATCCAGTTCTATTCAATTAAGTTAATGTTTTGATTCACCATACTATACTCTGTGATCCAGGAACACTGGATCTATCTCCCAACTTCAGGAATTTTCACTGGCTGGCCCCCATGCTTGGAATTCTCTCCTTCTCCATTTCTACCTCTTTGCTTCCCTATCTTCCTTCCAATCCTAACTAAAATCCCACCTGCTACAGAAAGCCTTTTCCATTCCTCCTTGATTTTAATGTCTTCTTTCTATTGATTATCTCCAATTTATCCTATATTTTGTACATGCTTGTTTGCACATTGTCTCTCCCATTAGACTGTGAGCTCCTTGCGAGAAGGTACTGTCTTTTCCCTTTCTTTGTATCCCTAGCACTTAGCAAAATGCCTGGAACAAAGTAGGTACCTAATAAATGTTTATCACCTGACTGACTGACTGCAAGGCACTGCTAGACACTGAGGACAGAAAGATGAAAAATTATGCAAGGCACAATTTAAAGAGGATAAAACATGCACATAATTAAATATGGTAAGTAGTGTGTGATAAGGGCAAATACAGAAGCCAAAATGTTCTGGGAAATTTTGCGGAGGAAGAAATCACTTTTAGCTGAGGGAGAAGAGGGGAAGGACCATGGATGACATTATGAAAGAGGTGGGCACCTACCCTGGACATTGAAAGAAGAAAAAGATTTCAACAGATACAGATGAGGCTGGAGTATAATGCTTCAAATCTCCAGACTTCTCATCATAGGATATCACCAAGCAAAAGCCAGATGGCCACTTTCCAGAGATGATATCAAGGGGATCCCTATTCGGGTTCAGGATGGAGTAGGTGACCCTGTGAGTCCCAACTCTGAAATAAATCCTGTGATTTTTAGTTCATCCCTAGCAGAGGACTGTAAGGGCAAGCAAAGTGGGACTTTTTACTGTTTTTTTCTTTTGGAGTGCTTCTCAGCAGGATTTGAACTCAGGTCTCCTGACTCCAGGCGCAGTGCTCTATACACTGTGCCACCTAGCTGCCCGTACTGCTCCTATATTGAATGCAGTGTCTCCTCTATTAGAATGTAAGCTCCTTGAAGGCAAGGACTATTTTGCTTTTCTGTATGGCTCCCCAGAGCTTAGTAAGAAGCTTTGTTTGTAAGAAGGCCCTTACGTTTTTGCTAATTAGGTCACAAGAGGTGTGAAGCCCTCAAGAGGTGAGAAGATCTTGAGAGGTGTAAAGCTCTCCGACCCTGAAGAAGTGTATACATACTGAGGTTAGCATTTTGTTTTGGGCTCACTCGCTGGAAGAGTGTAGTGTGACTTGACCAGATGAGACTCTGGGTAGCTGTTAAGGAGCCCCCCGCCCCTGGCTTTGAAAACCCAAATGTTGGTGCTTTTCTCTCTGGTAACTGTGTATGTATTGCTGTGATCACACAGATAGAAGCCTGTCTGTTGATTTTTGTTATTTTACTCTGTTTATGTAATTCTTGCTTGTAATTTCTGTTTGTGTTTTCTCTGAAGTTCAAGGTGCTGACTTTTTCCCCTGAACTAAGTGAATGATATACGTGTTTAATTAAAGTAAGACTGTTAACCCCTTAGAAAAGCAGATCAAAGAACCTGTGCTAATTGCCCTTCTGTTTCTGGTGTTATTGGCTTTACACAGCCACAGCAGTGGCAAGTAGCATTGTTGTTACAAGGGGACAGTCTGAGTGAATGTTCAGAAGTAAGAGTGGGCAGGATGAAATCAAGGAACAGGCAATAGTCCATTTCTGCTGGAACAGTAGAATACATAAATGAAACCAGTGTCGTTTGTAGCCTGTGTAGAGTCAGATGAAGGTCCTTTAATACTGTTTTGTATCTTAGAGGAAATGGGAAGTCATTGGAGGTTTTTGATCAGTAGAATGACATAGTCAAATGTGTGTAAAACTAAGATTATTTTGGCAACAGTGTGAAGGAGGAGTTGGAGAGCGGAAATACTGGAACGAGGAAGACCAATTAAGAGGCAACTAAATGGTAAAATGGATAGGGCACTGGATTCAAGGTTAAGAAGATCTAAGTTTGAAACTTGCTTCAGACACTTATTGGCTATATGGCCCTGACCAAGTCATTCCACTTCCCTCAGCCTCATTTCCTCATCTGTAAAATAGGGATCATAACAGCACCCACCTTACAGGCTTGTTGTAAAAGTCAAATGAGATGAAGCATGCAAAATACTTTGTAAACCTTAAAGTGATATATGAATGTTAGCTGTTGTTATAATTTGGTTGAGAAGTAATGAGTACCTGAACTAGGGTGGTAGCTATATTATTGAAAAGAGAAAATAGATGGGAGAGATGTTTCGGAAGTAAAATCCACAGGTTTTTGCAACTAACTGGATGTAGAAGTGAGAAAAAGGGAATAGTCAAAGATGACCTTGAGGTTTTGAGCCAGAACATCTAATAAGAGGGAGGTGCCATCAGCAGAAAGACAGTTTGTGAGGATCAGCATATCTAGTTATGGATGGGCTATATTTTAGGTGCTCATGGGATATCTGGGTGAAGGTGACCAGCAGACACAGTCAGTAATTTAACATCCAAATTGGTGGGAGAAGTTGGGGATAGATACATAGATTTGGAGTCATCTGGATAGAGATAATAATTGAAATAAAGAGATTAGATGAGATTACCGAGGGAGTGAATATAGAAAAAGAAGAGAACAGAGCTGAGGACAGAGTTTTGGAGAATATTACACTTAAGGAAAGGGAAAAGGATGATAAGAAGCAGTTGTACAAGAGAAGAAGAGAGCCAGAAAGGAGCTATCTGATCGAAACCAAAGGAAGAGATAAAACTGTCTGGTCAGACCAGGTCCTTTCCCTTAGCCAGAGGAAAAGATTGAAGACAAAAAAGCAGAAGCATCTTAAAGTGAGTGGAGAATCCGTAAGTATAATCATGGAGCACCAAAGGAATTTTACCAAGTCCTGTGTATATTCATGTCTGGTTTAACTCATGGTTGGCCTATCCAAAGGTGCTAGGGGCCTCCAAATCCTAGAATGGTATATTTGGAAAGGGCTCTAGCTCCTTTTGTCATCCTAAGTAAAATATAGAGTAAAGCCACTGTCAAGGGCCATCAGAGACATAACATTTTTATCAATGACTTGAATGAAGGTGTAGAGAGCATGTTTATTAAATCAGAGTAGAAATGCAGCTGAGAGGAAGAGCTCACACATGGAATTAAGAGATTCAAAAACCCAAAAGCTTTCACCAGATAAGAATGATGAAATTAATAAAATGATACAATATGAATAAATGTAAATTCTATAATTATGTCTTAACAACTGTGCAAGCATAGATGGAGGAGAAGAGGCGTAAGCAAACAACAGCTCATGTGAAAATAAAACCTGGTGTTTTAAGTGACTAAGACTTCAATTTGATTCAAGAGTGGGACAAGGTACCCAGAAAACATCATATGGTGGGATAGCTAGGTGGTGCAGTGGATAGAGCACAGGTCTTTAGTTAGGAAGTTGCTGTCGTTCAATTGTTTCAATCGTGTCTGACTCTTTGTGACCCCATTTGGGGTTTTCTTGGCAGAGACGTTGGAGTGGTTTGCCATTTCCTTCTCCAGCTCATTTTACAGATGAGGAAACTGAGGCAAATAGGATTAAGTGACTTGCCCAGGGTCATACAGTTAGTACATGTCTGAGGCCAGATTTGAATTCAGAAGGATGAGTCTTCGTGACTCTTGGCCTACCACTCTAACCACTGCGTCACCTCGCTGCCCAGATAGTTAGGGAAACTGGAGTTCAAATCATGCCTCAGATACATGGGAAAGATAGTGCTTACCTTGAAGAGTTATAAGGACCAAATGAAATAATCAAAAAGCAGTTAGTGCAGTCTGACACATAGTACGTACTGTATAAATTTTAACTATGAAGTAAATATAACTAAGGGATTTTCCTACTGCACTAGGTCCCAGCTAGACCACAGCTGGAGTTTTGTATTCAGTTCTTGGTGTCATCTATGAGGGACATCTCTGATAAACTGAAGTGGGTCCTTTCAGACTTGATGCTAAAGCCTCATCATCATCATCATCATCATAGATATTAATAATAGCTCATTTGATCTTCACAATAACTTTAGGAGATAAGTGCTTCTATTGTCCCATTTTACAGCTGGGGAAAGGGAGGTAAACAGAGGTCAAGTGATTTGCCCAAGGTCACACAGCTAGTGTCTGGGGCAGGATTTGAACTCAGGTCTCCTGACTCCAGGCACAGTGCTCTATACACTGTGCCACCTAGCTGCCCGTACTGCTCCTATATTGAATGCAGTGTCTCCTCTATTAGAATGTAAGCTCCTTGAGGGCAAGGACTATCTTGCTTTTCTGTATGGCTCCCCAGAGCTTAGTAAAATGCTTTGCACAGAGGAAATCCTTAATAAATGCTTGTTTTATTGTTCATTCATTTAAATACTTGAATGGCTACAATGTGGAAGAGGGATCCAATTTGTTTTGCTTGATCCAAGAGGTTAAAACTAAAACTGATGTACAGAAGATACAGAAAAGCAGATTTTAGCTCAACTTAAGGGGGGCAGAGAGAAATCTTTCTAACAATTAAAACTATCCTAAATTCAACTGGTCTGCTTAATTGGGGGAGATTCCCTTACATCAGAGGTCTTCAAATGGAGGATGGATGACAAGTTGTGAGGTATGTCATAGTCAGGGTCTTTCTCCCCATATGGGTTTGACTAGTTAGTTTCTCAGAAGGTTATTCACTAATTCTGAGACTTGGCTGGTTAACTCCTACATGTTCTGAACAATATGAGTTCCAAAAAATACCTAGAAGAAATAATTATATAACTTCATCTTCCTGTATTATGGATCCAGAAAATCATAATAGAGGCAGAGGGGAGAAAGCATAGATCAGTAAATAGAAAGAGAGTCATATTAGGAATGAGTAGAACCGGATTCCAGCCCCAGCTCTTTCATTAACGAGCTATGTAGGCAAGAATTTTAACCTCTCTGGGCCCGTTTTCTCATCTGTAAAATGAGAGGGTTGGACCAGATGATCCCTAGTGTAGCTACTGGTGTTAAAATTCTGTGAAATTACTACAAAAGAACAGAATTTTAGAAATTTTTCAGAAGGAATAATTTTCATTTCTGCTTTTGAATCATGTGTTCTCTGTATCAAAGCAGAATATATCTGACTTCAAATTATTAATATCAAAGTAGGTTGTCATAACAATGGGAATGGGAGCACTAGTGACTAGAAAGATAAATTAATTTCTAAACCTAAAAATTTTCGTATGCAAGGAGTTAACAAATGTAATATAAACATTCAAATTTTTAAAATGCATAATGTAATAGAAGGGTTTTAGAACTACAAATGGTTGTGGAGGTTTTTTGGTGGCTTTTTTTTTAAAAGGGAGCATGGAAATAAGGACAAATGAATCTCCAGTGAACACCAAGCAGGCAATTTAAGAAAGGATCAGCTGTTTGCACAGATGTACAGAGACATAACTTTTGGTCTTTGGGGGACTTCCACCAGCAGGAGTTGAGAATGTTAATTTGCTTGGTTTGACATAGCAGTGAGCACAGAAATCAGGAAGAGATTTGTTGATCCATCATGCCTCGCCTTCACCTTATTTTCAAACTATTTCATATAGAAAGTATTTTTTTAATCTTGATAGATTTCATGGGTTTTATTAAATGAACTACCATTTGGGCTTCTAACAACTCAAAATTAAAGTGCTAAAGATGTATTTAATGAACTTGAATATAGCCTTACTTTTTTTCTCTTTGTTAAGTTATGCTTTGTTAATTTATGTGACAGACATGTGCATTGTAGGAAATTATCCAATTGTATTAAGACCAGGAATAAATTCTAATTAAAAGTGACAGTGTTGGGCCAATGCAATGAAAGCTCAGACCTATCCTAAATTAGAAATGGGGTCCATTATTGTTGACACGTTTGAAAAAACTAACTTGTAGTTATTTTTAGCTAAAATCCAACTCCCCCTAAACTACATGCTTCACCCTGGTGTCACAGTATCTGTGGCTGTGCAGCTCAAACCCATAGCACATGTGACTAATGAGACCAAGGTTTGGAGTTCAAGCTATTCAGGTCTCTTGGAACCCTAAAACCTACTCCCTAAAGTTCACCTTGTACTACCCCTTCCCCCTGCCATATTTTGTACATATAGGAAAGAAAACCAAGAGAGAAATGATTTGTTCAAGGTCACAAAGCTAGTTCATAGCAGGACAGAGGCTTGAACTCAAATCTCCTGGTGCCCAACCTAATGCTCTCTCTATTGTATCACTTTGCCTGACAAGCCTGAACTTTGTTCCAAAACTAAAGATAGTACCTCTTACTTGTTCATGTCCAGTAGTCTTAAAGTGTCCCAATCATGAGCACATGGAAGGAATGCAGTTGGATTGAGTCAAGCCTATCATTGCTACTGGAAAAACAACTCCATGCGATAGCTTCACTGACAGGAAATCAGTAGCATCACCTTCAGATACAAAGAAAAGTTGCACTTTATCACATTACAGAAAACTATAGTCAGTGAAGGAATCATTCTTATATTTACCTGAAAAATCCATCCTTAAAAAATGTGTTAAGTGACCTTAAGGATAATGTAATTTGTTCAACAAGGAAGGTAATGAATTTTAAATCTATCCTACTTATTTGATTTATAAAGCATCACAAAATGAATATGGAAGCAACATCATTCAAAAATCAGACAAAGATCAAGTTGGTGAAAGTTGTTTGTTTGAGATTGGTTGATTGTTTTAAGAAAAAATGTAGAATTGAGTGGAAAGTGCACCAGATTTAGAGTCGAGGGATCTGGGTTCAAATTTTACATCTGCCACTTGTGTGGTTTTGGATAAGTCATTCCACTTCTTGGGGCTCCAATTCATCTGTAAAATGAGGGGTTTGGACTATATAACCTATAGCTTTAAAAATCCTATGTATTTTGTATGCAGTAATTTTTTCAGAAATTATAACATCGGATAGAATCACGTTGCTTTAATGTAGCCCAAGGCCATCCGTATTTTTGCATCAGATAGAAGCTTTCATTTTTAGGTTGTCATCCTATATTTTCCTCCAGTTCTCTTAAACTACTCAATTTTACAACTTTAGGAGACACCGTGGTGACATCTGCTGGAGAAAAGATGTTAGGATGAATTTTTTAAAACCTCCAAAATAAGGAAAAAGTCTTTTCAGTCTCAAAATATCACGGTCATTATATTTTATGTTTACATTGGCCTGAAAGGGGACAAATCAAAAGTAGGCGTAGTTTCTTGCTTTAAAGAAGTATTTTCCAAAAGTTGGTTTACCATAGGTACTTTGTTACCCAATGAAGTTATAGAATTTTTTTAAAACCACATTTTTCTGTTTTCAGGATAAAGTCCTTTTGGGGACTGATTATCCTTTTCCCCTGGGCGATCTAGAAGCTGGAAAACTGATAGAATCTATAGAAGAATTTGATGATGAAACTAAGGTATGGTATTTGACCTTTGGTTTTGATTTTTTACTTCATTATTATTTCTTTGGAGTATACTTCTAATTCAGGTTGGGACTGAGTTCACACAAAAAAAAGAGTTCAAAAGCTATGACTCTTTTAAACATGTCACAGAAGTGTAGATGTGATGGTCATAGGGTGTTTGATAATTAACAGCACAGGATTAGTCACCAGATCAAAATGTTTGATAATCCATAGAGTAGAAGCTGTTATTCTGTCTCCAGGGACATTGGATTGCCCAGTGGTTAGAGCATTGCACCTGGAGTCAGATAGAACTGAGTTCAAATCTGGCTTCACACACTTACTAGTTGTGTTATTTTGGGCAAATCATTTAACTTCTGTTTGTCTCAGTTTCCTCATCTGTAAAATGGGGATAATAATATCTTCTACCTACCTTGCAGGCTTGTCATGAGGGTAAAATAAGATAATACTTGTAAAAAGCAAAGTGCCTGGCACATAGTACTATAAAAATGCTTATTCCCTTCCCTCCCATTTAACTGCTACTTGCCTCAGTTTCCTTTCAGATTGTCGTGAAGACCAAATGAGATAATATTTGTGAAGTGTTTTGTAAACCATAAAGCACTATATAAATGCCAGTTATTATCATTATCATCATTATTATTATAAATAGCTAATCTCACATGGTTTGAAGGAAGGTTAAAAGGCAATAATCAACCAATCACAACCAAAGTGGATAAACCACCAATGCTGTCTTGGAAAATTTGTCAACTATCTTTCACACTTCTGTTTAAAGCTCCCAAATTTCTAAATAAGCCCTACTACCATGATCCTGTTTGTTTTACTCCAGTGTCTAAATCCTTGACTACTCAGAAACCAACCAATCAAAACCCTCAAATAGCTGAGGTTTTCATTATTTTTAAACAAATGTCAACAAAACAAGGAGCTATTAGGGATATGCTTAAAAAGCCTTTTCCAGGGGTTATGTCCTAGCATTAGTACAGAATTACCTAGTGTCCTATAAAGTTTACATCCACAATGCCACATCATAAATGTATTGAAGACAGTATAGTCAACTTGGATTTGAATTCGGTGAATGTAACTGCACAGAAAACCTGGCTTTGCTGAATACTACGTGACCTTGAGCAAGTCACAACTTCTCTGGGCCTTAGTTGTCTCATCCATAAATGAAGGGGGTTGGACTGATGGCCTCTGAGATCCTTTCCAACTCCAAACTGGTCTAGGATTTGGTTTTGATACTCACTAGCTATGTAGCCTGTGGCAAGTAACCTCACTAGGCCTCAGTTTCCTCAACCGTAGAATGAAGGGGTTGGACAAGATGATTTCTAAAGTCTTTTATGGCTCTAAATCTGTGACTTAAATTCAAATCACAAGGTACTGAAATATCTTGAATCACATTCAGGGTTTTGAACTTACTGAGTATAGAAAAATATTCTAAAATGTTTTTAAGAACTGTGTGGGGGCAAGGAAGAGAAAGTAGGAGATGTTTCAGACACAAGGGTTACAAATTAAAGGGTTTTCCACATAGACTCAGTCAATCAGAAAATAAAATTAATTTCATTACCTAAATGTTCTAGTCAATTAAGATTTTAATATACTTTTTTAATTTATTTATTTAATTTATTTAATATATTTAGTTTTCAGCGTTGATTTTCACAAGAGTTTGAATTATGAATTTTCTCCCCATTTCTACCCTCCCGCCCACTCCAAGATGGCATCTATTCTGGTTGCCCTGTTCCCCAGTCAGCCCTCCCTTCTGTCACCCCACTCCCCTCCCCTCCCCTTTACTCTTCCTTAATTGTAGGGCAAGATAAATTTCTACACCCCATTGCCTGTGTATCTTGTTTCCTAGGTGCACGCAAAAACTTTTTTTTTGTTTTTGAACATCTGTTTTTAAAACTTTGGGTTCCAAATTCCCTCCCCTCTTCCCTCCCCGCCCAATATCCCTAAGAAGGCAAGCAATTCAACATAGGCCACATGGGTATCATTATGTAAAACCCTTCCACAATACTCATGTTGTGAAAGACTCAATATATTTTGCTCCCTCCTAACCTATCCCCCTTTACTGAATTTTCTCCCTTGACCCTGTCTCTTTTCAAAAGTGTTTGCTTTTGATTACCTCCTCCCCCTATCTGCCCTCCCTTCTATCATCCCCCCTTTTTTATCTTCTTCCTCCTTCTTCCCTGTGGGGTAAGATACCCAATTGAGTGTGTATGATATTCCCTTCTCAGGTCAAATCCTATGAGAGCAAGATTCACTCATTCCCCCTCACCTGCCCACTATTCCTTTCCTACAGAACTGCTTTTTCTTACCACTTTTATGTGAGATAATTTACCCCATTCTATCTCTCCCTTTCTCCCTCTCTCAATATATTCCTTTCTCATCCCTTAATTTGATTTTATTTTTTTAGATATCATCCCTTCATATTCAACTCACCCTGTGCCTTAAATATATATACATATATATGTATATTCGCTTCAGCTACCCTAATACTGAGGTCTCATGAATCATACACATCATCTTTCCATGTAGGAATGTAAACAAAACAGTTCAACTTTAGTAAGTCCCTTATGATTTCTCTTTCTTGTTTACCTTTTCATGCTTCTCTTGATTCTTGTGTCTGAAAGTCAAATTTTCTATTCAGCTCTGGTCTTTTCACTGAGAAATCTTGAAAGTCCTCTATTTTATTGAAAATCCATATTTTTGCCTTGCAGCATGATACTCAGTTTTGCTTGGGTAGGTGATTCTTGGTTTTAATCCAAGCTCCATTGACCTCTGGAATATCATTTTACAAGCCCTTCAATCCCTTAATGTGTTATGCTGATTGTGTTATTCTATTTGTGTTTCCACAATACTCAAATTGTTTCTTTCTGGCTGCTGGCAGTATTTTCTCCTTGATCTGGGAGCTCTGGAATTTGGCAACAATATTCCTAGGAGTTTTCTTTTTGGGATCTTTTTGAGGAGGTGATCTGTGGATTCTTTCAATTTCTATTTTACCTTCTGGCTCTAGAATATCAGGGAAGTTCTCCTTGATAATTTCTTGAAAGATGATATCTAGGCTCTTTTTCTGATCATGGCTTTCACGTAGTCTAATGATTTTTAAATTATCTCTCCTGGATCTATTTTCCAGGTCAGTGGTTTTTCCAATGAGATATTTCACATTGTCTTCCACTTTTTCATTCCTTTGGTTCTGTTCTATAATATCTTGATTTCTCATAAAGTCACTAGCTTCCACTTCCTCCAATCTAATTTTTAAGGTAGTATTTTCTTCAGTGGCCTTTTGGACCTCCTTTTCCATTTGGCTAATTCTGCCTTTCAAGGCATTCTTCTCCTCATTGGCTTTTTGGAGTTCTTTTGCCATTTGAGTTAGTCTATTTTTTAAGGTGTTGTTTTCTTCAGTATTTTTTTGCGTCTCCTTTAGCAAGTCATTGAC
The DNA here is from genome assembly GCF_011100635.1 of Trichosurus vulpecula. Taxonomy (NCBI): domain Eukaryota; kingdom Metazoa; phylum Chordata; class Mammalia; order Diprotodontia; family Phalangeridae; genus Trichosurus; species Trichosurus vulpecula. The sequence continues at coordinate 291,219,027 of NC_050574.1, read as the reverse complement.
TTGTTTTTAGTGATTTTCTCACATCACTCTCATTTCTCTTTCCAATTTTCTTCTAATTCTCTAACTTGCTTTTCCAACTCCTTTTTGAGCTCTTCCATGGCCTGAGACCAGTTCATGTTTTTCTTGGAGGCTTCTGATGTAGGCTCTTTGACTTTGTTGACTTCTTCTGGCTGTATGTTTTGGTCTTCTTTGTCACCAAAGAAAGATTCCAAAGTCTGAGACTGAATCTGAGTGCATTTTCACTGCCTGGCCATGTTCCCAGCCAACTTACTTGACCCTTGAGTTTTTCATCGGGGTATGACTGCTTGTAGAGTAAAGAGTACTTTGTTCCAAGCTTGAGGGGATATGCTATTGTTTTCAGAGCTATTTCTATACAGCCAGCTCTGCCACTCCAGCACTCCTCCTTCCCCAACAACCACCAACCTGGACCTGACTCAGATCTTAAGCAGGCTTTGCACTCCCACTCTGATCTGCCACTTAATTCCTCCCACCAGATGGGCCTGGGGCCAGAAGCAACTGCAGCTGTAGTTCAGTAGCTGCACCACCCCTGCTGCCCCTGGGGTGGTGGACGAGCTGCAAACTCCTTTCACTCTCTCCCCTGCAGCTTTTCCCACTAACCTTCTCTGTGTCTTTGGTGTTTGTGGGTTGAGAAGTCTGGTAACTGCCACAGCTCACTGATTCAGGGCGCTAGGGTCTGTTCCGCCCAGCTCCCTGGTCTGGTTGGTCCTGCTGCAGCCCAAGCGGGGCTCTGCTCCCCTCCGCTCCCAGCTCTGTACCCGATAGACCTCACCCAGTGACCATCCAGGCTGTCCTGGGCTGGAGCCCTGCTTCCCTCTGCTATTTTGTGGGTTCTGCAGTTCTAGAATTTGTTCAGAGCCATTTTTTATAGGTTTTTGGAGGGACCTGGTGGGGAGCTCACGGAAGTCCCTGCTTTCCAGCCGCCATCTTGGCTCCAATTTTAATATACTTTTAAAAAATTATTCTTCAAGAAATAAAAATCCTGATAGTAGAGGACCTTCTGAGGACATTGTATTAGAGGAATTTTTGCTGCATAATAAGTATAAACTCCTCTTATGCAGTGAAGCAAGTTGTTCCTCAGAGTTGCGTGGGTCAAGTGAGTTGAGCCCAGGGGAGGCTAGGGGAAATAACTGGTGTGAACACTCCTTCATCAGCCATCTGTCTGTATAGACATGTACACATGTGTGGTCATAATATATAACTGTATAGTGGCACAGACCACTGCCTCTGGAATCAGAAGACCTGGGTCCAAACCCCACCTATACGTAGTGCAAATCATTTAATATCCATTGGCTTCATTTGCCTCATCCATAAAATGAAGGGATTGGATAAGATGGAATCTAAGGTCTTTTCCAGCTCTATATCTAAGTTGTTATGAATATCCTCCATGAACTCCTTACCTGCCTCATACCCAATATTGACAGGGATCATAAGAATGGATGAACATTTTTCTTAAATTTGGATAGCCACCTTTCAATATAATTGGTTTCCTTTGTGATCTTAAGTATTTTATTTCATGCATCTAAAAACATTATTCTGAGATGGGGTTCACAGGCTTCACCAGACTGCCAGAGGGGTCCATGACATAAAAATGATTAAGAACCTCTGCTTTGTGGAAGTGTAGGTGCAAACTTGCAAGTTCTTAAACTCCTTGTGTCATGGAGATTCTCTTGGTGAGGTTGATATAGTCTCTTTCACAGATGAAAAAGGCAGGTTAAGGAAAGATTTTAGTCCTCATTTCTACCTTATGTGAAAATTATGGTAAAATTTTAACACACCCGTTGATACCTATCCTAGAATCTCCATTCGTGTCTTCCTATGATGAGCCAAATTAGCTTATCTTCATTTAGTCATCCAGAGAATCAAACCAAAACAATGTATATTACTAATTGATATGCTTAGAAGCAGAAGGATGAGGTAAAAAAATGTTATTTGGATTTGCTAATCCCAGGATTTTACAAGCCTAAGTAAGAGTCACTCTCTGTAACTAGAGCCTTATGTCAATACAAGGTTGGACTGGATCATTTCTAAAATCCCTTCCAGCTCTAACATCTAATCATTCCCTAATTTCCCAGAAAGGTTTTTCACATGCAGGTCCCACGAATAGTAGCACTCCATGAGAAACTATTTCACGGATCTACGAAGCTTTTACCACCAAAGGTCCTACACTCAAGTCATAAAGGCATGGGTTCTTGGTTCTGACATTTATTAGCTGTGCCACACTGAATGAGTACAGTTTTATGCCTCACTTTCCTTATCTGGAAAACAAAGACACCAATACTATACTACTTAAATAATGGGGTTGTTGTAAAGTGTTGTGTAAACTTTGAAGCACTAAATGTCAGTCAGACAAAAAAAAACATTTATTAAATTCCTACTCTGTGTCAGGCATTATGCAAAGCACTGGAGTTACAAAAAGGGGCAAAAGACAGTCATCACCCCCAAGAAGCTCACAGTCTAATGGAGAAGACAGAAAGCAAACAAATATATACAAGTAAGCTATAGACAGGATAAATAAGTTAAATAAACAGGGTAAATGAGTGTGAGTTATTACATGATATAATTTTTAATCCATATTTTTTTAATCTATCAATTTAAACAACTGGTTTTCTTCTTTAGAAAGAGGGAGGAAAAGTAGGTAGTACTCTGAGGTGGAGAATTTAGACATTTTACCAGCCCAGAGTATAGTATAGTTTAAGCTAGAAAACACTGCTCTGGAGACTTCCACTACAGTGAAAGGATGGTTATTTTAGAAGAATCTTAGCTTCCAAATTCATCTTTTTTGTCCTAGAGTGACAGAGTTCTAATCTCCAGATTCTCAGATCATGAGCCAATAAAATTTTGGTGAGATATTCACTAAAATATTTTCTCTTATACTGAGGCAAGGTCTTAAAAAATTATAAATACCTAAAACAGGTTCCACACACTATAGGTACTTAATACATTTTTCAAATAAGTTGATTGCATTTTAAGTAGGCACTGTAGCCAGGAATGGTGGTACGTGCCTATATCTCTGTTACTGAGGAAGGTGGGGCTGGTTGATTGCTTGAACTTGGGAGCTCTGAGCTGCAGACTTAGTTGGTGAGCTTAGTCCCAGGGCATCAATGTGGTGAGCCCCAAAGAACTGGGGCCCAAGAAAGGGCAAACTGGCCCAGGTCAGAAATGGATCAGGTCAAAGCTTCAATGCAGATCAGCAGTGGGATTGGGACTGTAAGTGTTCACTCTACTTCTAGCCTGAATGATATAGAGACCCAGTTACCATCATCATCATCATCATCATCGATAGTAATGATAATAAGAGGAAGTGTAGTATAGTAGATAAAGTGCTGTACATAAAGCCAGGAAGCCTGGGTTCAAACCCAGCCTCTGATAACTATTAGTTGTGTGACTATGAATATCAACTAAGCTTCCTGAAACTCAGGCAGCTTTCTAAAACTCTAAATTATAGATGGTTTGCAGAAACAGGTCCTTGATGCATTGACTTAACAACCACCAGTAACACTTTAAAAATGTCTTTTTCTTTTCCAGGATAAACTCAAAGCTGGCAATGCTTTGGCATTTTTAGGTCTCGAGAAAAGACAATTCGAATGATTGAATTTACTACTGAAGCAAAACTTCAAGAGGACATCCTATTTTTCCCTGCTTCTATATGTGTCAGGTCTATCTTGCTATAAATTCTATCATGGACTCTATTTCCAGAAATAGGACATTCTAAAACATCAAATTATTCATGACTAAAATTATTCACCACTTTCTTCATTTTTCTATGAAGCATTTCATACAAGAAATGAAATTAGTCTGAGAAATTAGAACAATGTACCTGTTCTTCTCAAGCCATTTTAATCCTATGTGGCAGAATAGTTAAATGTCTGAGGAAAGATTCAAAACAATATGTAGCCTGCCAGGTGACCCTCTTTTCAGTTATATCTATGTTTATAATATTATTGGGTATTGGTATATTCAAACCGAGATATCACAAGCTTCTATCAATGTGTTTTTACCAAGTTTGATGACTGAATTGAAAGCAAAGTCATTTGACAAAACAGAATAATGAGAAAATAACAGGGAACCAAGTTAGGGATAAAATGTTCTTGGCACCCATTCCCAAATAGCTGCTGTTTCCCTGCATCTCACACTCATCTCAGCTCCTAATTTACTACTCTTATCTCCCCAACAGAGCAGTAGGAGGAACACATCAATCACTCACAGACAGTGTTAAGGGAATTCAATGAGGGAGAAGAGGGGATGAAAGATATCAGAACACAGATATCATTTTCTTCTTTTCTCTTTTGGTTAACCTCCATAATCATCCAACCCTGTATCTCTCTTTGCAACACTTCCCCACATGTTTCTCAAAACCTACCACTCTGTGACCTTATATATATTCTTGGGGACCTAGCTCCAGGAAAAACATGGAATTCATATTTGGGCATGCCCCTGTATACATATTCCTGTTTTAAAAGATTATGATTAGTCTCGATTTTGAAGAACAAAATGTTAAAAAGGCCCCAAATTTTCTGTCCCCAATCTATGTATATTTACTGAACAGTGTTTAGTATTGCCAGGGATTTTTTTTAATACTTTTGCCATCAAGAATATTACAATCTAGTTGGGGAAATAGGACTAGCACTTATGAAACTGTAAGGGAAACAGTTCCATCATACCACACACACACACACACACAACACACACACACATACACACTCACTTCAATTAACAAAATGCTCTATACTCTTATCAGTCTGACTGAGTTATAGAATTAATCAGTAAATCAGGGGATATGGTGTGTAAACAAGATTGTTGACAATCGTTCATATCTCAGAGTGTACCCTGACAGAGAGTTACCTGTGGAAGGAAGCAGCTTCAAGGAGCACCACTCTTTGCAGCAGAGAAGAATGCCAGCTTCTAGTGCACTGGATAGAATGCTGAACATTTAGTCAGGAATACCCAAGTTCAAATCCAACTTCAAACACTTATTAGCTGTGTGACTATGGACAAGTTCCTTTAACCTCTAACAGCCTGTTTTCTCATCTGTAAAATGGAAATAGTAAGGGCATACACCTCTTGGGGTTGTTATGAAAGTAAAATGATATGTTATTTGCGTTTTGCAAATTTGCAAACCTTAAAGAACTATATAAATGCTAACTATTATTATCATTATCATTAGCTACAGCCTAAACTACAGTACTTCCTAAACTGTGGGTGGAGACCCCATATGGGGTCACAAAAAATTTGGCAACAGTAAAAGGTTTCTAGGTGTTTCTGGCAGCACGCTTGCCCATGTTGCATCAAAACTGCACTGCAGCCTTGGTTGGGGGAACCAAGCATGGGCAATTTTCACTGCATATGCCCTCAGGCCATGCAACACCAACAAACACTGCCAAAATGAAAAGGGGTCTCGAATGGAAAAAAGTTTTCCATTTCCAAGTTGCTCCTTTCCTAGACATATATCCTATTTATATGTCACACTATCACTGTACTCTAAATTTAAACCCACTCTCCCTCTGACCTTATATGCATAGGAGGAGAATAAGTAATCAGCCACCCTCTGAGGACCTGGCTCACCCATGTAAGCAAGAGCTGAAGGAAGTAGGCCTTGAAGGGATGTTACACTGTAAGGTGTCTGGGATAATTTAGGAGGCCTTTGCATTTTCACGGATCTACTGAAGAGGCTCTCCATCCAGTACTCTTGTGATAGGATATCCTAGTTTTGCAGGGATCTACTAAAGAAAAATTCGAATTTTTCTTTCATTTGTTTTAGGTTATAACTGGACAATATGCTTCCTTTAGAAGTCAATCCAGTCTCTTCAAGGTAGTTTTTCTGTATTTAAATGCTTGAATACTAACATCTGCTATAATACAGAGTCCTTATTCAAATGAGATATTTGTTGTTCGTTTGTAAAGCACTTAACATACTGCCTGATGCACAGCAAGCATTTAATAAATCTCCTTCTCTTCCCCCCACCCAGGCACCCTACTGCCAGTAGGATTGGGAATTGAGAAAGTAGCACTGAAGGTGTTGATACAAAACAATTAGCAAATAATATCATATTATTAAAGTATGTGGTATGGACTTAAAGAAACTCAGAAGAGAGATTAATACGATCTGGAGTAGCTAGCGAAATCTTCCTGGAAGAGATCATCCCCTCATCTAAAGGTAGTCCCCCCTGCCTGGGAACTCTTCCAACACCTTAAACCTCTAGCATGCATTTTTACATTCTACTTTATTACAGCTACCAGAGTACATGTTGTATTTCTCCCTGACTAGAACATGCATTCTTTCAGAGTAGCGTGATGGTATGTGTAGCATTCGTTAAAGTTTGCAAACTTTCCGATAAGATTTCAAAATCAAGACCTTTACTTAAGACAAGTATAAATTTACCGGCACCTAGAATGTTGGTTAAAAAATAATCGATTAATTTTTTTTATTGAAATGATAGATGCAATGGTTGTTCTTTCTCCTGAATTGTATCTTGTGGAAACTGTTAGTTTCCATACTCTCTTGTGTAAATGCACATCCTATTCTGCAAATAGTCTCTCTCTAAATATATATACATATATATACAAATATATATCCGTCTTTGTAACTAAATTGTACAGCACGATACATAGTGAGATTTCCTATAGGCAACTACTTTCGATATACCATTGTGCCATTTTTATATATCCTATTATCTTGTAGTAGTCCAATATGGTGATTTGTAGGCCCACCTGATGATCTGAAGAAAAGAAAAACAGAAGCAGACCCTTCCTATTGGCCTAAGGATCAGTGCATTTACTGGAAATAAGCCTAACGTGGAGTTAACATGAAAGTGTGCAACCCAAGATTGAGGACTCCTTAGGAACTGATCAATAACTACTATAATAAATTATTTATAATTAGTTGATGCAACTTTCCTGTATACCTCTTTCGAGTGAGATTATAAAAGAGTGAACAATGAAGAGGGGCAGGTTACCTTAATCTTGATCTTTGTCTCAAAAGGTGTTGGATTTCCCTGTTAGACAAGCCTGTTGCATACCCCAGAGCCAAGCATAATGGAACCCTAGGTAGCTAAATGGCTGATGAAGCTTGACTATCTGTGTACTCTTCTTCTATTATCTTCATTAAATGGTTCAAGCTTTAAAAAAAAATAGTTCAAGCTTTGTAGTGAGTGTGTCAAGTTTTTCCTTTCCCCAAAAGGATTGGGGAAATTTCTTGATGATAAACAGACAAAAATCTTATCTTATTCAAATTTCTGTCTCCCCTCTTTGATTATACTTGGTGTCTTCTACATAGCAGTGAAAAAGCATTAGATTTGGACTTAAACTCCCTTAGTTTGAATTCTCCATTTTATTATTTACTGTCTATGCAAACTTAGGGGAGTCACGCAGCCTCTATTTCAGTCTTCTCATTTGTAAAATGAGAATATGGAGGGTTCAGAATATTGCCTGGATCCCCTTCAACACACAAACTGTATAACTGTACATGGAGGGGAAACATGTGCCCAATGCTACAGGGCGAAATATGTCTTTTAGTGGTATAATCAATCTGTTTTCTGCTGGTCTAATGTGACATAGAGTCTTTGCCACATAGTAGTCTTACAGTTTCATGCTGCTGCTGCTGCTGCTGCTGCTGCTGCTGCTGGATGGTGGTCTGCTAGTCATCTGATCTCTCCTAGGCTTCACTAGGTACAAGGTTGTGGAGTTTCCCTCAGTTTCCAGTTTTAGGTCAAGTCCTTAGCTGAGGTGCTACCTCTTCCCCCACCTTCATTGTTCATTCACGTTTACCTTTTATGGTTCTCTATGGTCTTTATTAAAAACGAATGCTTGGAAGTCTTCTTTTTCATTAAAGATTCATTTTTTTTTCTCCTATAGCATTATACTTAGTAATACTAGTTAAGTTATACCTAGTATACCTAGGTATACTAGGTAAGTTATTCTTGGATATAAAGCCCATATTCTTTGCCTTCTGGAATATCATATTCCAAGTTATCCACTCCTTTAGTGTAAATGACAGAAAAATCTTATGTTATCCTGACTGTGGCTCATCGGTAATTATTTCTTTCTGGCTGCTTGCAGTATTATTTTCTTCAATCTGAAAGTTCTGGATTTTGGCTCCAATGTCCCTGGGAGTTTTCATTTAGGGGTTTCTTCCAGGAGGTAACCAGTAAATTCTTTCTAGTTCTACTTCACACTCTGATTCTAAGAGGTAGGGGCAGTTTTCTCTTAAGATTTCTTGAAAAAATGATATCTAGATTCTTATCTTGGACACAGCATTCATATGTTCCAATGATTCTTAAATTTTTTTTTCCTTGATCTGTTTTCCAGGTCAGCTGTTTTTTCTATATCTTACATTTTCTTCTCTTTTTTCATTCTTCTGACTTCATTTTAATATTTCTTGTTGTCTTATGGAGTCATTGACTTCTATTTGGTCCATTCTAATTTTCAGGAAATTTGTTGCTTGGGCAAGGTTTTATACATCTTGTGCCTACTTCCTGACTTTGGATTTTATGTTAAGGGCAGTCTCTGTGCACTTCTGAAGGAAAGATCCGGATCTCCTATTGCCGCTTTCTTGGAGTACTGAATATTGTGTTGTTTCAGGATCTCAGGGATAAGATTTTGTGTCCTTTTTTTAACAAGTTAATTCCCTTCCAATTCTTTCTTCCATTGATTTCATTTATTTTCCATTTTTTTCTCAAATGCTCTCATTTTTTTTTAAAGCTTTTTAAAAACTCTTGCTTCATCTCTCCCAGGAATTCTAGTCGAATTTGTGCCCAACCAATGTTTTTCTCTAAGGCATTGCCTGTAGATATTTTGGAACCATTCTCTTCTGTATTTGGGTCTTGATCTTTTCTGCCACCATAATTACTCTTTATGGTGGAATTCTCTTTTTGTTCATTTGTTTGCCTATTCTCCCAGTCTACTTCTGGACTTTGGACTTGATGTTAGGATCAAACTCTACCGCAAGCCTGGAATGAAAGGCAAGGGTGGTTCCTGTCCTTGCTTTCTTGGGATATTGAGTGTTGTGTTGTTCGAAGACAGGGGAGGGGAGAACCAACAAGCCGGGGAAAATCTGAAAGCTTTCAATGTTCCCAGAGTAGTCTGATCCAAGGCAAAAGCTGATAAATAGCCTAGCACTTAGAGTCTTTATTTAAGTCATTTGAAATTGTGTAGATATTAGAGCCTAAGCTTTTCTCCCTTATACATTTTATTCCTTACTTGTGCATAGGACAGAGAGGGTAAGAATTCTACTGTGGGGTGGATGAATACAGAAGGTAGAGGAAGTGGGAGGAGAGGACTGGCTATATGCACATGAAAAGAACTTCATTACCTCTTTATATTGTTAAGTCCTCTTAGAATTCTTAGTAATTTGAAGCACCATGTAACTTACTGTTAAGTTCAATTTATTGTGTTTAATACCTGCTGATGAGGAACTTTTCAAAAAAGTCTTTAGAAAGGTATCATCTGACATAGAGATGAACCCTGCATTGGGCATTAGAAAGGGGAAAAAATCATTGCCCAATAAGTAGTCAAAGGACATGAAGAGTTTTCAGAAGAAATGTAAATGGAATGTTGAGGGGAAAGCTGACTTTTCTCAGGATTTTCCTCATCCTGGGTCTTCTAATGTTTCCCTTCTCTGCCACAGCTCAGCCTTCCTTTTTGCTTATCAAGAGTATACTCAAAATGCCATGAATATCCCAGTCACTGAGATCCAGACCTTTACAATCTCTTCCCTCCTCCCCTTTCGAGATAATGTCTTCCCTTTTTTACAAACCTCTTAGATCCAGAATCTTAAAATCTCTTTCCTTCTCCCCTTTTGAGATAGCTTCTTCCTTTTATACAAATTGCTTTATACAAAGTCTCTTACACAATAGCTTTGACTAATTTATGCACATATAGACCATGTACACTCAATTTTGTTTCACTGATTCAATAAAGAAAAACATATCCATGCCCTTAAGGAGTTTACATTCTACTTGAGGAAGAGGGAAGTTGGAATATGATTTGTACACAGATAAATATAATATAAGAGAGAGAGAAATGAGAGCAAAATCCTCTAGAAAGACTTGAGGAGGGAGAGAATAGTGTCAGTTGTAAGGATATCAGAGAAGGATACAAGAAGGAAATGACAGTTGAGCTGAACCTTGAAGGAAAATGAATAGTAAAGATGAAGAGATAATATACTCCAGGCATGAGAGATGGCTTTTGTAAATGCATAGGAGCTGGAAATGACATGATGAAGTTCAGTGAACAGTTAGTAATCCAGTTTTTTTAAAGTTTTATTTATGTATTTTGTTTTTACATTACATACACTTACAGATTACTCCAACTTCATGTGAGGTGTTTTGTAACACAGTAAAACAGTTAAGTAAAAATAATAATACAGTGGCCTCATTTGAAAGTAGATGAAACATTCAGACCAAAGCACCCTCACATCTTCATTTCTTTTAAATTAATACAAATATATTTTCTCTCCCTCCCACTCCTAACCTCATTGGGGAAAAAAAGAAAAGAAAAACAATTCTTATAAAAAATATGAATAGGCAAGCAAAAATATCCCCTTGATGGCTATATTTTTATGTGTGTGTGTGTGTGTGTGTGTGTGTAATTCTGCACCCTAAATTCATCACCTCTTTGTAATAATTAGCATGCTTCATCACATATTCTCTGGAATCGTGAATGGTTGTTATATTGGTCATAGTTCTTACAGCTCTTAAAGCTTTCTGTTTTTACAGAGTTGTTAGTGGTTTTTGCTCATTTCATTCTTCATCAGCTTATAAAAGTCCTCAAAACTGTTCATTTTTATATGTAATGGTATAAATAATTCTTTGAGTTCCACTCACTTCACTCTGCATCATTTCATATATCTTTCAACTTTTTTTAATCATCTATTTCCTCATTTCCTATAGCACAATAGTACTCTATGATATTCATATACCACAACTTATTAAGCCATCCTCAATTACTGGACTTCCTCTTAATTTCCAGATGTTTGCCAACACAAAAAGAGCTGCTATAAATATTTTTGTATGTAGAAGATCTTTACCTCTTTCTTTGATCTCTTTTTAGTATAGGCCTAGCAGTGGTATAGATGGCACAAAGGGAACATGTGATTTAGTAACTTCTTGTATATAATTCCAAATTGTTTTCCAGAATGGTTGTACCCATTCTCACGTCCACCAACAGTTTGCATCAATGTGCCTATTTTCCCACAGTCTCTCCAACAGTTATCATTTTTCTTTTTTATATTCTTTACCATTCTGGAGCATATGAGGTACAAATCTCAGAAATGCTTTAATTTGCATCTCTCTAATTAGTAGTGATTTGGAGCATTTTTTTTATGTGGTTATAGATAGCCTGAATTTCTTCCCTTAAGAACTCTGTACATATATTTAGACCACTTATTGATTGGAGAATGGTTATGCAGCTTATAAATTTGAATCTGTTCTTTATATATCTTGGAAATGAGGCTTTTATCAGAGAAACTTGCTTCAAAGATGTTCCAGTTTGGCAGAACATAGAGTGCATTAAGGGGTTTAATCTTTAAAAAGATGAAAAAAATTTAGAGAACACTACACTGACCATACGATGAAAACATTTGATACTTGACAAACTGAAAGATTTTCAGGTATTTATGACAAAAAGACCAGAACTCAAAGAAAAATTTGATATAAAAGATCCAGAAGAAATATAAGAAGATCATTAAAGACTAACTATAAGGCACTGATTAGGGTCAAACTGTTTACTTATGATATATGAAAATGTTATCAGTATTCTTAAAACTGTTATCATTACTAAGATAGTTCAAAAGAAAGGTTGGGGCTGAGTTGTGGGTGATTCTAAAAAACAAAATTAGGTAGGAAAAGGTAAAAAGGAACAATTATCCCATAAAAATAGGGCTTGAAAAATGAATACAGAGGAAGTAGGTGGAAGTGGAAGTCTGGTAATGTTAGAACCTTACTCTCAACTGTGTTGAAGAAGAAATGAAGTGTACATCTGAAGAGGTTTAGAAGTCTTCTGAACTTCTAGAGAAGTGAGAAAACTGGGGGAAAAGGGTGGGGAAGGGACTTTTAGAATGGCGTATAGATTAGAATTAGAAGGGTGGGGGAGAAGAAAAGGGAGGGACCTTTAAAGGGGTGGGTAAAATAATGAATGAGGGTAAAGGGAGAAAATAAGGTAATGGGAATAGGGTAAAAAAGAGAGGCTGAGTAGGAAAATAGTGAGTAAAAGTAAGATGGAAGGAAATTCACAAATAGTAATTATAACTTTGAATGTGAATGGGATGAAATCACCCATAAAAGAGAAATAGACCAGAATCAGAATCCAACAATATATTGTTTACAAGAAACACATTTAAAAATCAGAGATAACACTTAAAATGAAGGGTTGGAGTAAAATTTATTATGCTTCAGCTAATGCAAAAAAAAAAAAAAGGCAGGGGTAGCCATTATGATCTCGGAAAAGTTATGGCTAAAATAGATTTAATTAAAGGAGATAAACAGGGTAACTTCATTTTGCTAAAAGGTACCATAGACAAAGAAGCAATATCAATACTGAACCTATATGCACCAAATACTATACATTTTTAAATGAATTACAGGAGATAGATAGTACTATAATAGTAGGGGACTTTAATCTTCCCCTCTCAGAACTAGATAAATCTAACCTAAAAATATATAATGAAGAAGTTAAGGATAGAATTTCAGATAAACTAGATAGGATAGATATCTGGAAAGAATTGAATGGAAATAGAAAGGAATACACCTTTTTTGTCAGCAGTTCATAGTATCTATACAAAAATTGACCACACATTAGTGTATAAAAATTTTATAGTTAAAAGCAGAAATATTAAAAGAATCCTTTTCACATCATGGTGCAATTAAAAATTCTATTTAATAAGAGACCAAGGAAGCACAAATTAAAAAGTAATTGGACATTAAACAACCTAATCTTAAAGAATAAGTGGATTAAAGAACAAATTATAGGAACAATTAATAATTTCATTACAGAGAATGACAATAATGAGACAACATATCAAAATCTAGGGATATAGCAAAAGCAGTGACTAGAGGAAAATGTATATTTCTAAATGCTTACATCAATAAAATGAAGAAAAAGCAGATTGATGAATTGAGTATGCAATTTAAAAAAAAAACTAGAAAAAGAACAAGTTAAAAATCCACAATTAGAAACTAAATTGGAAATCTTAAACATTAAAGGTGAGATTAATAAAATTGAGAGAAAAAACCACTGAATTAACAAATAAAACTAGGAGTTGGTTTTATGAAAAAACAAATAAAATAGACAAACAATTGGTTAACTTGATTTTTTAAAAACAGAGAAGAAAACCAAATCACTAGTATCAAAAATGAAAAGGGTGAATATATCACCAACAAAGATGAAATTGAAGCAATTGTAAGGCATTACTTTGCCCAATTATACACCAATAAATTTAACAATTTAAGTGAAATGGAAGAATATTTACAAAAATATAAATTGCCTAGATTCACAGAAGAGGAAATAGAATATCTAAATAACCAAATTTAGAAAAAGAAATTGAATAGGCCAAAAATGAGCTTCCTAAGAGAAAAGTAACAGGACCAAATGGATTTACAAGTGAATTCTATCAAACATTTAAAGATCAACTAATTTCAATATTAAATAAATTATTTGGAATAATAAATAAAGAAGGGATCCTAACAAATTCTTTTTATGAAACAAAAATTATACTGATACCTAAACCAGGAAAAGTAAAAACAAAAATAAAATTATAGACCAGTTTCATTAAGGAATATGGATGTAAAAATCTTAAATAAAATACTAGCTAAAAGATTATAACAACATATTACAAAGATTATACACTATGATCAAGTGGGATTTATACCAGGAATGCAGAGATAGGAAACATAAGGAAAACTATTAATATAATTGATTACATCAATAATAAAAGCAAAAAAATCACATAATTGTATCAATAGATGCAGAAAAGGCTTTTGATAAAGTAAGGAACTCATTTCTATTAAAAAATACATGAAAGTATTGGTATAAATGGATTTTTCCTTAAATTGATAAAAAGCATTTATCTAAAACCATTACCAAGCATTATTTGTAATGGGGATAAACTAGAGGTCTTCCCAGTAACATCAGGTAGGAAACAAGGATGCCTACTGTCACCAATATTATTCAATACTGTATTAGAAATCCTAGCAATAGCAATAATAAAAGAAAAAGAAATTGAAGGAATCAGAATAGGGAATGAAGTGATAAAACTATCTCTTTTTGCAGATGACATAATGATATTCTCGGAAAACCCTAAAGACTCAACTAAAAAGTTATCTGAAACAATTAATAATTTTAGCAAAGTAGCAGGATATTAAGTAAATACAAATAAACCTTCAGTATTCCTATATATCACAAACAAAACCCTGCAAGATAAGATAGTAAAAAAATACCACATTTAAAATACCTGGGAGTACAACTGCCAAAGTAAACCCAGAAACTATATAAACAAAATTATTTTTAAAAAATTTTATACAAATAAAATCAGATTTAAATAACTTAAGAAATATTAAATGTTCAGTAGGTATAACCAATATAATAAAAATGACAATTTTACCCAAACATGTGTTGGTGCCTATGTGTGTATATTCAATGCCATCCCAATTAAATTACCAAAAAATTATTTTACTGAATTAGGAAAAATAATAATAAAATTCATTTGGCAAAACAAAAGGTCAAGAATATCAAAGGAAATAATGAAAAAATGTAAAAGAAGGAGGTTTAGCAGTACCAGATCTTAAACTATATTATAAGGCAGTGATTATTAAAACTACCTGGTACTGGCTAAGAAATAGAAAGGTAGATCAATGGAACAGAGTAGACATACAATTTACAGTAGCAAATAAACATAATAAGCTTGTATTTGACAAGCAGAAAGACTTTGGGATAAGAATTCATTATCTGGTAAAACAAAAAATTATTGGGAAAACTGGGAAGCAATATGGCAGAAACTAGACATGGACCAATATCTTATACCATTTATAAAGATGAGGTCGAAATGGACACATGACCATATAAAGAGAAATTTTACAAGAAAATTAGAAGAACATGAAACATATTATCAGACTTATGGATAGGTGAACAATTTATGAGTAAACAAGAGATAAAGAGCAAAGTTAGGTGCAAAAAGGATAATTTCTCACATTAAATTAAAAAGTTTTTGTGCAAATAAAGCAAATGTAGCCAAGATCAGAAGAAAAGCAAAAAATTGGGGGGAGGGGGAATTTTTATAAACAGTTTATCAGAGAAAGGTCTTGTATCTAACATATATAAAGAACCTTGTCAAATCTCTAAGAATATGAGTCATTCACCAATTGATAAATAGTCAAAGAATATGAATTGGCAATTTTCCAATGAAGAAATCAAAACAATTTGTAGTCATATGAAAAAATGCTCTAAATCACTATTGATTAGAAAAATGCAAATGAAAACAACCTTGAGATATCATTTTACACCTGTCAGATTGGCTAAAATGATAGAAGGGGAAAGTGACAAATGTTGGAGGGGATAGGAAAAATTGGGACACTAATTCATTGTTGGTGGAATTGTGAACTGATCCAAAACATTTTGGAGAGCAATCTGGAATTATGCCCTAAGAGTTAATAAACTACAGTACACCCTTTGACCCAGCAATATCTACTACTTATTCTAGATTAGGAGAAAAGGAAAAAGAACTTACATGTTCTATAATGTTTATAGCAGCTCTGTTTGTGGTAGCAATAAAATAGAAATTGCAAGGATGCCCATCAGTTGGGGAATGGCTGAACAAGTTTTATATGACTATGATGGAATACTACTGTACTATAAGACATGATGAGCTTGATGATTTTAGAAAAACACTGAAAGACTTGCATGAAATAATGAAAGGCAAAATTAGCAGAACCAAGAGAATATTGTATACAGTAATAGCAATATTGTTTTAAGAAAGACTTTGAGCTTATTTGAGTTATTTTGACTATTATACATACCAAAATAACTATAAAGGATATATGAAGAAAGACACCAAAGAAAGATGTCATCTGCATTGAGAGAAAGAACTAATAAACAAAAAATACATATAGAACAATTTTACATATATACCTATTTGTGTCTAATGGTCGCCATTTGGGGGGAAGGAGGTTGGAGGGGAGAAAAAAAGAGGAAAAAAGAAATTTACTTGATAATTTTGTTGTACATTTGAATGATATAGCAAGTTCATGTACAATCATCTTTTTTATTGTACTATGTTATGGAAATTCTTGTTTTATTCCATAAATTAAAAATAAAAATAAATAAAAATTTTAAAACTGGGCTCAAATAACTTGAAAACTAGCCTTCAAAAGTAGCTTTAGCCACCCATATTTTCTTATTTGACTACCAAAAAGCTGTAAGTTATCAATAACTGTATCCTCTCAGAGCTCAAGGATTTTGATACTGATAAACAAGCATTGGTTTTAATAAAATCACCTTCTGCATTACCTCCCAATAAAAATGTTAGGTGATTTTTAGACATTTTAAATCCAGATTGAGTTTTTTCTTTCTTAGAAATCTAATTTCTATAAGGCATGCTTTTCTAAAATAAACCTATTTCATCCACATTAAAAACACATTGCTGGGGATAGCTAGGTGGCATAGTGGATAGAGCACTGGTCCTGGAGTCAGGAGGACCTGAGTTCAAATCCAGCCTTAAACACTTGACACTTACTAGCTATGTGACCTTGGGCAAGTTACTTAACCCTGACTGCCTTGGCCCCCCACCATGGATACCTTTGAATTATTTTCTTCAAAATATCAGGATCTGTAGCTGCTGAGGCCTCACCTACCCTGCTCACCTTTCTAGTAATTCGAACATTCTGCAACTGATATAAAATTTTTGAAGCAATCATATCAACCAACATATCAACCAAACAAATTTCTTCACTCTCCATTTCATTTCCATTTTCTTTCATTGCTTTAAATAACTTTGAAGCTTTTGTCTAAATGGCTGTTCTACTGAGGGGAATGTGGTTTTGATTACAATCTTAAATCCGTATAGCTAAAAGATGCTCCATTTCTATCACTGTAACACTTCTATTCCTTGAAGCTGTTTGCCACCACAAAAAAAAAAATGATGCCACTTTACCTTTATTTGCCTGTATTTTTTTACAATATTCTGCACCATGGTTTCAACATTCTGACATCTCATCCTATTTTAGACTTACAATGACCACACTGATGCCATTAAACTACATCGAATTTTTATTCTAATGTAATAACAAGCCTCTTCTTTTTTGCACTGTTTCCATTTCCATTTGTCCATTTTTAAGGTATCCTTTTTAAAAAATTAACACAACTATTAGTAATATGCTATATACCAGTACATCATACTCACACTCTATGATAAGCAACTCTAAACTGATTATTTAGCAATGTGTTAAAAAAAAAAACCCAACTAGCTCTCATGACTTGCACTGATTGAATTTTGGCTTACAATAAATATATTATATTATTTTATAATTTTAATTAATTCAAATTTTGCATTATTTGAGCTTGCACTAATCAAATCAAGCTGTATATAAAAAAGAAAAAAAAACCCACAGGATTTGCACACTATCCCAAACAAATACAACCTCCTTATCTTCCCACACTCACTAGAGTATTAGGAAATTATCTCCTTCAAAACTCACACTTTCATGTGAGGAGAGTGGAACTGCTCCCCACCAGTAGCCTTACTCTCTCTCTCTCCCTCCCTCTCTACCCCCCCCCCCCCCCCCCCCCCCCCCCCCCCCCCCCCGCCTCTGTCGCCCCTCATCCCTACTCAGTTCTTAGTTCAGGCACTGCCAACCTAGCACTCTGGTCATATCCATTTCTGTGCTGTCCCATCCACTCCCTTTACTTGTGGTCATTCTCTCTGTAACAGAGTCCCCTATGTCCAAGTAGAGTCCCACTATAAAGTTCTGGGGAGTTTCCTGATGATTTTTGGGCCCAGGAATGCTGAGAAATGTAATCTTCTTTTAATTAGACTTCTGTAGGCCTCTTCCCATTTAAATCTGTTATCATATCATATCAGTTTTAAGTTAAATTTACAATAATTTTAAGTGCCACATGAGAGGCAGCAACATGGCATACAAGACAGAGATAAAGGAGTCAAGTCAATGTGAATTCTGATACATAATGGCTAGGTGACCTGGGGCAAGTCATTTAACCTCTTGCAGTGTCCCCAAGCAACTCTTATAAATTTCATTACCTCTTGTATTGAATTGGTAGAAGTGGGAGGAAAATAAATAGCTTAGAACAGGTTTTTTTTTTTTTTACTAGGTAAAGAGGCCATTCTCTGCCTCATTTCTTAATTAGCGTTAATTACTGAATGGATACTCCCTCAGTCAAACTGAAACCTGTTAAAGACCTTAGCTTGAAAAGGCCAAAGAATCTCACTGCATCCAGGACCATCTCTAGTCATCCTGATCTATATCTCACTGCTGGACCCAAATAGCTTTGGAGGAGAAAATGAGGTTGGTGACTTTGCATAGCCCTCCTTCACTTAAATACAATTCACTTGCATATCATGGCATCACCTTCCTGATGTCATGGTCCTCTTCGGAAATGAAGGACAAACAACAACAACAGTGTATTATGTACCTAATCTAGTTCACTGATCGACCACTCTATTTCTTAGCCAATACCAAGACTGTTCTGATGATTATTATTTTTATAACATAATTTGAAATCTGGTACAGGAGTCCAGTGATTCTTAAATTATCTCTTCTTGATCTGATTTCCAGATCATTTGATTTTTTTTTTAATTCATTAGCTGTCTTACATTTTCTTCTATTTTTATTCATTCTTTTGATTATGTTCTAATATTTCTTGTGGTCTCATGTAGTAATTGACTTCTGTTTGATCTGTTTTATTTTCAAGGAATCTTTTACTTCAATTAGGTTTACCACTTTCTGTTCTAAACTATTTATTCTCCTTCCAATTCTTTCCTTTAGAGCTTTTATTTTATTTTATTTTACATCTTGTTTCACTTCTGGGTGTTCATAAAGACCCTATGGAAAATCTGTATTTTCCTTTAGGTCTCTGTTTGTAGTTCCTATCAGAGTTATACTTTCTTTCTAGGCTGATTTTTTTTAACCCTCTGGATCTACAATAATTTTTTATAGCAATTGTTTTCTTCAGTTTACTCATCTGTCCAGGCTTAGTTCCTTAACTAAAAAAGTGCTTTACATATATTTTTTCACTGGATCTTTAAAACAGCTTTGTGAATTTTTATGAATTAGGTGCTATTATTATTCACATGACCAGAGTCACACAGCTAGTAAATATCTAAGACAGGATCCAAATAATCCAATTCCCGGCTCCAAATCCAGCACTCTCTCAATCTTCCCAGAGGGGAAGATCCTCTGGGTTTCTGGTCCAGAATTTGGAACTCAGAACAAAAATAATTGCTATTTACATTCACTCTGAGCCAATCAGGGCCCAAACAATGACCAGGTGGGGCTTGGGCTGAGACCTATTGAAGGACAATCAATAAGAGCCAAAGTGATTTGAGTTTAAGTAGTGATCCTTAAGAAAAAACAAGGTTTCAGAATCAAAATTTATATTCCTTTGAGCAGAGTACCTGAAGGTAAGGGAAAAAAAGAGAAAAGAAGGGCTGGGGCAAAGGAGAAGGGCAGGGGAAAGAGGAGGGGCAGAGCAAGGGGCAAGGCAAGAGGAAAGTCAAGGAAAAAGGAAAGGAAAAAAGAAAGTCAAGGAAAAAAAGAAAAGGAAAAGGAAAGGAAAGAGCTGTATTGCCCAACTGGCCAGTTCCAGTTCAGTCCCCAGTGGAGCAGCTTCTCTTTCTACTCACAGAGGTTGTTGTTTGTAGTAAATGACCAGAACAACATAGTATTTGATAAACCCCAAAATCCAAGTTTTGGAGGTAAGAACTCGCCATTTGACAAAGATTACTGGGAAAATTGGAAAGCAGTTTGGCAGAAACTAGGTATAGACCAACATTTTACAATGTATACCAAGATAAGGTCAAACTGGGTATATGATTTAAACATAAATAGTGATACCATAAGCAAATTAGGGGAGTATGGAATAGTTTTTTACCTGTCAGATCTATGGATAAGGGATAATGGATGTGGATAAGTGAGGAATTTGTGACAGACAAGAGATAGCAAACATTACGATATAAAATAGATAATTTTGATTACATTAAATTTTTAAAAGTTTTGCACAAACAAAATCAATACAGTCAAGATTAGAAGGACAGCAGAAACCTGGGCAGGGGAGGGGAAAGAATTTACAGCAAGTTTCTCTGATAAAGCTTCATTTCTCAAACATATAGAGATATGAGTGAAATTTATAACACAAATCATTCCCCAATTGATAAACTGTCAAAGGGTAATGAAATTCAGTTTTCAGAAGAAGAAATCAAAGTTGTCAATAGTCACATGAAAAAATACTTCCAAATCATTATTGATTAGAGAAATGCAAATTAAAACAACTACTTCACACCTATCAGATTGGCTAACTTGACAGAAAAGGAAAATGACGAATGCTGGAGAGGATGTGGGAAAATAGGTACACTAATACACTGTTGGTGGAACTGTGAACTGCTCCAATCAGCATGGAGAACAATTTGAAACTATACTCAAAAAGCTATAAAATTGTGCATACCACTACGAGGTCTGTATTCCAAAGAACTCAAAAAGAAAAGAAAAGAAAAAGGACCTATATGTACAAAAATAGGTACTGTAGCTCTTTTTGTGATGCCAAATAATTAGAAAGTGAAGGGGATGCCCATTAATTTGGGATGGCTGAATAAGTTATGATATGATTGTGATGAAGTGCTATTGTGCTATAAGAAATGATAAGCAGGGTGATTTCAGAAAGAACTGGGAAGAATTATAAGAACCGATGCAAAGTGAAGTGAGCAGAACTGGAAGAACATTGTACACAGTAACAGTAATATTGTATCAATTGTGATCAATTATGAAAGATTTAACTACTCTGATCAAGACAATGATTCAGGAAAATTCCAAAGGACCTATGATGAAAAATATTATTCACCTCCAGAGAGAAAACTGGTGAGCTTTAAGGGCAGATTGAAGCATATTCTTTTCACTTTCTTTATTTTTTCTTGCTTTTTTATTTTTGTTTTTGTTGTGTAACATGATTAATATGGAAATGTGATTTGCATGACTTCACATATATAGTTATTATTATATTGCTTGCCATCTCAATAGTGGGGGAGGAGCTAGAAGAAGAAAGAGAACTTGGAACTCAAAATTTTTTAAAATCAATGTTTTAAATAAATATTTGTTTAAAAATAGAATCACTAGACTCTTTGAAAATGGTGGATTTTTTGAAAAATCTGAACACTATATTTTAAGAAATAATGAACAAAAACTCCCCAGAGGGCAAATAAAGACTAAAAGAATCCCCTGATTACTTCCTAAAAGAAATCCCAAAAGGAAAAATCTCAGAAATGTCATAACCAAAATCCAGAGCATCCAAGTCAAAGAAAAATACTGCAAACAGCCATAAATAAGAAACTCAAATACCAAAGAAGCACAGTTGGAATCTCACAAGACTTGGCAGCTTCAATTACAAACAAGAGGAGATCTTGTAATATGATATTCTAAAAGGCAAAAGATATGGACCTACAAACAAAAATAATTTTCTCTGAAAAGCTGAGTATAATCCTAGAGGGGGAAAATGGATCTTTAATGGAATAAAGGACTTTCAGACACGTCTGATGAAAGAATCAGAACTGAGCAGGAATTTTGAAATGTAAACTCAAGAGGCAAGAGAAATCTAGAAAGGTCAATTAATACATATGGAAGAGATTGTATGATGATACAGTACTAAAGTTACAAAAGGAAAAATAAACAAATGTCCTTTCAGAACCCGAATGTCTTCAAAGATTATCAAAAGAGTTAAAAAGAAAAACAGAAGCGGGCAGAGCCAAAATGGCAGCTGGAAAACAGGGAGGGACTTGCCTAAAGCTCTCCCTCAGGACCCTCCAAACACCTATAAAAAATGGCTCTGAACAAATTCTAGAACTGCAGAACCCACAAAATAGCAGAGGGAAGCAGGGCTCCAGCCCAGAACAGCCTGGGTAGTCACTGGGTAAGGTCTATCCCACGGAGCTGGGAGCAGAGCAGAACAGAGCCCAGTGTGGGCAGCAGCAGGACCAACCAGACCTAGTGCCCTGAATCAGTGAGCTGTGGCAGTTACCAGACTTCTCCACCCACAAACAACAAAGACAACAGAGAAGGTTAGTAGGAAAAACTTCAGGGACAGAGTGAAAGAAGTTTGCGATTCGGCCACCACCCTGGAAGCAGCAGAGGTGGTGAAGCTACAGAAATACAGCTGTAGTTGCTTCTGGCTCCAGGCCCACCTGGTGGGAGGAATTAAGTGGCAGATCAGAGCAGGAGTGCAGAGCCTGCTTAAGATCTGAGTCACGGTCTGGGTTGGCAGTTCTTGGGGGAGGAGGAGCACTGGTGTGGCAGAGCTTGCTGTGTAGAAATAGCTCTGAAAACAACAGCGCATCCTCTCAAGCTTAGGACACAGTACTCTCTACTCTACAAGCAGTCATACCCCAACAAAAACTCAAGGGTCAAGTAGTTGGCTGGGAACATGAACAGGCAGCAAAAACGGATTCAGATTCAGACTCAGACTTGGGAATCTTTCTTTGGTGACAAAGAAGACCAAAACATACAGCCAGAAGAAGTCAACAAAGTCAAAGAGCCTACATCAGAAGCCTCCAAGAAAAACATGAACTGGTCTCAGGCCATGGAAGAGCTCAAAAAGGAGTTGGAAAAGCAAGTTAGAGAAGTAGAGGAAAAATTGGGAAGAGAAATGAGAGTGATGCAAGAAAACCATGAAAAACAAGTCAATGACTTGCTAAAGGAGACCCCAAAAAAATACTGAAGAAAAAAACACTTTAAAAAATAGACTAACTCAAATGGCAAAAGAACTCCAAAAAGCCAATGAGGAGAAGAATGCCTTGAAAGGCACAATTAGCCAAATGGAAAAGGAGGTCCAAAAGACGACTGAAGAAAATACTACCTTAAAATTTAGATTGAAGCAAGTGGAAGCTAGTGACTTTAGGAGAAATCAAGATATTATAAAACAGAACCAAAGGAATGAAAAAGTAGAAGACAATGTGAAATATCTCACTGGAAAAACCACTGACCTGGAAAATAGATCCAGGAGAGATAATTTAAAAATTATTAGACTACCTGAAATCCATGATCAAAAAAAGAGCCTAGATATCATATCTTTCAAGAAATTATCAAGGAAAACTGCCCTGATATTCTAGAGCCAGAGGGTAAAATAAAAATTGAAAGAATCTACCAATCACCTCCTGAAAAAGATCCCAAAAAGAAAACTCCTAGGAACATTGTTGCCAAATTCCAGAGCTCCCAGATCAAGGAGAAAATACTGCCAGCAGCCAGAAAGAAACAATTTGAGTACTGTGGAAACACAATCAGGATAATACAAGATCTAGCAGCTTCTATATTAAGGGATCAAAGGGCTTGGAATACGATATTCCAGAGGTCAATGGAGCTAGGATTAAAACCAAGAATCACCTACCCAGCAAAACTGAGTATCATGCTCCAAGGCAAAGTATGGACTTTCAATAAAATAGAGGACTTTCAAGCTTTCTCAGTGAAAAGACCAAGGCTGAATAGAAAATTTGACTTTCAAACACAAGAATCAGGAGAAGCATGAAAAGGTAAACAAGAAAGAGAAATCATAAGGGACTTACTAAAGTTGAACTGTTTTGTTTACATTCCTACATGGAAAGATGATTGTATAATTCATGAGACCTCAGTGTTAGGGTAGCTGAAGGGAATATACATATATACATACATACATACATATACACACACACACACACACACACACACACACACACACACACACACACATAGACAGAGGGCATATATGAAGGGATGATATCTAAAAAAATAAAATCTAATTAAGGGATGAGAAAGGAATATATTGAGAGAGGCAAAAAGAGAGAGATAGAATGGGGTAAATTATCTTACATAAAATTGGCAAGAAAAAGCAGTTCATTGGAAGGGAAGAGGGGGCAGGTGAGGGGGAATGAGTGAATCTTGCTTTCATTGGATTTGACCTGAGGAGGGAATAACGTACACACTCAGTTGGGTATCTTACCCCACAGGAAAGAAGGAGGAAGGAGATAAAAAAGGGGGCACAATAGAAGGAAGGGCAGATAGGGGGAGGAGGTAATCAAAAGCAAACACTTTTGAAAAGGCATAGGGTCAAGGGAGAAAATTGAATAAAGGGGGATAGGATAGGAAGGAGTAAAATATAGTTAGTCTTTCACAACATGAGTATTGTGGAAGGGTTTTGCATAATGATACACATGTGGCCTATGTTGAATTGCTTGCCTTCTTAGGGAGGATGGGTGTGGAGGGAAGAGGGGAGAGAATTTGGAACTCAAAGATTTTAAAGCAGATATTCAAAAAAAAAAGTTTTTGCATACAACTAGAAAACAAGATATAGGACATAGAAATCTATCTTGCCCTACAAGAAAGTAAGGGAAAAGGGGATGGAGGGAGTGGAGTGACAGAAGGGAGGGCTGACTGGGGAACAGGACAATCAGAATATATGCCATCTTGGAGTGGGTGGGAGGGCAGGAATGGGGAGAAAATTTGTAATTCAAACTCTTGTGAAAATCAATGCTGAAAACTAAAAATATTAAATAAATAAATAATGAAAGAAAAAAAAAGAAAAACAGAATTGTGGGTTGATTCTATTGCCATTTCTCATAATTGGGGCATGAGTGCTGACGGCACAGCTGACACCAGTGCTGACGGCAGCTATTAATATGTTGGCATAGTTCTGAATTGCAAAATATGACAGACTCTTTTCATTGAAGGCAGAACAAAACATTTATTCAAACACCAGAAAGCCAAATCCATCATAGCAACAAAGAAATCTATACACATTAGCAATGCAGGGGGCACTACCATCCCTAAGCCTTCTGTCTGTTAGGGCCTTCCCACAAATGAACACCCTCAAGCAAAATCACTCCCTGGCTCTCACCCATGCTCACTGCTGCTGTGTCTCTCTATCCCAGCTCTGACTGCTCTGTCTCATTTCCTCTCAGTTCTGCTTCACCCTTCCTGCTCTACCTGTTCAGCAAACTCTTCACACCACAGGCTCATGTGACTCAGACTCATATGACTCAGACAGGTCACATGGGCCTATTAATGGATGGGAAAGATCTTCAAATTGTATTAACAATATATTGACAATACTCCCATTGCTTTAATAATACATTAACAATTCAGTGAGGAAAAGAGTATATAAACATAGAGGAAGGGATGGGGGGGGGGGTAAGTGTCAGATAAACTTCCCTCTTATCTGAACTGGATAAAGGACAATTTTGATAGCTCTACAGTACTCCTCCTTCCCCACAATGGAAATTAGTTTTCCCTAAAATACAACAAAGTGGTTCTTGGGATATGATTAGCCCTTGCCTCCATTAACAGAGCTTCCTGGTTACCTAAGGGCATTAAAAAAAAATTCCTCTCATATAGATTCAAGGCCCTTTGAATTGGTGGATTTCTGAAAACCATACAATTAACTCTGTCCTCGACTACAGTTGTATTTCCATATGCAGTTAAGGAGGCCCTATCCAGTGGTACAGCTGTATCCTTGTGTATCCTTGCCGTGTTAAGGAAAAGTAAATCTCCTTTTGTTAACTGTTCAATGACTTGTGAGTGCCTCATTTCATCCCAACATTTAATTTGAACTAAGGAAGTACTGGCAGTAGACCCGCCTATAACAACAGTGTGCTTAAGCACACACACACACATACATGCTCACATACATACAGACATACATACACACAGAATTTGATGTAGAAATACTTCAAACTCAACTGGGAAACAAGTGGAAATAGGGAGGGGTGGAGTTAAGGAGGAGGATAATACTGGGGAGAGAATAGTCACGAGCAAAACAAACTTCTAGATCCTGAAGCAGGGATTAAAAGGAAAAAGAAAAGAACTAGAATCTAAGAGGGTACCTAATTTGGAGAATGACTGAGCAAATTGAATATAGTAGAATATTATTGTGCTGTGAGAAATGATAAAAGACAATTTCAGAGATACCTGGGAAGTATGAACTGATTGAGAATAAAGTGAGCAGAAGCAAAAATCATTCATACTAGTAACTAGGACAACAACTTTGTAAAGAAAAACAACCATGAACAACTTAAGAACTTTTATCAAAGCAATGACCAATCATATTTTGATCTACAGGACCTATGATGAAGCATGTTACCAAACTCCTTACAGAGAGGTGATGGACTCAAGGTGAAAAAAAGGACAAACATTATTAGATATGGCCACCATAAGCATTTATTTTGCTTGAATATGCTTATCTGTTTCATGTGCTTTTTTGTGTTTTTAATAGGATGGGGTGGGGTGTTAATTCAGGGAAGGGGCATGCAATAGCGATGCCAAAGAAACATGTGGAATTATATATATATATATATATATATATATATATATATACATACATATATATATATATACATATATGTATATGTATACGTATATACATATATATGTATATGTATACATATATACATATATAATTTAAGTGAGCCATATGAAATGGAGATTTGTGTTTTCATATACTTTTGTATTCTGTTGTATATAAGTAAATGATCTCTTTTTTTGGTGTTTACTGTTAGAATTTTTAAAAATTAGTTTTTCTCATCAGAATTTATATTTATTTAATCATTTTGATGAAAATCTTCCCAAAAGATATAATTTTAAAACTTCTTGATAGCTCATTATCATGAAAATAAAGTATTGTACTATACTGTAATGCAGGCAGTTCCTGCTTTTCTTCACAATATAATCCTAGAAAATACTTCATAAAGCAGATAATATTCTCTCAGAGCAACAATGTTGTGATGGGTGGTTAAAGATGACATCAAATAAGTTGCAGAAATAATTATAATGACCATCATCTTAAAAATCAAAAAACCAACTGAAAAGTTCTACAGTAACTTAAATAGTATTATTTCTCTTCACATTCTACAAAACTGTCTTTAAAATACAATATACATTGATTAAATCAGTGACCCCAAATCAAATCAAATGTGCTATACAAAAAACATTGGAGTATCATACATTTCACCTAAAACAAATTTGCTAGTTATTATAAATTTCATTTTAAAGTACAATTTTTCTTGCCTTCTGAGAATTTCAAAGGACTTTTAGGATTAGACTTAGCTCACTGAGAGCAGAGACTGTTTTGCCTTTCTTTGTATCCCCAGCACTTAGGAAAATATTCTACACATATTAGACACCTAATAAATGCTTGTTGACTTGATCAAACTCTTTGAGAAAGGAAGAAGAGCCAGTAGATGACTTAAGGCGAGGATCTAGATAAAGTGTTATAGTTAGATGGAGTAAACCTTGAAGTAGGAAAGATTGCTAAGTAATGGTGACAAAATAATTATTAGAGTGATAGAATGAAGGTAAAAAGAAAGACATATTTATTCATCCTCCTGCCCCATTGTGTTGAGGCCTGAGAAAGAATACGCATTACTCAAGAGCATGGCCAGGATGCAGTATCTTCCAGATGGAATCATATGTTTATAAGTGTAAGAAGATGGAAAGAATATGAAATGAAAAAATATTGGATAAAGGGAAGTTTTTATTTTGTTTTTAATAGTAGAAAAGAGTTCCAGAGGGCACAGTGGAATTAGAAAGGAAGAGGTGGATGTAAGTAGAGGGAAAAGTGAGGGGAGAAGGGACAAGGAAAAAAGAATTTTGCCTCTGAAATACAAGATTAAGGAGAGCAAGAGGTGGGGCTATGCCAGCTATAGGATGGGAGGAGATTCTGTTGATCATGTCCCAAGGTTCCATAACAACTGAACATTGCAAGAAGACAATGAACTAATCTCAGAACTGAAAAAGAGAAAGGAAGATCAGGCTGTATTGCATTTAGGAAACTGCACAACACTTTCAATTATCTTATACTTCTCTGTGACAAAACCTCATCTCCTTCTGCCTTTCAACCTCAAACCGTGTTCTTTGTCTACACTGTGATCTCTAATCCCTCAACCCCTCAATTCTTTGCTAGGCCATCACCTCTGTACTGGCTACAGCAAACCAGTTCAACTTTGTACTATCCCCATCTCTTGAATGCCTCAACCCCTTATCCTATTAATGATCTTGCCCTGCCAAGTTCAGTCTTAGATCACCCTACCATGCTGCCTTTGCTCCTACTCATATGCTACCAAATGAAGCTATAGAAAATCACAAAACTAGTGTTCATGTAGTATGATTTTGACCAGGCCCTCACTACAGCAAGACAAGCCTTTTACACTTCTCTAATTGACTTTCCACTCTACCACAGAAGCTTTTCCAAACCTTTTCATTCTTCCTTAAACCTCCCATAGTTCCCCCTCCCTTACGCCCTCTCAGCTGAGAATGTTGCTTCATATTTCACTGAAAAAATTGAGGCCATTCACCTAGAGCTGCCTCTTCTTCTGTCCTATCTCACATCTCCCAGATGCCTTCTACCACTATTTCCACCTTCATTTCTTTCTCACATAAAGAGATATCCCTTCTTCTTGCCAAGGCAAACCCTTCTACATGTATGAGTGATCCCGTTCTATCCTGTCTTCTCCAGAAGATTACCTTTCTATCATCCCCAGTTTCTCACTTATCTTCAATCTCTCTTTGTGATCTGGCTACTTTCCTCCTGGCTACAAAAATGCCCATGTCTCCCCTTCCCCCCAAAATCCTCACTTTATCCATCCAACCCTGCTAACTGTTGTCACATTTTTCCTCTCTTTTGTGGCTAAACTTGAGAATTCTGTCTATAATAGATGCCTCCTCTTCCTTTCTTTTCATTGCCTTCTTAACTCTCTACAGTCTGACTTGCAGCCTCATCCTTTCACCAAAACTGCCCTCTCTAAAGTTAGCAATGCTCTCTTAATTACCTCTGTGCAGTCTAACACTATCATTCACCTTTTTCTCTTCGATATTTTCATCTCTCTAGGTTTTCCTGACACTGCTCTCTTTTGGTTCCCCTACCTGTCTAACCACTTCTTCTTTGTCTCCTTTGCTGGATCTTCATCCAAGTCATTCCTACTAATCAGGAGTGTCCCACAGGTTCTATCCTGGGCCCTCTTTCCCTTCTTCCTCTATACTACTTCACTTCATGATTTCATCAGCTGCTACAGATTTAGTGATCATTTATAGGCTGATGATTCTCAAATCCACTTAAACAGCCATAACCTCTCTTGCTGACCTGTTTTGCATCTCCAAATGCCTGCTGGTAATCTCAAACTAGATGTCAACTAGAAATCAGTATTTTAAACTCAAAATGTCCAAAACTGAATTAAATATCTCCCTTTACAACTTTCCCCTCTTCCTAACTTCCCTACTACTGTCAAAGGTACCACCATCTTCCTAGTTATCTAGGCTCACAACCTTGGCATTATCATCGTGTCACTCTCTCTCATCCCCCTTATCCAGTCTATCACCAAATCCTGTTGATCTTATCTTTGCCACAATTCTTGTATATGTTCCCTTCTCTCCTTTGATGTGGCAACCATCTTGGTGCAGGCCCTCATCACTCATGCCTAGACTAACACAATAGCTTACAGGTTGGTTTCTCTGCCACAAGTCTCTCCTCACTCCCATCTGTCTTCCATTCAGCTGCCAAATTGATCTTTTAAAGCACAGATCTGACTATGTTACCTTCCTAATAAATCTTTTCATTTCCCACCCAGCTGAACTCTTTTGGGCTTCTCCACCATGCTCTAAGAACCTCTTCATCCTGGAAGTACTTCAACTCTAGAACTCACACCTCATCAGTACCCTCTGAAGGGGCCCCTCCTTCTGACTGAAGGGTGGAGAACTCCTCCCAGAATTTCTATTTAAGAAGGGCACTTAGGCCAGCTATCTCTTCCTTCTTCACCTCAGGCCTTCTCCATCATGTCCTATCCCGGGTACCTTTCCTCTGATCTGCCCCTACACTCCCTTTTTATCTTCTTTTTGTGCATTGTCATCCCCCCATTAGAATATAAGCTTTTTGAGGGCAGGTGCCATCTTTTGCCTTTCTTTGTATATCCCTAGCACAGTGCCTGGCACACAGTAAGTACTTAATAAATGTTTATTGGTTTTTATTATTAACTAAATCAACTGCAGTAGTTCCCTGTTACCTCCAGCGTCAAATATAAACTCCTCCGCTTGTTGTTCAAAATCTTTAATACCTGTGCTCTCTCCTACCTTTCCAGTCTTCTAACCCCATACTCTGTAATCCAGTGACAAGACCTCCTTGCAGTTCTTCACACAAGCACTCCATCTCCCAATTCTAGGAGTTTTCACTAGCTAGTCTCTCATGCAGAATTCTTTCCCTCCTCATCTCTTTCTCTTGCCTTCCCTGGATTTCTTTTAAAGCTAAAATTCCACCTTCTATAAAAAGCCTTTCCCTTTCCCTCTTAATCCTAGTGACTCCCCTCTGTCGATCAGCTCCAACTTGTATATAGCTTGTTTGTAGATAGTTGTTCACATGTTTTCCCCTCATTAGACTGAAGTCCTTGAGAGCAGAGGTTGTTGAGGTTTTTTGGTTGTTTTTGTTTTGCCTTTCTTTGTATCCCCAGCACTTGATGTATTACCTAGCACTAGAAGGTGCTTTAAAAATGTTTATAGACTGGCTACAGGCCATGTGGTATAGTCCAGAAAGTATTAGTTGAGTGTATTCACAGCCTACAGATATACAGATACCAGCTATATCACTCTAGTCAAGTCACTTAACCTCTAAGTGCCTCAGGCAACTCCCTAGGCCTAGGATTTGTCTGCTAAGTCACAGACAAGTTTCAGTTAAAGATGGTAAAGGGAAATTCTCACACTAGGAGTTCCCTATATTTCCAATACCACAGATCTTTTAAGGATTCACATACTCTTCTGCTGAACCACCCTACCTTTATGATTTTGTTATGCACTAATATACTTACATTATGCCCTTCACATATTGGATGGTCTTAACTACTACATTTGAGAATTAAGATAAACTGAGAGACAAGATTCCAAATATGATCAATTCATTAGATTAGGTCAATAGTATCTCTCAATGACTAAAGACCCTGAGCTAGGGCAACAGGTGTCTTCCTTCTGACTCTTTCTGACTGACCTATCATTTGGATCTCCTCTTGCAAAGCTAAGACAATCTTGATTGACAGACATTTTAATGCGGGCAGCTAGATGGCTCAGTAAATAGAATGCAGGGCCTAGAGTGAGAAAGACCTGAGTTCAAATCTGGCCTCAGACAATTACTAGCTGTGTGACCTTGGGCAAGTCATTTAACCTCTTCTTACCTTAATCCCCTAGAGAAGGAAATAGGAAATCATTCTAGTATCTTTGCCAATAAAACCCTATGGATAGTATTGGTGTGCTACAGTCAACAAGGTCACAAAAATCAGATATGACTGAACAACAGATATCTTAGTGAGAAAGTAGGTTAACAGTCACCTCAGCTCACCTGCCTCCCTCCCCCCCAACCCCCATTACTTCCTCATTGGGAGATGGGAGTAATACTCAGGTGATAGGATTATTCTGTGGATGTGGGTGTAGTGTGCTACCAGAGTAGTAGGTGGAGGCAATTACAAGACACAAAAGCTTGACCTTTAGGCAAGTTTTTCCAAACCTTGTGAAGAATGAAGTTATAAGTGTTAGGAGTTTAGATTCACACCGTGTGGGAGAGTATTAAACCTATGGCAGCTTGACTAAGTCTTAAAAATAGAACTAAAACCAATTTGCAATGTTACATAGCCTTCTTGCTGTTTCTTATAAATAACACTTATCTCCAGTCACTTGGTACTGAAGTGAGGAACTACAGTTGTCTTGCTCTAATCTATACCCAGTCTCCCATTGACTTGCCTGTATGCCCTGTCTCTTCTGCATGGCATCCACAGCCTCGTGACTCCCACCAGTGTTCCTGGTCAGTGTCTGCTTTGCATGAACCCTATACCTTCCTATACAAGGTTGGGGAAGTGTCAGAAGAGAGCTGACTCAAGTCCTAGTCACACACATGTACTACATTCTCCTCCTAGTCAAAAATTTTGTTGTGTATACTAAAATTATGCCAGGTACATACGTACAGTCTTATGCAGGTACTATTAAACAACATCCACGGGTCACATAAAGTAGCTGTATATAAAGTACATAGATATGTAGGTCATGTGCAGGCACGTAGATAAATATCCATGAATTATGAAAAGCACAGTCATGTACAAAGTACATCAAATAAATGGATCACATGCAGTTACATATTGTAGAATATCACATAGAATTATGTACGATAGATTTCATATATACTCTATTGTACGTGAACAATAATAATAATAGCTAACATTTGTATGGTGCTTAATATGTGCCGAGCGTTGTGCTAAGCACTTTATGATTATTATCTCATTTGATCCTTACAACAATCCTGTGACATAAGTGCTATTTTTACAGGTGAGGAAAGTAAGGCAAACAGAGGTAGAGTGACTTGCCCAGAGTCACACAGCTAGTAAGTGTCTGAGGCTGAATTTGAACTCAAGTCTTCATAACTCCAGGATAAACATTCTATCTACTCTTCCACCATCAGTCCCCAACTCAGTTTGAGGCTTTGTGCCAGCAAGCACTACCAAACCACAAGTGGGACTTTTGTTCATCAGCCCTGGGTATGTCAAGACTGTTCGCTAGATAAATTGTTATATGAATTTGAGCATTTTTGCTATGAAGTGCTGCCACTTCTGAATAGTTGGTCTTCCTATCATCTGTGGGGAAGTAGGCATCCTTGGGCCTAGTGGTTCGCAGCCCAAATTCTGGGTCCATGGATGGTGTAGCCTAAATGTATGTGTCTCCAGTTTCTAAAAAGTCAGCAGTATCTGTAGATGGTTTCTGTTCCCATGGGGCTTCCAAAGCAGGAATAGCAAGCAAGAAATGAATGGCCTCTGGATTTGGCCCTTTCTACTTTTCAGGCGGGGATCTCTCTCTCTGGCTGGAGAAGTCTTGGAATGCTTCCCCATCCCTAAAGGGTTTGTTTACCCAAATTTGGCTTTATCTTCATCAGATTTTGCCCACCTAGCTGGATCGTTACATCCAGCTGCAGCTGGTGAACAAGGGATTACTAACCGAAGACCTAATCCTAAAACTGGAGCAAGAAGGTGGCATCCTGGAGAAAACGCCAGGGCTGGAATCAGGAAAACCAGAATTCAAATCCAGCCACAGATAATTAATAGCTGTGTGACCTTGAGCAAGTCACACAATCTCTGTTTTCCTCAGTTTGTTCATCTGCATAATAGCACCTACCTCATAGGGTTATTGTGAGAATCAAATAAAATAATATTTGTAAAGTGATTAGCATGATGCCTGGTGCTACATGTTTACATTATATGTTTTATACATGTAGATATATTTTTATCTGTGTATATTGCTGTTCAGTCATTTCTGATGGGTCTAACTCTTCATGACATTCTTTGGGTTTTTTTGGCAAAGATCCTGAAGTAGTTTGCCATTTCCTTCCCCAGCTCATTTTATTGATGAGGAACTGAGACAAACAGAGCTAAGTGACTTGCTCAGGGTCACACCACTAATAAGTGTCTGAGGTAGAGACACCCAGGCCTTGGGTTTTTGCCTCTTCAGAAGGTTCATTATATTCAAGGGAAACTTTTCAGGGCCTCCTTAATTGGCAAATCTTCTTAGTCCTGAGACGGTTTGGATAATTTCTTACTGGAAAGGGCTTGGCTTGTCAAGCAATGGAATTGGTGGGAAGTGCTCTTCTAAAGACATAAGAGAGGTGAAATTGTCTTTTCTTAATAATGGTCAATGTGTTGATACCTGGAAGACAAAAGATCCTTTAATAGATTTGGTGGCAATCTTGAGTCCCTGAATGAAGGTGTGGTGTCTTCATTGGGCCTCTGCAAAAGAAAGGGACAACCCCTTCGCTGAGCTTCTAAAAGGGCTCCTTTGGTACCATCATTGGTACCATCTCTTGGATGGGCCTCCTTTTTTTTTTCTGGTGTACCAGGGCACACTGAGTAATTGGTATTATAGGTCAAGTTTCTGTATCAACTCTGTATCAACTGATATCTTAGGACAGTTTGCATGTAAGAAGTTTGTGACACTACCTTATTACAGGTCATGGGTAGGTTACATTACCTTTTGTTACAGATGCCCCAAAACAAATTCATGTTATGGATTTTGAGATGCCATGGCCCTTTTTACCTGATGCTGTTCCTGATCATCATAGCTATTTTATATTGGGAAATTTATTTGGAACTGTCTCTGATATTACTCCATTGCATGGACTATACTTTTCAGAGACTTTTATATTATTTGAAGTTTTTATCTTTCAATTAAGTTCTATTAATTATTAAGTTGTGCCTTCAGTGCCATTTATTCTAGGCTTCCTTCTGAGACTAGGGTTATTTTAAGGTAGGAGTGGAAGGTTCTCTTAAGAATTTTTTTGGACCTTGACACCAAGAGGTAAAATATGGTAGGAAAAACATTTATTTTACATACTCTGAAATGGTTTTGCATTAAAGAAGCAAGGGGGTTATCCTCCAGATTTGGTTGGTCCAGAGGACTAGGGGTATAAAAAGCCTAGCCCGTGGAGGGTATTGTTGTTTCTGAGGTTTGATGGAGTTCCCACTGTCCTTGCTAACCTGGTGAATGTGAAGGCAGAGAAGGGCGGTGTCTATTTCTAATAATTATATCTTTTGTAATAAGTAAAGTGATTTTTATTGCGAATTATGGTCAATAAGCATTTTATTGCTTTCCAATCCCTACCCTGAATCATAAGGTTGGATGGGTTAGGCCTGGCATGAAGGGGAATAGAAAGGGACATATTCAGAAATGAAAGTGACATAAAAACAAAAGATATAAATAAAAGTTAACCATTTTTAAAGTATCCAGCTCAATCAGTTACTACTCATTTCAACTATTTATAGGGAAGAGCTCAAGGATAAATGCCTTCATGCAGGACAAGACGTTATTTATATGCTTTTCTGCCTAAGAACTCTCTAACCTCACATTCTCCGTAATGACAAATAGTAACTTAGTAGAATATTACAAAACAATATTCATTGGAAAACATTATGCAGGATATGATTATATTGTCTTAGCAACCCTTTAGGAGGTATTTTGAAACTCCTTTTTAAAAGTCTTAGAGGTAACATGGCACAATGGAAAGCAAAATGATAGGGGAGTCATAAGGTCTAGGTTCAAATTCCAGCTCCCACACTGTGACCTAAAATAGGTCGTTTAACTTCCCTGATCCTTGGTTTCTTCATCTCAAAAAAAAAAATCAAGAGCTGGACTAAATTGGAGTCATGGATCCATCAGAGACATCACACAGATGGCCTCTGAGGTTCCAATTCAGCTCTATTTCTATTACAGCATGGATTTCCAGAGAGGTATTAAGTGCTCTGATAGAAATAACACTGGAGGAAGAGGAAGAAAACTTTGGTACAGGTACTAGACCTGATATGAATTTACTGTGACCTTGGGTAAGTTATTTTACTGAGTTCTGACTTTGAGACTTAATTTCCTGATATGTAAAATATAGGAGGTGAGTAAGTCGTCTTTAAGATCCTTTCTAGCTCTAGGATTCTGAGTGTTACTTTCCTTCTGGGCCATGAAGACTGAACGTGATTGGATCGGACTTTATTGTTTTCTAATGGCACCACTTTAGTCTGATATGGTCTCATAGCCGCAGAAATAAAGGTAGCTTAGAAACTGTCTAGTTCAACTGGACCCTGAACAAGAATCCTCATTTCCAGTCTCCCCCACTGAAGCAGCCATGGTATTATGTATAGTCAGCCTCAGAGTCAAGAGGGCCTAGGTTCAAGTTCTGCCTTCAATACATACTAGCTGTCTGAACCTGGGAAAGCCAATTAACCTCTCATTCCTCCGTGTAATTCTATAAGACTATAAACTACAGAACGTTGCTCATCTTCACTGATAGAGTAAGCTACCTATATCACTGAAATCACAGATGCAGATAAAGAAATACACCAAACAAAAATCTCCATCAAGTAATATGCCTTTCAGTCATGGGCTGAACCCAGGGTAGCCAATTCCACTTTCAGACAATTCAGATTGTTAGGGAATTTTCCCTTATATCAAGCTGAAATTTGCTTCTTTGTAACTTCTACTCATTGCTACTGATTCTTCCCATCGGGGCTAAAGAAAACAAGTCTAAACCTTCTGCTACTTGGCGTCCTTCCAAATATTTTAACATAGCTATCTTGCCTCTCCTAAGCCTTTTTTCCCCCCAAAATAAATAGTTCCTTAATGTTGTGAGGCTTTTCACCATCCTGGTTGCCATCTTCTGTTCACTCTCAGGCTTATTAATGTCCTTCTTAAAATGTGATGACCAGAAATCAAAAGGATTTCCAACTAAAATGGATGGAAACGGGAGAAAACGTGTATGTAGATCCACCAGTCAAAATGCTATAGAGAGCAATTATGATGAAGGAAAAATGGCACTTAAGACACCTAGAAGTCACAGGAGACAAAATCCAAGAAAGGAGCCAGTAGTAAAACATATAACCTCAAGTGTATTTACACAAATGTCCAAAGATTAAGGAACAACCAAAAGGAATTAAAGGTCCTAATACAAGGAGGCAAATTCTACTTGAAAGGTGTAATAGTTATCCTCTTAAGAAAATCATTTGTGGGGAGCCATCCCAGTCAGTTGAGAAAATCAACTCATAGAAAATCCTTAAGCAATTTTTGGCAAGGGGAGGGGCAGGTTTGAGGAGGAAATTTTTTTCTCCTTTTTCTAATTAAAGGGGCCATCCTTCGGCTCACTTCTTAAAGAGGCCTATTCACTGACTGGGCATTACCTCACTCAAAGTGAAAACCTGAAAAGGCCTTAGCCTGAAAGGGTCTCCCATTGCATCCTGGACCATCATCAGTCATCCTGATGAATATCGGGCCACCGGACCCAGATGGCTCTGGAGGAGAAAGTGACTTTGCATACCCCACCCTCTCTCAAATCAAAGTCAACTGTAGGTCATGTCATCATTTTCCTGATGTCATGGTCCTCTCCGAAAATGAAGGATGAACACAAGAACAACAATTTTGGTACTACTGTTTATGTTATGCTATTTCAGCAAATGCCTTTGCTTTTAGTTAATTGTGTCACCTGGCTCACAATTAAAATGTGAACACAACAGTGGGAGTATTTGAGCCATAGTTTCAGAAGAATGCATAGAATAACTTGAACCCAATGTGGTTCCCTGAGGGCCAGAAAGTACCACCTGAGGGAATAGCCACAAAGTGAATGCCACAAACTTTATTAGATATTCGAGATAAATGTTGTCCTCCATTTCCACTATACCTTATAAGTGCTCTCAGGTTTATAGGATTTAGAATTAAAATGAACTCTGGAAAATATTTAGTTCAATTCATAGCTTCTTTCCTTTTCATACTCTAATAAATACCTAGGTTTCCCTGCCATTATTAGTATATCAATTGTTACTCCATTCTTGACACTTCAACAGTCTCTGACCTTTTTTCAAATAAAGCAAATTTCTTTGCCTGTTTTTATACTGTATTAATGCCTTCTTTCACACCATATCTTATACCTACACTCACTTTGATTTCTCATTCAGCAACCCATATCTTCTTTCCCACCCAAAAAATTTAAGTCCATATACACCTAGCTTACCTTGATTAGTGGCGCTGAGGCAACAACACAAGTCACTGAAATAAAAAATAACAGGCAATGTCCCACTCCAATTCTCTTCTCAGTTCTGGTCCACTTTTTTTTTCTTTTTGAAGGGGGGAAGGCAGGGCAATTAAGTGACTCTGGTCCACTTTTAACAAAATTGCAATCAGCAAACAGAATAATGTAATTTTGAAAAGGTTTTAGTAATATTTTTATTAAACATCCTCAGATGCTTAAGCATGGTGTTTAGGTAACCCTGTTCTCTTATATGCCTGCAAACTGCAGTCTCTAACAGGTCCTAAGAAGCTGGAAAGGTTTGAGTATAGTATGTGACAGCTTGCTTATCTGTGATCTAAGAACCACCCAAATTAAGTTTAGATAGGCTCACCACAAGAGTTGATTATGATTTTTTTTTTTATCAGCCACAACAATTAGCTATTCTACTGAGGTGCAGAGAAAGCTGAGACAAAAGTATCCTTAGCTGGACATTTTTAGGAATGAGCTTAATTATTTTAGTCTGAAGCCGTAATTTATCCTTGGCTTTCTCTCACTCCCCATAATCAAAACGTAGACAGATGGAACAATGGGACACACAGGCAGGACAGACCTTTCTGGAAACCAAATCTACCAGGGTAGAACCAAGGGCAGGAATGTAAATTCTCTCCAGGCAATGTTAAATTCAATTCTCAAGACTACTATAGGCAAGAGAGCTCCCTGAGTCTTAACAAATCTCACAACAAAATCAAAGATTCCTTGTTGACATTTCTTGCTATAGTAAGAAAGCAAAAGCAAGCAGCCAGATCTAGATCAAAACACAATTGCCAGGTCGTTCTTTTTAAAGGTTCTTAAATGTTAAATTGACTGCCTTTAGGAGAGACTAGTGCCAACTAATGAGAACACATCCACATTGGAGTGGTTTCCTTATTTGTACTTTATCTGCTGCAGATGAGTTCCTGCCTTCTCATTCCCAGCATTTTTTAGTCACTTCAGCTTTGACTTAGGGGTGAACTATTACTAAATGCCCACATGCACAGTGGATCAAATAATATAATATTTGTAAAGTTCTTGGCATAATGCCTGGCACATAGTAGGCACTAAAATAAATGCTTGTCCCTTCTCTTCCTGTTTACTATCATCAAACATCTCTTCACTTGTGAAGGGAGATACTGCAGACACTGCTTGCCAACATTTACAGTGTTCTTGTTCAGGTTCCAGCCAGACTAAATGACCTTTAAGTTTGTATGAATCACTTCGATTTAGAGAAGAGGTTATGATCTACATTGGTGGAGAGAGTAACTATGTGGATATAATTACATCTTTTAAGTATAGTAATAGTAGGACCCATTCAACTGAATTCAACAAATATTTCAAATGATCCTAAGTGAAGAGCTGGAAGAAATCCTAGAGGTTATAAACCCCTTTTTACATATGACCCAGATGTTAAATGACTTGCTAAAGGTCATACAGATAGTAAGTGGATGAGGTAGTATTTGAATCCAGCTCCTCTGACTACATTGCCAAGGATCTTACTACTGCATTGCTGGAGGAATAAGGGACTGGGGATACAAAGACAAAAATAAAATGTTTGTTTGGGTTTTTTTCCTCTAAAGGAACTTACATTTTTACTGAGAAAATGTAACATGCACACAAAAAAGTAAGTTCGAAATATATACAATGTAATACAAAATAACTTCAAGAGGGTGAGCTAGCTAACGAATGGGGAGATGAGGAGAGGCCGCATGTAGGAAGTGAGCTGTGCTATGAAGGAAGCTGAGAGTGGTGAGGAGGGAGTAAATTCCAGATACGGGATGCCATTTGTGCAAAGGCACCAAAGTGGGAGGTTGTGCACGAGGAACAGCTAAGCAGGCCTGCCTGTTTGCCTGGACAGTCTGTGAAAGGTAGGTGGGAGTCATGTCGTGGAGGGCTTTCAATGCCAGGGTGAAGGTTTTACATTATATCCCAGTGGCAATTGGCAGACATTTTAGATTTTTATGTTAAGGGAGTGGCATCGTCATTGCTGTGTTTTAGGATTATGCATTTGGTACATGTCAGGGTTTTATGCTAATCCATACTTAGCATCCTGCAGCACCGGGGAAATGCTTTTAATACCCCATGCGGTTGCAGAGTAAATCCTTGACGTCTTACCGGGTACCTGTGCACAGCCGGCTGGTAGTTACTTAAAATGCATATTTAAGAAACGTGAATCCTACATCCAACAGCTTACCACCCCACAGAGGGATAAAACCAAACTATGGCCACCAGCGTTAATGTGTATATGTGTACATCTATTTATAATTTCGAGGAGGCTCCGAAAGGGAGGGGAAAGATCAGGTTTAAAACCAGAAAATAACGAAAAAGCTGAAAAGGCAATTAGAGAGCAGCTAGTCCAACGCCCGTATCATTTTATATATTACAAAGGGAGGCGCAGACCCTTGCCCAAATTAACGCTAAGGCGCAAAGTAGGACGAGACCTCCGATTCTGAGCACACTCTTTTTTCCACCAGGTTGGGGCTGCTTCCATCGTTCTTGGCTGCCCCGCCATTCTTAACAACTATGGCCTCCTCTTCTTCTTTACCCCAGTCTCGTCTCTCCCAACCCCGACGCGCAGCACACGGCCCCACGCTGCCCCCTCCTCCCAGCGTGCACCGCCTCCGCCCTTCCTCTCAATTCGACCCTCCTCCTCCGGGCGCGACTGAATGATGCGCGGCGCGGGGCATTATGGTCTCCTGCACGGCCGAGCCGGCGCAGAAAGGACTGGGAGGGGGTGGGGAGTGTAAAGAACAAGGCCCACCAAATAAACACAACGTGTGAGGGGGTGCGCGCAAGCGCGCTCAAGGTAGCGAGGTGGGCCAGGGTGGGGAGGGGGCGGTGCGCGGCTACGGCGAGCGGAACGGAGCGAAGCGGGGCGGGGCCGCGCGGCCTTGGCGGGGAGGAGGGGAGGTGGGAGGGGGGCGGGGAGGGGGAGCCGGAGGAGGAGGAAGTGTCATGGCGTCGGGCCGTGGGGCTTCTTCTCGCTGGTTCTTCAGCCGGGAGCAGCTGGAGAACACGCCGAGCCGCCGCTGCGGGGTGGAGGCGGATAAGGAACTCTCCTACCGCCAGCAGGCGGCCAACTTTATCCAAGATATGGGGCAGCGTCTCAATGTGTATCCTTTCTTTTTTATTCCTCCCCCACCTCACCTTCCACCATTCACCTCCTAATCCCCCTTCTCCCAACCTCCATCTTCCCTCCCCCCTTCCCTGTCCCCGCCGCCTCCCTCAACATCCCACCAGTCAGGCCAGGGTCCCGGGCCTGGACGCGGCGAACATGGCGCTGCAGCCGTCGGCCACGCCGTGCGGGGCCCGGTAGGGGCCGGCCCTGGGGGGAGGCCGGGGCGAGGGGCGCCGGGGCTGGTCGGAGCCGGTGAGGCCGAGGGGCGCGGGAGGCGCATGGGGATCTGGGATCCCCGGCCGGGTTTGGACGCTGCGTTGTGTAATCCCTTCGGATGCTCCGCGTGGCCGGGGGGGGGGGGGGCGGACAACTTCCCCGGTGGCTTCTGATCCCGGAGAAGCCTCAGCGCGGACCCGGGGGGTGGGGGTGGGGTAGGGGGAGACTGTTGGGAGGAGAGGCCGGTGGATGGAGCTTTGAAAGACTTCTCTGCGGAGGCCCCCTGAGCATCCAGGTGGTGGGGCTGGAGGAGGCAGGGCGGCCTGGACCTATGCGCTGTGGAACGTACCGAGCCTAGGCTTTATGTTCTTGGGGTGGCTCTGAAGTGCTTTGATTTTTGAAGGAAATAATACGCGCGTGCGGCCAGAAGTCCTCGTAGGAGGTTTGGCGAGCTGGCTTACTTTGAAAAGCTTCGTGTTTCTTTCCTCCCAGCTCACCCCCTCCCCCTTTTAACAATTTTAAGGCCCTCCTTTCCTGCCCTGTCCTACCAGTTTTCCATTTTGCCTTTTTTTTGGGGGGGGGGGGTCCTTCCTTCTGAATGAGATGCTGTAGAAAGGAGCGCTGAAATATTCCTTCAAATAAATTTGGTACCAATACTCAAATATTAACCCTGTGCAGCATGTTTTAAGAAGAAAAAGTTAGATTATATAATTGACGTCTTTAAAATGTGCATTTCCTAAATACTACCTTCCAGCTCTCAGCTTACAATAAATACTGCAATTGTTTACATGCACAGGTTTTATATGCACCATTCTTTCACCAAGTTTAACAGAAATGTAAGTACAAATTTTTTTTTTAACAGCATTTGATCGTATGTTAAAAGTAGTTAAACTTTCAGTTATTTTATAAAAGGGAAAGATTCTTTCAGTGGTTTTACTGATATACTAGGTATTAATAGTAAATTTATATTTGCAAATATGCTTATATTTTAATTCAAACTGTCGGATCGTGTTTTCATGTCCATATGTAGAGTCAGGAATCTTCATCCTTAGACCTACATCTTAGAAAACCATATAGTCAGTTATTTAACTGGCAGCAGTCCCGTTGAAATTTTATACTTAAATATTTGAATGTTTCAGCAAAGTACAAGATTTAGGTTAAACAAGCCAGAAGTGTATGTGAGTGGCCAGTTGTTAGAAGACTTTGTTTGAAATGTGAATTGAACTTTGTCATACCGATTATTTTTTATATTGACTTTGTAATTGATTTTGGAACTGACCATTTGTTTAAAAAAAGAAAAAGGTAAATGTTGAGGAATATTAATTTGCAAAAGGTCAGTATCTGTGTGATTCATTTGTGTGGTAAACAAAGGATGCCAAAATTTCATTAGCTATTAGGGTAACTTGTTATCTTTACAAGTACTGGTCAACCAAAATGACAAATCTTGTTTCAAACATACCATCTCACAGATAAATTATAGAACAGGGATATAAACATTTTCTAGTTGACTTTTCCATGTAACATTAATGTTTAATTTCTAAATAAGCTATTTATAGTTTATGAAAAATTGCCATGTAAGATA
Source organism: Trichosurus vulpecula (assembly GCF_011100635.1). Taxonomy (NCBI): domain Eukaryota; kingdom Metazoa; phylum Chordata; class Mammalia; order Diprotodontia; family Phalangeridae; genus Trichosurus; species Trichosurus vulpecula. The sequence goes on along the minus strand of NC_050574.1, from coordinate 291,176,338 downwards.
TGTTAGACACTTCAGCAAAAACTGTGCTGTGTATGTTGCTTACAACGAAGAAAGTTGCCCATCTTTAGGTGAAATTTGGTACTAACCATAGTCTATCCTTTCCTCAGTTTTAGTTTTTTGTTCCACCACAGTTTCACAAATAATGTTGTTCAAATGATAAAGATATATCATAGAAGGCTTGATCATCAATGGATAATCCAAAATAGTTACAACCAAAATAACCTTTTAAAAAAGTTATTAGCATACTTTTAATGAATGAAAAAGCATCATGTTTAAATTGGATTTTTTGTTGTTGTTGTTGTTTAACAATCCATTTTATAAATTAGCCTGATGATCCTTAGCAATGTAATTTGTTTGTTTTGCAAAATTCTGATCTGAATATTTTCTAGTGGACTTTGCAGCACCCCCACTTCCATTTTTCTGTTATGTATCTTTCTTTCTCTGGTCTGTTTCCCTTCTTCCTACTCAATCTCATCTGTCTCAGTTCATCTATTTCTAGTATAGTGGATTTGAATTAGTGGTAGTGCTGAGATGAAAGTTAAAGGTCGGTGACAACCTTTAGGTTAGGAATTACGAAATTTTAACATGAAAATTGCTTATGTAGGTAGATATAGATAAATAACAAAGCTTTCATGAAGGTGGCCCTGGAAAACCCAATTGGCAATTACTAATCAAATTAAGAGTTTGTGAAGCATATGGAGATTCTCTATGTAGCTGTAGATCATCTATTTTCTGAGTTAAGTTTGCTTTGCTCTTTGTATCGAAATCAGTTACTGGAAAACCTCTTTTGGGGGAGGGGGTGGTGACAATGGCTTCTTCCCATAATGTGTCTCCATGGCCTGTGTGGTGTGCTTTAAATCAAGCAATTTGTCAAATATGGTGCCAAGATTCAAAGCTTTATCCATTTCAGAAGTCTTTTGTGCAATAGTTGAAAGTATTAGCAACTTTGATTGTATTTTTCAGTCTTAAATGATATCAAGTTGTAATAGCAAAGCCCAGTGTCTGGTGTGTCTGACTTTTCTTATGAATCAGACTTGACTTTTTGAAACTTCTTGTGTGTGTTAATGTAAATTCTAAAGTGTTATTAATTTTTTACTCGGAAAAGTGTTTAAAGGTAGCACAATACAACCTTCATGAAATAATCAGTTTCAGAATTTTTTACATTTGCTGTCATAACATCAAAAGTGGTTTTAATATTTATGTTGGTGCCCTAGCATCAAATGTACAACCTTACTCTTTTATCTTTTTTTTCTATTCTTTTAGGGTGAAGGGGGTGGTCTCAAATTGAATGTGAGTCACTTTTAAATTCATACTCCCCCAAATCATCAGGAAAATTTTGCTCAATAATAGGGTTATGATTAAAGACTATAACTAAATTTTAGGAAATTACAATTCTTTAGGATATTCAGCTAAATGAAAAACTAGTTCCTTTTAGTTAACAAACCCAAAATAGAATGTTACAACAGTAATGACAGACTTAAAGCATACCTATTAAAATATTTTATATTTAAACAAAATAATTTATTTGTGGCATGCGGTGTTTCCATTTTAAATCCATTAATATAAAATTAAAAGTTAATACAACAGGGAAGCGTAATGTTATGTTCTATAGCAAAAAAGGATTTGATTTTTTTAAAAAATGGGTATCTTTGTCCCTGAAAGAGATTTCAGAGAAAGAAGGCAGGTAGGATAGTCTTTATCTACTCTTCTTGCTTCAAATCTGTACTAAAAGTGGCTACAAAACATGGGAACTGTTTCCTAGTAACCCTTACTTCTCACCTTCCTCATTAATACAACATTGTATCTTTATAGTGTTGTCTAGCAATTTTTTCTTACTGCTTGAAAATACTGCTCACCTTGAAAGTCAGATGACATGAATCAAGTACCTTATGATTAGGTAAATGTTTGCTTTTACCCAAGGGAAAAGCTAGTTGAACTAACTCCATTTGTCAGATTTTTTCCTAATTGGAATTAGGAATATAGAATAGCCATACTAGGTCAGACTAGTATGGATCTGCTTACCCTGTATTCTATTGCTGACAGTAACTACCAAAAGACAAAAGTGCTTTCCTTATTGACAGCTTTAAAAATGAGCTATATCATAGTTTCTTGTAGTAGACATGGTTTGGCATTCATAAATAATATGTGCAAACCCTTTTTTAATGTATTTAAATTTAGCATGAATATTATTTTGGATAGATGCATTTATCCATTACTAGATAAGCTCTCCTCGTTAATAGGAATTACTTTCTTTATCTTTGTATACTTCTTAATGCTTAGTTTGGTGCCTGGAATGTAGTAGATATTCATGTTTGTTGAATGAATAATTGTAAATTAGTGGTTTCTTTGCCTTTAACTTGCTTCACTCCCCCTTTCAAAGATATCCTTTTGTATTATCATCCTAGTATTGCTGGATTTAATGTACAAGTCTGTGCTTACTTTAGCCAGTCATTTTAAGATTCTGTAGCTTTCCATCTCATCCCTTCTTAACCTTTTAATTTTGTACATTGAAGAACTCCTATTCTTTTAGTCTCTCTCCATACAACAGTCCTACTTTTCCCTCCAACTCCCACTCCCCACCCCAAATCCTCTGTTTATTTTAGTTGTCTTTCCTTGGATCTTCCTTGGCCTGTCTAATTACCACAACTCAAGAAATACATAATGGAATGAGAGCACTACACACAGTAGGCCTGGTGTGGATACACTAGTTTTACAAAGGTAGGATAATGTTTTTTTTTCCTGTATTTTCAACCTTTTTAAAATGCTCAACCTTTTTGTCAACCCTTAATAGACAATTTACAAGTACTCTAGGTCCCTTTTCTGGGTGTTTGCTGAGAACCCAATATTTTTGTACCACTTATTTTGATCTATTTCACTTAAATTTTCTTTTGATGTATTCCATTCATTTGGTACTTTGGTAGAAGAGTTTGTTATCTGAAAATCTGGGAACTCCACTGTTCACTCACTACTTAAGATCATTTATTAAAAATAACTAGAGCATACTAATAATTCCTGAGGAAACCTCACTATTTTGCTCCCCACTACATTATTCTTTTCAATTCAGAGGAAATAACCCCACATTCCTTTTTTTTTTTTTTTTTTTTTTTTTTTTTTTTTTTTTTGCTTTCCCCTTTCTCTGATCAAGTTTTCTAGCCATAATACAAAGGTCTCTAGCTTTTGCTGTAGAACATTTCAAAGTTAATTTTGAACTAATTGACTTTTTTAGGTTCTCTTTTACCTCAGTAGTCTTTTTTAAATACCTCAAATACTAGTAAACTCTTCAGGCATGATTTCCCTTTGGACAAAACAACGATAACAACAAAAATTGGGGCAATTTCCCACAATTGTTTTTGTTTGATAATTCTGTCTTTTAGTGTATAAAGTCTACCAGCTGCCCAGGAATGGGAATTGTACTCTAGACTCACCTGTCTAGAAGTCCCCTGAGCACTATTAGCTGCCTTATGAACAGGGGTCACATTTGTAGTCTGCCACTTCTGACCTTGTTAATTAAGGGTTTTGGAGTACCACTTTCTAGTATAATTAATGCTTTTAAGTAATTTTGTAAGAGAGACTATACACATAAAAATCGTGGTCATTTTAGCTTAATTTAAGCTCTGACAATATTTTGATGTGCTTTAGATTCTTATGCTGAGAATATCCCAGGTTTTAAGCATTACTTTTTTTTTTCCTGAGCCTATTAGATCAGTACTATTACTGCTTGAATTTGGTGTCATTTGAGATTTCTAAAAAGATTTATTTTTGTAATGTATTCTATCCACACAACATTTAATAATACAGTATTGAACAGATTATTGAACCACACAGAATGTTAGTGCTAGGAGGAAACTTAGAAATCCTCTAGACCAGTGGTGTCAAACTCAAATAGAAATGGCCTGCAGGCTGTGTTGATTAGAAAACCACAAATTAATGTTCTGTGTTGTATTCTTATTTTGTTAAATATTTCCCAATTACATTTTAATCTTGCGCTGACTAAGTTGTTTTGAGGGCTGAGTTTGACACTTCTGATCTAGTTCATCCCCTTCTTTTTACAGATGAGGAAACTGAAGGCAAGAGAGTGACTTAGTGGCCCAATTGGAACTAGAGCCAGGTCTCTTGACCTGATCGAGTATTGTTAATTTTGTTTTTAAAGTATTTATCTTTTCTGAGCCATTTTGACTTTTTTGGATTTATTTAATTCCTAGGTCACTGATAAAAAGCAAAATAATGGCAATTTCATCTTTAATGGAAGTATTCAGAGATTTTGAGTTGGAAGGGATTTTAGAGGTTGGTCATCTATTCTAATCCCCTCATTTCACAGAGGAAGAAACTGAGTCTGAAAGAGGGAATGATTTGCCCAAAGTCACAGCTAGTTAAATAGTAGGAGCTGGGATTCAGATACAGATTCTCAGATTTCAAATCCAGCACTCCTTTCCATTGTACTATCCTAACTCTGGTTGTATTGTTTTAAGATGTCTTCTAAACATCTTAACTGCCAAAGTTAGGTGTTTTGAAATAATTTAATATGTAGGTACAATTTCAATAAACATCAGATGTCTACTTTGTACAAGACTCTGTGCTGGATAGATTTAATTTTGGGTCTTTTTGCTTGCCCACCAAATGACTTATTGTCGACTTAAACCAACTTTTGCAAATATACATTTGAATAAAATTTAGTCTGGTTAGAATTCTTAGCAGTGCTCTAGAGAGAGGAGGTCATGAACTTTATTACCTACTTCCAAGAGTCTTACCAGAAATCTAACAGTGATAAAGCTAATATCTTCCCTTTAAATTGATTTGCATAACAGAATTTTTTTTCTGAGTAAATTTATTCTGAAAACTTCAAAACAAGGAATAAGAAGGAAAAGTAGGATTGTATAATATTCTTTCACTATAATTGCGTAAGTATATATTTAATTCTAAAGTAATAAACTGACATCAGGGATATGCCCTACTTTACCTGTGAAAAAGCAATCTTTTGCTTTATAATTATTTTATGCATGTAAAGCAAGAAACTAATTTATACTTAGGCAGTCATTGTACAATAATTTTATAGCATTCATTATAGAAATAACACTCCAGTTTAGGATTTATAAAGTGCTTTGTGCCTATGGCAAACCCATTGAACTTAGAACCTATCTATGAATAGGATTTAAAAGCAAACTTATTAAAATAATGTAGGACAATTAATACAACACTTGCCCAAGAAAACTGCACTAGCTAAAAGCTAATCTAATAGCTAATAGAATTGCAGTCCTCATAAGCAGTGAGAAGAAAAATTTGCTTTAACATTTACAGACTTAAAACATAAAGGCTAAAAACATTGACCACTTGTACTTGCAAGATGCTTAGGGTCTAATTGTGAAGATACAAAAAATATGAGTAAAATTACCAGAATTTACATATCAGAATTTGTGTTATCCTTCAAAGCATTCACCATGAAAGGTAATAAACTTTATTAAATGATGCTGCCATTATTTAAATCTTTTTTTAAAATTTCTCTTAGGTTTGCCATGCAAGCAAATTAGTTTTGTTACTTTATACCTCAAAATCAAAAACTATTAACTGTCGTCATCCACTTTATCCATTAGATTTAGCTCTAATTTCTGACTTTTCAAAATATATTTAGTGTACTAAACACATTCAGGTACTTGTTCTAATTTTTTTGTTTGTTTCAGAAGCTCCATATTCTATTGCAATAGCCAATACCTCGACCCCTTCTAATCTTGGTGCAGTTACATGGATAGGTATATGTGCACCGAGACTCAAATTGTTGCAGGCAATATTGTACATTTGATTTGATCTTAAAATTTAGGAAACTGCTCTAACTTTATATTATCTCCAATAACAAGTGTTATAAACACAAGCTTACCTAATTAAATGTATAACATGAAGACCTTTTCCTGGTTAGTTTTCCTAAAATGAAAAAGATGAAGGTCTGTGATATTTTCTGTCTTTGCCTAGTATTATGCTTTAAAAAAAAAAAAACAACTTACCTCTCTACCTTTCCTCAATAGTGACTGTGTGTAGTAATTCACATTTCTGTAGTGCTTTACATTTGCAGAGTCCTTCCCTTTGCAGTTGGTAGTTCATTTGTTATCCACATTTTACAGATGAGGAAAATGACAATCAGAGGCTTAATGAAACTTGCCCACGATCACATAGCTAGTAAGTGTCTAAGGCAATATTGAAATCCAGGTCTACTGACTTCCCATAAAGAGATCTATTTTTTGTACTATGTTGCATATGTGACCTCTTTTTTGTCATAAATTAACTGTACTTTAAAGGTCGTTTGCGGTACTTTTGTAACAGTGATGCTATACATATTGATATGCTCTTTCCTTTGAATAAAAAGATGACTTTTTTTAACCCTTCTACATTCACCCAGTGTCTGTATGTTTATTGAGGTTTAAGAGTATAGGCTATGACTATTGAACAGACTTTTTTCTTTGCACAGACTAAGTTCTGTATGGAAATAAAACTTTAAACTTTGGCTTCGTTTGGTTTTTGTACCAAACTGAACTGATGTTACGGTGAGTTAAATTGAATGGTATCAGATTTCTATCATGTAAGTTTAATAAATTGCTAAAATAAAATAGATATGTAGCTGTTCAGCGTTGTTTCCAACCCAAACATCACAATTCAAAATCTATTTCATGATGTTTATGAACTTTAATACATACTAAATATCTTTTTAGGAATTTTGTGTTGCTTTTAAAATCACCTAACATCTACCCATAAATCTTTACTTTTTTAAAATAAGCATTTTTTAATCTACCATGAAAGTCACAATAATGAAATGTTAGCATCTTAAGCAGTTGCTTTAGATGGTAGTAGTTTCTTCTCTGGGTAAAGAATGAGTCCTTGGACTAATTAATTTTCATTTGAGAAATCATGTGGGAATTGAGAAAACAGGCTTGTTCTTTTCCATTCTGTAAATAAGCAAGAAAAGGAGGGTCAAGACTGGATTGTCATAAACATGAAAGAACTTGGAAGAAAAAGGCAAAAGATTTTCTGAAAATATCTTTCAGGCTCTATTCTCCCAGTCTAAAGGGAAAAATTTTATGGAAAGCCCTATTTTCCCAACACCCGTATTCTTTGACACCCCCACCCCCTTCCTATTTATCTCCATGTAGTTGCATGATCCAACATTTGTAGATTTTTCATTTGGGCTTTGGAGTCACCAGCTTGTTTAAACAAATTGGACTAGAGCTGCTGTGGGTGTAATGCATTCCTTGTCCTTCTAATTTGGTGTTTACTTTGATCTCTGCTCTAACCAGCCAGTCTCTCTACATGTAAACTACTGTTTCTACATCTATAACTAATCACTTCCTATCTGTTGTCATTTCACAGCATGCAACATGATCAGCACCTTCCAGCTATATTCTTGAAAAAAGTAGTTGTCATTAAACAGTTGTGAGATTTCTAAATAGTCTTTAAGTCTGGCTTTTTATTTCCTGGTCCCAAATCAAGTAATCTCTTTTCATCAGCAACATTAATGGAACCATTACATCAAGATGGATAAGGAAGAGTGACTGCCAGAGAAGAAACAATTTGAAAAGCTTTTGGGAATGCTCTTCAAGCTGTATCTAAATGGGGAAAAGTTGAAAAGAATGGAAAAGATCACAACCAAAAAAGAAAAGAAAAAGTAATCTAGTAAGACATTAGGCATATGGGTTCATAATTGATACCTCTATAAAGTCTTTTGAGAATGGTTCCTACTTTCATGAAAGGTATCCTCAATGAAAACATAAATAGAATAGGTAGTTTCTATAGTGGATTACATCTTTATGATCCAAAGACTATTTTAAAATATAATGAATATGATACCATTGTGGGGTTTTTTTAAGCATTTGACTTGGTAAAGCAAAATGGAGCCTTGAAATCAACTTCTCAAACAGTTTCTCTATTATAAGACTTCCGTGGCAGGCAATTTCAAAGAATACTTTGTTCAGTGGCCCCACTGAGTGTCTGCATGAAGGTGCTTACCAGTGTCACAGAAGGTATTTAACAGAAATTTCAAACTAAAAGTTATTTCTTTGATGGTAAGATTCTCCAAATTCTCTTTGGAGACAATGAGATAGCATTGTATTAATTACATCAAGCTCTAGAATATGACAAACCCCTTAATGTAAGTATGTGCTAGCAAAATGAGTGGAAATTCTCTATGGCCCTGATGTTGAGCAGCTGTGGTGAGTAGAATAATCAGTGTGTTTTTTCTTTTAAGTGATACAGGTAGATGATGAATTGAGGCAAAATTGAGAAGGGTAAGAGGAAGTTAACACCTGACACTTACATAGTGTTTTAAGCTTTGCACAATACTTCATCTCTTTGATCCTCACAACCATCTTGTGAAATAGATAGTACAGGTTTTATCCTTATTTTGCCAGTGAGGAAACAAGGTGCAAGAAGAGCATATATGGCTTGCCACATATTCATGTAGGGCAGTAAGTGGTACAATGGATAGAGCTCTGGACTTGCAGTCAGGACAACCCGAGTTCAAATCCAGGCTCAGACACTTACTCCCCTATTTATAAACTGTCAGTGATTGCTTGCTCAGCTAGGAAAAAATACAAACTTCCTGGTGTTTAAGGTCGTATACGCTGTATGAAGGTGCGGCCAGGTGGATAGAGTGCTGGGTCTGAAGTCAGGAAGACCTGAGTTCAAATGGGACCTCAGCTGCTTTACTAGCTGTGTGACCCTGGGCAGGTTACTTAACCTTGATTGCCTCAGTTTCCTTATCTGTAAAATGAGCTGGAGAAGGAAAGGTAAACCACTCAAGTATTTTTGCCAAGAAAACCCCAAATGGGGTCACAAAGAGTCAGACACAACAGAAATGATTCGACAACACATTCACATATCTAGTGTCAAAGGCAATTTGAACTTAATAGCTCCTGATGCTTAAATTCAGCCCTCTTTATCCTGTACCATACTGCTCCTCATCAAGTTGAATTGTATTTGAAAAACTCAATGGTACTTTCATTGACACATCACTAATACACAGCTCACCATCTTTTTGTACCGGTATTTGGCTGCTGATTTCTGTATGACCACAAATCTTGAACACCGTGATCTGAGAATATGTAAAATAGCCAATAGCCTGAAGAGTATGGTAGGCAGCACTGTAACATGTTACCTTAAAATCCCAGGTGATAGGATTTAGAACAGAAATGTCAAACTTAAAACTCCCCAGTGTGGCCCAGACCAGATTAAAATATAATTGGGTAATGTTTAACAAGATAAATGAAAATACAATATAGGCTACATAATATTAATTTGTGGTTTTCTAAGTCAATATATGGCCCAAAAGTATCTGTTTCTATTTGAGTTTGACACCACTCATTTAGAGCAATGATCAACCTTAGAAATCATTCATTCCTGGCCCTTCGTTCTGAATAGGAAACTTGAGTCCCAGGCAGGGAAAACATCTTACCTTGGGCAATATAGGTTATTAATAATAGAGTTGGGATTTGAATCCGCAGCCCTCTGGCTTCCAGATTGGCCTTCATGTCTGTAATGCACTCACTGGTTCGTTGGTAAACTTTGGCCTCCTTCAACGCTCAGCTCAAATGCATAAGGCTTTTTTCTTAACCACATCCCCCAATTGCTGTTGCCTTTTTCCTCCTTTAATTTATATTTACTTTGTATCTTTATGTGAGGATGTTGTTTTTGCTCATAAGTGATCTATGGGAAGGAAATATTTCAGTTTTTTGTCTGGTCCCCCAGCACCTTATGCAGTATCTCAGTAAGATGCTTATTGATTGACTAAAGAACATTATTAAGCATACATAAGAGTAGTGAGTTATATAAGAGAAGCCCTCCCTCCAATCAAGATCCTGAAAGAATGAGCATGTAAGGGGATTCGTGGAACAAATACAAAGAAAAATCTGGTGGGAAAGTATAGAGGAGTTGAAATTCCCGTTGGTAGAGGACATACACACTGGCGACATTATGGATACTTTCTAGGACAGTTGTATTGCTGATTTGATTAAGCGTTGCTAATGTGTAACTGTTTCACTTTTTGACTTGCTTCTTTCAGCCTACCACAACAGCTCTTGAAAGAACTGCATGTACTTTGTATTGTATTCCACAGAATTTAAGCTGAAATAGTAATGGAACAGTAGAAAAGGTGCTGTACTTAGGAGGGTTGAGGTCAAATAATAAGACTGCCATTTAACCTATATGACCCTGAGTAAGTCCCTTAATTTGGGGGGCCTTGTGTCCTCATCTGTAAAAGGGAGGTTGGAATAGATATTCTATGATCCTGTGGTACTTCTATTTTTGTCTTTATTTTCCCAGTATGTAGCTTAGTGCTTTGTACTTAGGCATATAAAATCATAGATATAGATCTATAGAGAGGTCTTCTGGTCCAACCCTCTCATTTATACAGATGAAGAAACTGAGGCACAGAGGTTAAGTGACTTGTCCAAGGACACACAGATTTGTTTTTTAATGGCAAAGCTTGGATTTGACCCCAGAGTCTCATGGTATTCCCTCTACTAAACCAAAATTGCTTCATTCAGGTTTTTTGTTTGTTTTGTTAGGGGTTTTTTGTTTTTGTTTTTTTAGTCAAAGTGAATTGAAGAGGTCTGACCAAGTTACTTCCCTATTCCAGTGAATTCAATGGATTGTTGTTGCTTTTAGAATAAAATGTAAACTCTTTATCCTCCACAGTTTAACCCCAGCTAACCCCTCATCTCTCATACTACTTTTACTCTTAAATTTCAGCTAAACTAGTTGTTTCCCCAAACTTAATATACTTTGTTTTGCTTTTCTCTATGAATGCTTTACCCTGTGCTAGAATATTCTCCCTTCAAGAAACCATTTCTGAATGCCCTGCTTATGATCGTCCACTTTATACTTTCATGTTGGACTTTGGCTCTTCCTGTTATTCCTGACATACTTACTTTGTATTATAATTAAACTGTATATGTCAAGTCCTTCTCTCCCACCTCAAGTGCCGTGTGGGCTCCTTTAGATCAAGGACTGTTGATCTACTATGGTGCCTTGCACGCAGGGAATAATTTTTTAATTCAGTGTTTCAAAATTGGTTTGAAAAGCACAAAAATCATGGTAGCAAAACACTGGAAACAAAGTGGGTACCCATTGAATGAGGGAACAGCTGAAGCAATTTTGGTATATGAAAATAACGAATAGTATTGTGCTGATAGAAAACAAAAACTTAGTTTAGAAACTTGGGAAGACTTGTATGAACAGACTACAATAATTTAAACAAAAAGAACACTAAAAGGAAAACAATCTTTAGTATTCATAGTGACCAATCTTGGTCCTAGAGAACAAATGTGATGATATGCACTTTCCTCCTTTCATTAGAGAGGTGGGGTACTACGAGTGCCAAATGTTGCATGCCTTGAGGTTGCTGTGTTGGTTAAAAGAGGGAGGTGAGAAGGGGGGGATAATTATATGTCCATAAATAACTGATGCAGCAAGAGTATCAGACATGTTTTTTAGAAAGTATCTGTATCTAAGTTGTAAAGAAAATGGATTAACTAGATCAAATATTACTGGATCTTAGAATTTAGAATGACTTAGAAGTCATGTGATCTTGTTTTGACACGAAGAAACATACAGTGAAATTGTTTTCTTGTCTTATTTTAATAGGTTTGATTTGTGTAGCATTTGGCCTTTTTTGTTCATTACATGAATCATCATTGGCAAGTTATTACCTTGAAATTAAGGTAATCCTGTTTCAATTAGTGATAGTGTAAGATCAAGTTATAGGTAACCAGACTGTTTCCATTTTCTGGCGGAAAGCTCATGTTAACAAATTCTTAGCTGAAGTGGATCTAATAAAATTTGAACAAGAAGATTTTAAAATAGAACCATGTCCATTCATTTAATAATATTTTGAATGAAGGTGTCTTTTTTACAGTTTAGTTGTGGGACCTGAATTATCAACCATTTTTTAATATTGCTCTCCCCTACCCCCACTGTCCTTGGTACCAAAGAATTAGTCAAAACCAATAGGCACGTAATTGTGTTTTGACTTCATACCCAATGTTTTAATACCAATGTTGAAAGGAAGGAGTTGTGTTTTATCATCTATTCTTAAGGACAGGCTTGGTCATTACAATTATTCAGAGTTTGGTTTTCTTCTAGCATTTTTAAAAATCATTATAATATATATGACTATATATTATATAATATATATGACTATATATTATGTAATATATATGACTATATATTATATAATATATATTATAATATAGTCATTTTGTATTTTTACTGTTCTTGTGGTTCTACTTATTTCACTGTGCATCAGTTGTATACCTCTTTCCAAGTTTCTTTCAATTTCTTTATTTTTTTTTTCTTTTTGCAGTTGGGGTTAAGTGACTTGCCCAGGGTCACACAATACAGCAGAAAGTGTCTGAGGCTGGATTTGAATTTATGTTCTCCTGACTCCAGGGCCGGTCCTCTATCTACTGTGCCACTTAACTGCCCCTCATTATTTTTTAAATATTATTCCATTACCTTCTTTACTAGAGTTTTTTTGGGAGTTTTTTTTTAGTCCTTTACCCACTTGGTGGACATACCTACATTGTGTCTAGTTTATGCTACCACAAAATGTGCTACAGTCAATATTTTGGTGTGTGTGGAATCTGTTTTTGCCTTTGATTTCCTTGGGAAATCTGCCCACTGTGGGATTTTCCAGAAGAGTTGGACCAGTTTACAGCTCCATCAACAATGTTGTTGGTGTACTGTAATACTAGAACTATTGCTTAATAAGAAACACTTCTGGCTTGAGGGGATTGGGAAGCTAACAAAGAGACCAGCTTCAGGCAGTATAGAATATTATGACAACTGTCTTAATTACTGTGTCTGAACTGAGCAGGTGACTTCATTCAGAAAAATCGTTCTTCTTCCCTGTCTCCAAAAAATATCATGTTCTTTTGCTACACAGCAGATTAAGATTTTTTTTATTCAGCTATGGTGCCCATAAAGCAAAAGGGAATAACAAAAGCATTTACTCTTTGTACTTTTGAATTTGAATTTTCTATTAATGAGTTAGCAATGAGATTGAGTACCTTGTCTATTTTTAACTTTTCTCAAGTAAACAAGTTTTATCTTCTTCCCTAGCCCTTCCCTTTGGGAGGTTAGCTAGTATATATGGAATCTCCATTTAGTATAAGGAATATTTTCAATCAGGATCACGTCAACCCAAATAAAGATTTTTATTTTATCTGTATAATGTAGTTTAACTACCAATAATTATGGGTTAGTTTTTTGTCTATGCTTAAAGAATATTAGTGCTTAAGGTTAATTAGTGGGATGTTCTCCCATTTATCTCAGAAAATCAGTGTAAAGGCATGTAGCACATATATTGAATCACTTTCTAATACCACATATTTATGCATAGCCAAGCTCTATTTTTATGACTTTACAGAGAGGTAGTGTAAATGAGGAGTTTAAGTAAATTGGCTTCTAGAGAAGAGAAGATGAGCTTTTTCACCCTGCCTTTAATTCTTTTCTTTTTTCCTAGTGTGTTTTTGTCCTTATCTCCTATACGTGACTTCCTAGCCAGATAACCTCTTTCAGTGCAGCAACCCAATTCAGAGTCACTGCTAGGGTTGTACTACTTTGAACCATAAGAACAATGATTTCTATCCTCGCTGCAGATTACAGCTAGAAACATCTTTAGGCATACGTAAAGAGCTTCAGAGAGCACATCAAGGAGCCCTTCAGACTCTAGATTAAAAGGTGGGAGGAGCTAGGTTGATCAGGCAGAAATTGTATCTGAAAGGACCTGAAGTTGAAACATTAAAGTCACCTAAATATTTAAAGTGTTATTCCTTCAAACCAGACCAAAAAAGTGTTGTTAGTATGGGATTCTTTTAGTGATATCAAAGTCAGCGTTATTGCATGGACTTTATATATAGTTTTACTCACTTCATTCTTCCCACTCCTCTTTTTCTGTGAATTATTGAGGCTGCAGCTAGTAATAAAAATTACAAAATGTCAGTCAGCAGTGGGGCATTTAAGCAGCAAGCTAGGAATAGAGAAAAAAAAATAGGGATGCAGAGAGCAGAAATAGGAATAGAAACAGATATGGAAATATTTGATAAAGTGGAGTAGAAATGGGGCTAGACAAAAGCACTGAGATGTATTCAAATTAGGACCTGGAAAATAAGGACATATGTATGTGGGAGCTTTTTTTTTTTTTTAATTTTTTTTTTCCTATAACAGTAGAAAAGGGATGGTAAGAGCAAGATAAGCTTATTTTTCCACTTGATAACAGGGCTCAGTAACAGAATGTTCACTAGTAGGAAGCTTTACAACAGCATTCCCTATTAGCCAACATTAGTGACACCCAGTCATTCGGGTTGGAGTTTTCATTGCCCTGATACCTCATTATCTTTCTCAACCAAAAAAAAAATTAAATTGTGTTTATATTTGAAGTTTCATTTTTAGGATTTCATGTGACAAATGATTTCATTATGCACAGTGATGTCAAAACCAAGATTGGAAGTCACTGTTTTAAACATCACCTCTTTTGGAATCCTATCTGAAACTTGAACCAATCTAATGTACATTTCATGGGGATATACATCTAGAGTTGGCAGGTCCTTAGAGGCTATCTTGGCCAACTTACTTTACAGATGAGGAAACAGGCCCAGGAAGGTTAAAATAACTTGCTTGAAGTAGTGAGTATCAAAAGCAGGATTGCTTCTCTCTCTGTCTAATCTTCATTCCCTACTTCACCCAGGGTATTTATTCTTTCTTTGTATCATTTTTCCTGGTTGTGGTTGTTTATTTTTTGTTTGTTGTGTTTGTTATTGTTGTTGGTTTTTTTTTAACCCTTGGCCAGAAATATATCTACATGATTTTTTTTCTAACAGTAGTCCCCTTGGGATACAGGACACTCAGATCAATAATACCATTGCTGCAAACATTTTTGAAATTCTTTTGGAATTGATTGCAAGGCCAGCCTCTAAGCCACAGAAGAAAATTCATCCACTTTTCTGTTTTAATAGTAATTGTCGTTCACTCATTTTTAAGTTGTGTCTGGCTCTCTGACTCCATTTGGAGTTTTCTTGGCAAGTCACTTAATCCTGTTTGCCTCACTTTCCTCATCTATAAAATGAGCTGTAGAAGGAAATGGTAGACCACTCCAGTATCTTTGCCAAGAAAACTCAAAATGGAGTCACGAAGAGTCAAACATGACTGAAATAGGACCAGAGTTTATCATAATATAAATGGGGAAAGATCTTTGGGGCAAAATTTTAGAGCAAATGTTCTAACTTGCAAGTGAATAAAAAAGTGTAGTAGATCTAGATTCTATTTCCGATCAGAATATTAGAGCTCGATGGGGCCTTAAATGGTCATTTAGTCTAGTCTTCTTATCTTTACAAATGAAAAAACTAAGACCTAGAGAAGTTATCTGGCATATTCAGAATCAAATGCAGTAGTTAACATCTCGAATGTGATTCTAGGCTCAGCACATTGCATGTGGGTGCCACTAGCAGGCCTGAAAGGTGAAGAATGTGAAAGAAGGAAAATAAACGTCAGGAAAGAGAAATGAAAGATGTAACTGATAGCAATTAATAAAAATGCCATCAGTGCTGTTACCTTAAGTGTCACTGAAAGGATAGGTTCTTAGACTAAATCATTAGATAATGTTGGTTTTCCAAGTAAGTTGAGCCTAATAAAATGAGGTTTATTTACTCTTGCATGAAAAGAGGACCATTTTGAGTGACTGAGAGTGAGCACAGCTGGAGGAACAAATGTAGAACTGTACCCTGAGAGAATTGGCTACAGATGACTTGAGTAGTTTCAGCCCTACCAAACTTAAGCACAGCAATTTAAGCAGCCAGACCCTGGAATCAGAAACTTGCTATCATTGAGCTTTCTAACTACTGCCAGAATCTCACAGTCCTACAATATTTCTGGCACATGTCCAGGGGTGACTTACCATCCATACTTACTCTTGGTGCTGTTTTTGCTCTTGTGCCGAGTAACTTTGTAGTTAAAAGTAAGAAAACAAGTAGTCTTAGCAGCCTAACACCAGAATGCTCATAAATAGCCAGTGATTCCACAACCATGATTTTTTATAGATTTAATAAACTGGGGACAAGTGAAGGCTGCTGATCTACACAAGAACATTGGAAACATCTCATAGTTACATTGACCTAAAAAATGTAGATACAAATAGCAAGATTTCAAATACACACACACACACTCACACACATTAGCATCTTTTCCTTAGTTATTGAGATGAAGGCAGTGTTGAGACTGGGAATAATCCTGATGAAAGTATGGCCCAAGGATAGAAACTCTACTGAGCTGTAAAAAATAATGTGGTGCTCATGGTCATGTAACAGAACAAGATTTTTGTAAATCTGGCAACAGTTTAAAGGATGGTTTGGATGCGAGATAGATACTGGTTGAATTGAAATGAGTTGACAGATTTTCAAAGAGATCTCCACTAGGATTCTGAGGTTTTTTTTCCAAGAAAAGTTGGCTTGAGACTATTTTTCAAGAACAAGCTGTTTATTTCAGGTGATAGATCAGAAGAAAAACTTAATTTTTTTTACTTACATTAATTCAGGTGTCATTTCTTTTGAGCTTAGGTCTTGAAAATCTGTCTGCTAGATTCAGTTTATCTGTTTGAATGCCACTGCAACTCAAATTCAGCATGATCAAAACAAAACTAATTATCTTTCCCCGTAAATCCTCCATTCTTCCCTGAAACACTGAACCTTCTCAGTTATCTGTCTTCCTAAAGTTATGTTGTAATTACATTTATCTGTGTAGATGTCATCAGCCTCCTAAGGAGATGTTGTCAATGCATGTATTTATTTGGTTTTTTTTCTTTCCCTGGTGCCTAGCACTATCCTAAATACAGTATCCCAAATGTCTTAGTACAGTTTTAAGCTTCAGTAACATTAATAGCTTAAAACCAAGACTTTAGATTGCCCTGTGTAGTAGGCACTTAAATCTTTATGGGATTAAATTAAGAACCAAATAGTTCATAGTTGTTAAAGATAAATCACAGTATTATTCATGGAGCCAAGACTTCTGGAAAGATTGGATCAGAGTTGAGAATACTGATTGTTGTCTTTGGCAGAACCTTAGCAAGCACTGTTTTAGTGAAGTAGCAAATTAATGGCAGGAGGTTATAGAGGTACTAGATGCATACGTTCTTAGAGCTGAAAGGAACTCAGATAATTGGAACTACTTTAAAATAGGGAGTTGAGAGGTAGTAAGTTCTGACTAGGGGTCTTAAAGCAAAAGCTAGATGATTACTTGGTATGTATTTTGTATTGGAGCTTCTTCTTCAGGGGCAGATTTTACCAGATGGCCTCTGAGGGTCAGAAATATTAATTGGCTTGCCCAAGGTTACAAGGCTGATTAGTCATGCTGATGTTTCTCAAACCCAAGTGTCTACTCAGTAATATATAGGTCCAGTTGTATCAACTCTGCTGCTTCTATATTATCTTTAAAACTTTTCTCTCTGTTTAGGAAATTCTAATGAAACTATACAAGTAGTCCATGAAGTGCACTCATCTTCCTAAAGACTGGAGAAATTTGAAAAACCTGAAAATTTGAATGAATAAGAGACGTTAATAGCAGATGATATTTATTTTTCTGACTGAATTTTGGCATTGAATATTAAAGATTGCTTTGACAACTCCTTTGGAACCTGTTTTTGATTGACAGTACCTCCTGTCCAAAAGTATTTTATAAAAATGAAGCCATTTGAAGTTACAGAATTTAAGTTCCGTTTTAAGTAAATAATATTTGGAAGAGGAGACACATAACCTGGTGGAGGGGGGATACAGGCATAAGACATAAGGGAACCAGAGATACACTCCTGTCCATATGAGGTTGGTTGGGTAGCGATTTTTTTTTACATTTTTTTTTTTATTTTTAGTTTACAACACTCAGTTCCATGAGTTTTGGGGTTCCAAATTTTCTCTCTCTCCCACTCTTCCCAACCCCCCAAGACAGCATGTAATCCAATGTAGGTTCTACATATACCTTCACATTGAACTTAATGAAGAATTATAACCAATGGAATGAATCATGGGAAAGGAGAAACGAAACCAAAAAAAGGGGAGGCAGGGAGAGAGCAAAAAGTTTGCCTCAATCTGCATTCTGACTCCATAATTCTTTCACAGGATGTGCATAGCTTTTTCCATCATGAGTCTTTTGGAGCTGTCTTTGAACCTTGCATTGATGAAAGGAGTCAAATCTATCAAAGTTAGTCCTTACAGATACTGTGTGTCTGTAATGATCTCCTGGTTCTGCTCATTGGGTAGTGATTTTTTCAGTCTCTTGAACTTCCTGGGAAAAAGAGGAAGAATGTAAATCAGGTCTTGCCAGAGTGGGGAACAACATAGGATAAGGGGCAAATAGAAATGTATTTCCATTGTGGCTGGACAGGATATTGGGGGATGTGTCTCATGATAGATTTCTTTGAGGGGGAATTAGCATCTCAGGAGTCTCTTGATGCTGGGTCTTGCTTCTCAGGACCTCATACTCCACCCCTAAAATGATGAGCAAGTGGTGAAGGGGGAAAGAAGAGAGTGAGGACTAAAGCAAATGTGGTGACTCAGGATACCTCAGGGACCTCCATTTAATACCATGTCTCTTCTCATTTGTTACCTTCATTCTCCTCACATAGCCACCAGGCACACATCACTGCTTTCCTGGACTGTCTAGCAGTAGCTGTCTTCTTGAGTTCCTTGTTTTAAGTCACTTCCTCTTCTCCCTTCCCCTCACCTCCCCTTCCTCCCTCTCTCTCTCTCTCCTCCCCCCCTTCCTCCCATGTTCTCTGTTGCAATTTAGATTTACATCTCCTATACCTCTGCCTTGCATACTTGCAATTCTCTTGTCTCCTAATCTCCACTTCTTAAAATCCCTAGCTTCCTTCAAGACTCAACTGCACCCTCCTCCAAAAAACTACTAGTGCCTTCCCCCCATGAAGGTATTAATCAAAAAGCATTTAAGTCTAATTAATAATGTTTATTTTATGTATTATTTATAATTCATTGTTAAAATTATTATAGGCAACCTGGTAGCACAGCATATAGAGTGCTGGACCTAGAATAAGACCTGAGTTCAAATGTGTCCTCAGACACCTGGTCACTGTGTGACTCTGGGCAAGTCATTTAACCTCTCTTTGATTGTTTTCCTCATCTTTAAAATGGAGGTAATAATAGGACTACCTATTTCTCATTGTTCTTTTAAGGTTCAAATGAGATAATATTTGTGAAACAGTTTTCAAACCTTAAAGCAATATATAAATGCTAGCCATTATTATTAAGCTCCCTACTGTGTGCTAGACAAATACGAAGAACAAAACAATCTTTTCTCAAGGAGCTTATGCTCTACCATGTATATGTTGTCTCTCCCATCAGTATACAGACTCTTTGCCAGCAAGGATTATTTCATTTTTGGTTTTGTGTCCTCAGGATCTAGCACAGCATCTGGCACTTAATAGATGCTTGGTTTTTGCTGCTTCTAAGAGCGATACTCATCAAAAGATGAAGGGGGGGGATATAAAATCAAACAAAAAGGGGATTGAATGAGCTCTTTAATTGCACTAACAATGAGACAGTAGAAGTCAGTCAATAAAAAAGCCTTTCTCAGTCCCCCTTATTGCTAGTGCCTTCCCTCTAATGATTATCTCCAATTTATCCTGTATGTATCTTGTTTCTGTGTCTTCCATATTTTAAACTGAGTTCCTTGAAAGCACGGTTTGTGTTTTACATTTCTTTGAATCTCTAACAATTAACACAGTGCCTGGCAAATTGTAGGTGCTTAATAAATATCAATGTTTATTTACTAACTTCTTGGAAAAGGATCCCACAATTTAGTGTTTCTCAAGTTAAAAGAATGGATTTTCGGATTGGGGATACGAGGACATAATCTAAATTATATTTTATCTGGGCTAGATAAGGCTTTGCAAAAGCTGGGGGTGGTTTGTAACACCTATCTCTGGTACCAACCAATGGCAGCTGATGCAAACCTTTAAGTTGCTTATATATTGAAGTATAAAAGCTATATAAATAGCTTTATAAATATAAATTATATGTACTAGATATAATATAAATATTATAATAAATATCTATATAAATAGCTTTAAGTATGAGATATTTGTTCTTGGCTCCAGTTTGGGGGTGAAGTGCAACTTTTTGGTAGCCCCAAATGTGTCTTCATATGACACAAGCAACTACTCCACAGTATCCAGATTGTGCCCCTCAGTGAGATTAATGTCAGGTTTTCAAGGCATGCTGGTAGTTAAGATGGTACCACATCTCTGGCCACCAAAGTAGGTCCCTTGGGTTTGTCTTCAAAGTGGTTAGTGATGTTTCTTAGCAGTTGATGATGGAAGAAGACTCAGGATATCAGTGAAACTCACCATTCAAAACTGTCAGACCTAGATTTAACATGGTGTCTTCTGCCTCAGCCCTGAGCATCAAATTCCCTGTGAGTAATCTCCTGTGAGAGAAAGGGGTTAAGAAAATGTTGAAACACATTGAAAATATTCATGTGAAATAGATTAGGCACCTTTCCATCTCCACATATAAGGAACAGGAGGCTCTTGCTGTCACTGGTGACATCAGTAATGGTGTTATTGAATGTCTAGTTAGCTAAGAGCTTCAAAGGAGACATGCTCTAATAATGAAATGGACAAGGAAACAAACCTCTACAATTTGCGCTCTTCATATGAGAAGCATTTTTTTTAAAATTCTGAAAAAATAATTACCATGTCTCAGGTGTTTAACAAAAAAAAAAATTGGAGTTATAATCTTGATTTCAGACAGAAAAGCAATAAATAATACCAAGAGGGCAGACTTGAACCCAGGTCTCTAAAGCAGGCTCCCTGTCCATTATATGCCATGCTGCCTCTCACTAATAATTATTGATATAAAAATTTTAGCAACTATACAGTATTCTACCAAATAAGTATCTACTGACCGAGGTAGGTCTTAACCAGAGATATTAAGGGGTGAATGAACATTAGGAAAATAGCATAGTTAATCATAGCAGCAAAACAAATTAATGATCAACAGTGGGAAAAGCCTTTGAAAAATTATACCACCCTTTTTTTTTTTTTTGCTTCAAAACCGTAGGCATTAAAAAACTTCTTTTTTTTGAACAAATAAGTACAAAGATAAAACAAAGATAACGATATAATTTACAATTATATATGGCCTTAGAAATTTTAGCTATAGCAAAAGACAGAAGAGAAAATCAAAACGTAAACAGCCACAAAGACAAAATTATCCCTAATTGCAGATAATATTATTTACTTTAGGGGAAAAAATTAACAAAGAAACTAAACAAGATGGTTAATAGTTTTAATAAAGTAACAGAGTACAAAATAATTCTCAAAATATTTAGCATTTCTGTATAGACTTAGCAAAAATGAAGAGAAAACAATAGAGTCGTTTAAAATAACTACAAATGGTATAAATGCGCAAATTAAATTATACCAAGGCTGGAAACAAAAAAATAAGACATTTGTGCTGTAAGAAAAAAAAAATGTGAGAAATTCTGGACTGATACAGAGTAAGGTAAGCAAAACCAGGAGAATAATTTACATGACTGCCAAAAATTTTTTTGTGATAACCTTACTTAATTACAATAACTAATCTAGACTTCAGAAAACATGATGAAACATACTTTCCTCTTTTGGGGAGGGAGAGAACTGTTTACAGATTCAGAACGTTGTATGTCCTATTAGGTGTGGTCTCTCTTGGTTTTACTTCACTTTTCTATCATAAAGGATCGTGGAAGGAAGGGCATTTTGGGAAATGATGGATTATTTAAAAATTAAAGCAACAATAAAACTTTTTTTTAATGTAATAAGATAGAATACTAGACCTGAGAAGGGGTTTTAGAGATTGTCTGCTTCAGCCTTTTCATTTTAGGAATGAGGAAACTGAAGCTTGATAGATTTAGTAACTTGCTAGATTAAGGACAAAGAATGTAGGATTCCTTTCAGTTCAGTGCTTTTTCTGTTACATTTGAGAGAAGATACCCTGTCTCATTACCTTTGTGTATATTCCTTAGCCCAAAGGTGTCAAACATGTACCAAACCAGATTAAAATGTAATCGAGGTCCAAGGCAAAATATGGACTTTCAATAAAATAGAGGACTTTCAAGCTTTCTCAGTGAAAAGACCAGAGCTGAATAGAAAATTTGACTTTCAAACACAAGAATCAAGAGAAGCATGAAAAGGTAATCAAGAAAAAGAACAAGAAAAAGAAATTGCAAGGGACTTATTAAAGTTGAACTGTTTTGTTTACATTCCTACATGGAAAGATGACGTGTATGATTCACGAGACCTCAGTATTAGGGTAGCTGAAGGGAATATGCATATATATATATATATATATATATATATATATATATATATATGTTTATGTGTGTATATATATAAAAGTGAATGTGTATGTAAAAAAATGTAATCGAGGCACATATAACAAAATAAATAAAAATACAATAGGGCATAGATTATGTTTACATGTGGTTTTAAAAGTCAATACATGGCCCATAAACCTTATGTAAATTTAGTGGCCCCTGGTTTCTATTTGAGTTTGACACCACTGCCTTAACCCTTAATGCAACTTCCTTAAATTCATTGATTTATTTTTAGTAGACCATGAAAGACTATGGGGAAGCAGCTTTTAAACTGGAGTCACTTCAAATTTAGTTTGTCAGTAGGCTGTGTTCTTTGAGGGATAGCTTGGCCCAAATATAAAGAGAAGGTTCCTCATCAGGGAGGCCATTAGGTGATGTATTTTTTAGCTATACTAGCTCTTGAACTGGGTAAAAGAAAGTGTGAAAAATCTCTAGTTTAAAGAAAGTTACAATGCTAGACAAATTTTATATGCTAATATAGTTTACATATTTTCTGATCTGGCAGTTGGAATAGAGTGCCAATTAAGGTCAGTATCTTGAGGATTTTACTTAACTAACTTATTTAGCTCCTGTTGCAAAAATATATGCAAAAAGTTTTTGAATTATATTTTCTTGATCTCGGTGGGGTGATAAAAGTTTTTACTGACTTTATCTCAAATATTTATTATTCAGGCTTATTAGAGCATTTGAGTGAAAATAACTCCAATAAAAGTCATAAGTGGAGGTTTAATGTTTAAATTATACTTCCTTTCATTACTGATGACCATATTTCTATTCCTGAGGTCCAGACTTTGCAGCCCTTAGCTACTATGACTTTCTCTACACTTAGACTGTTCTTCCCTCTTGCTCTTCCTCAAGCCGAAAACATATAACCTGGTAGAAACTTGTGGTTGTCCAAATTGTTGTTGCTTCAAAAGCAATTCTAGGAAATGTGCTAGGAAACAAGTTATGCTTTGTTGCCTCTGCTGAAAATATGATCCAATGTGTCCTATTCCTAGAATCATTAAAATGTTTAAAGGTACGAGCGAAGTTGGCTAGTGTTGTAATGTGTTAAAAATTAACTGCTACTTTGTCTTTGGTTTTTGATTGTGTGGCTGAGTAATGATTTAGTATACTTAATTTCTGAATAGGGATCAGGTTTACTCTTATATTTATGTCTTATATTTTGTAAAGGATACTAGTAGCCATTATGTTTGCATTTGCCTGTGCGTATATTTATTTTAACTGAATATAGACTTAAACATAATTTTACAAATGTATTATTTCATTATCTTGTTTACAAAAAAGTATATGTATATACATATATGACAAACTTTCATTATATGTTTAATTTTTAACCCTTGATTTGATGCCTTTTTCTTTTTTTTTTACAGTGGAATGGAAATTATTTCTGTGACACTAATGAGCATAACTATAAAATTAGTACTACTTAGACTTTCCCATATAGCTAAACTCTCCTGTCTGAAGGAGAATTAATTATCCGTTTATTCTTTCTTTTGCCCTTGCTATGTTATTTTGCTTGAAGAAGCAATAGATATTTGTCTTATGGTCAGATACTTAGAAGAATTAAACTGAAATAGGCAATTCCTCTGTTCCCCAAAGGCACTAGATGTTGCAAATAAGGAATTTTGTTTGCTTAATTTAAAAGAAAACTAACAAAACTAAAATTAAGTTGATCTTTTCTGCAGATAATAGCACCTACTGCATTATTCTTGGCTGCAAAAGTTGAAGAACAGCCAAGAAAACTTGAACATGTCATCAAAGTAGCACATGCCTGTCTTCATCAAGAGCTACTGTTGGACACAAAGAGTGAAGTATGTGACAGAATTTTAAAATTGAAATTATATCCTTCAACAGTTGACACTGATTGACCTACATTTTCATCAGCATTCATGAAATTATGGCAGAAACTTTATTTGAAATACATGGATTATCAGAGCCCCCATCTTAAGTCTCTTAAACTGAACTTTAGCCCACAGAATCATAGATCTGTTATTGATGTCTTTAAGAGTTGTTCAATTTATATAACATGCACTTAATTTTTTTTCAGAGGTGGTGTCACTTAACTATCCAGTGGATAAAATATGGAATTCTAAACTGTATTAAGCCACATAAAAGCTCTACTCCTCCATTTCCATGGTATTAAATCTAAGCACTGAGTGTAGTTTTGTCCAAGTAAGAAAATTAGGCATGAGAAAGGAAGGCTGTGTGTGGTATATCATATTAAGTAGTGGAGTTTCCAGTCATAAAAATTGAACTAGCTATCTGTCCTCAGTAGTGAAGTGAAAGAAGGGTAGGGAGAGCAAGTGAGAGTGGTTTTAGCTGTGTTACCCTTTTCCTTAACCATAAAAAAACTCTGTGATCTTGGTGTTTTTTTGGTCTCTTAAACAGTGTAATCGTGGGGAGTAATGATTTTTATTTTATGTCTATATATTTTTACCCCTTTCAGAAAGTTCTAATTTTAATGGGCATGGGCTATATTCACAATAGAATACAGTATTTGTTTGTGACTCTTTTGTGTTGAAAAACTTTAAATCTGAGCATTAAGTTTACATATGTTCTCTCCTCTCCCCACCTTCCCTTTAAAGGGGTTGATTCATTAACATCATTTATCAAAAAGAAAGTATTAAAATTGAATTTAGAGTCTTTGTTAAAAACATCAATTGTGGGTGTTTTAAGTAATTTTTCTGACTCACATTTATTCCTTCAGAAAGCCCAAAATCTTGATACCCACTAGCTTATGTTTAACTGATTTTGTTTGGGGAACGGGAAGATATTTAATATCCAAATATCTTAACTAAGATGATGTATTCATCCATATTCTTGTAAATATTGGAGATAATTCAAAAACCGTGGACCAAATTCCTTTAGAATTTTCTTATAATTTAGGCATTCTTCCATGTAATATAAGAAGATTTAGTAATCTGTTCATTATTAAGTAATTGTCATTTTTCTATGGCAGGCTTACCTTCAGCAGACCCAAGAACTGGTTATACTTGAAACTATAATGCTACAAACTCTGGGTATGTAGTAGGTATCATTTAAAATTTGTTTCTGGTATACTCAGCCTCTTAAATCCCTAAAAATGAACCATTTGACTTTATATTTGGCATAACATCTTGAAAACTATTTTATTAGCTTTAGGACCTACATATCATAAAATGTATATTATGTTTTAAATTAAGCTTTGAGCTAAATTTTGTTTGTAGAACTATTTCTAATATTCATTGGAATGTATATAATCCCAGCAGATATTCACATTAAACATATAGGAGGTAAAGGGTAACCCCTTAGACTATCAAAACACATAGAAATGGCCTGACTTTAATTTATTGGAAATATTTATTATATCCCACACTGAAGGGCCTACTCCCATGCTTCGTTGTGGCATGGAGACTTGACTTCTGAGAGGCTTTTCTAGCAGTCCTGACCACAGCGAAAAACCTTACAGTATGAAGAGGAGCAGTATAGTGTATGGGATATAACTCTGTATTTGGAGGCAGGAAGAACTGGGCTCAAAACTGAACCAAAACAGTTACTACCGATGTGACCCTGGGCAGGTTGCTTACCTCTTTGGGCTTCAGTTTCCTCATCTGTTAAATAACGAGGTTGAATAACATGACTTGTACCTTCCCTTCCATACCCTGTCAGTTTAATGATATACTGTATGTCTGTCATCTGAGGATGACCCTGACTAAATTAAGAGAGCCTCATCACCAAATTATCATGAATGTGATGAGTTTTTTGACTGTAAAAGCTCTTGAAGACTAATGATTACAGCCACACTTATGAAATGATTCTTGAAATATTCAGGTTTTTTCTTAGATCATTTTATCTTACATAGCAGCCTGAGAAATAATAAGACAACTAAAGTGGGAAAGAAATCAACTTGTTGTCCTAATATCTATGTTGTTTAGTTCAGAAATGGGTAAATATTCCAACATTACAGCTTTCATGATTTGGAAATGAGATATACCCAAACAAGATCACTTAATTCCTAATTATTGAGAAGGAAAAGTGATTAACTATTGACATTTTTCACATCCTACCTTTCCAGAAAAGGAGATTTCTTTAGCAGGGGAGTGGATAAATAGAAATAATAATATGATGCTTTCAGGTTTGTAAAATGCCCTATGTGTTATCATGTTTAATCTTTATAACAACCTTATGAGGTAGATTCCTATTATCTCATTTTACAGATGAGAAAACTTAGGCTGAAAGAGGTTAAATTTGGGTCAAGCAGTTGATAAGTGTATGAGGCAGGATTTAAACTTAATTATTCCTGATTTCAAGCTAGCTGCTTGTAATACCTAGAAAAAACATAGAACAGTTTCTTAAATCTAGAGTAAGCCTTATATGAATGTATTTTAAATAACATCCTTTTTGATTCTATAGTGTAACCCATGAGGTGATTATAATAAAAATTATTTGCAACCTAATAACCTTGTTTACCTGGCATTAAAAATTTGATTGTTTAAGAATTAAACCAAAACATTCAATTGTCTGAACAGTTTGGTTCAATATTTAAGAAAAGTCTGTTCTTCATGAAAGGTGCCCCAAAAAGCCAAACTGCCGTAGTAAAAATTAGTTTGAACTGTGTCAAGTTAGTGTTAAAGTCATTCCCACAACAGATTTCTGAATTAAAACATGAGTTTGAAAGTTACTGTGTTAAGTACATCTTTGTGATTGATATCTCTGCCTTCTATAGAAAAGCTCAGGATAAATGTTAAAAGAGATATAGAGAAATAGGTACATTGATGCACTATTAGTGTAAATGGCTATAACTATGCTAGAAAACAATTTGGAATGACAAAAAAAGTTATTAAACAGTGCATACCCTTTTAAACTGTTCTACCAGTACTAGGCCTATACCCAAAAGAGATCAAAGAAGAGGGAAGAAGTCCTATATGTAACTACAGGGATGCCAACAGTCGAATGGTTGAATAAGTTGTGATTATATGATTGAGGATCAAAGAGATAACATATATAGTGCTTTTAAAACTTAATGCTAGTTAATGTAATGGCATACTGTTGTATTGTAAAAAATGAAATAGATTTCAAAAAGATGTGGACTTAAAAATTGATGTAGAGTGAAATCAGCAGAATTAGAACAGTTTATACTATGACGTCAGTATTATTAAAATGAACAGTTTTGAAGACTTTTATAAACTGATGAAGAATAAAAAAGCAGAAAGAGAAAATGTATACAATGACAGCACTGTAAAAACAAAGAACTTTGAAAGATGTAAGAACTATGAGCATTGACCATTTATAATTCCAGAGGATCAATGATAAAACCTGCTATCAATTATAGGCAATAGATTTAGGGTATCGAATGAAATGGGTTTTTGTATACAGTCATTGGTGGAATTTATTTTGCCTAATTATATTTGTTCTGAGAAATTTGTGTTCTTTTTCCCCAGTGGTGTAAGAGGTGGGAGGGAGAGAAAATAAATTTCTATTAATTAAAGAGAAATGGAGAGTTTGAGGAAATGCTGGATGTTGCATGCACTTTCAGAAGAGGTCACTATTAGTTTTACTTAATTTTTTTACTTTTTTACAAGCAATCTTTCAAGAAGTAATCTATAAATGTTCATAATGTAAAAAACAAAACATTAATATTTTAAGAAAAGTTCAGGAGCATCTCTTAAAAGGTTATTCTGTAAATGAATTTGGTTCTTAAATTGAAAAATGTAATTTTTTAGCAGTAACCACATTCTCTTTTACTTTTCTGTTTTTTTGTTTTTGTTTTTTCAGTTAATACAATACTCTGCTGAACTAGAATGAGTCTCAGTAGTTTTTCTTATTTGGTGTAGACTTGTTTGTTAGTGTTGGTAGCTCCCAGTGAAAAAACTACTCCTGGAGGCAGTGAAAGGTTGACTGTATTGATTCAGGGTTTGAGCTGTGTGCTAAGCAGGGAGACAATCCTGATCTCGAAGAGTTTGCTGTCTAATCAGGAAAGTAACTTATAACTGAGAGTCCAGTTTCAGGGCTTATGGAAAGGTCAGTCGATTTTTAGTGTCAGTGACAAGACCCAGGAGTCCTTTGGGTGCAGTGGTCGTGCAGAGTGTAAGTCCTGTTGGATATCAGAGAGTGATGGCAAGACATTTGGTCCTAACCAAAGTTGGGAAGGTGTAATGGAAAGTAACTTTTGTATTATGTTAAACTATACTGGTTAAAATGGACATTGAAATGATAGCTAATTTAACAAATGTTTTATTTTTCAGGTTTTGAGATCACCATTGAACACCCACATACAGATGTGGTGAAATGTACCCAGTTAGTGAGAGGTAAATAACCTCTGAAACCTCATAATGGATGGTATTAAGACTTAATAATTGACTTGTGTGATTTCATTCTCATATGTGAGAATTTTATGAGAACGGGAAAAATGTTTTTCCCATAAACTTTTGGAAGTTTTTTGAATATTCATAGAATTATAAAGTTAATAGGTTAATAAATAGAATTACAAGGTTAAACCTAGAAGAGAGAGGGACCTTAGAAGTCATCTAATTCAGTCCTTTCATTGTATGCTGTGCTACATTTCCTTTCTAATATTCTTTTACTATTCTACTACACTATTTCTTAAATCTACATGGTGATTTACTGCCTGGCCTATATTTAGTGGAGAAAGCATAATTTCACTAGAAAATTTCAGCAGGTCTTTTGACACTCACATACTTATGCCTATCTGCTCCCTTCCATGCCCATTGCAATGGAATCCATAGGTATAAGCCAACAATATAGATAATTAATTTAATTGTCATTTCATCAGCCTAGATATGCCTAATGCTGTTAGAAAATAATGGCCTTTCCATGCTTTCTAATTGTTTGATTCTTATTCGTGTCCTTCCATAAATCCTTCATAAATTATATAATACCCTGGAGATGTTTTAGTGGGACTTAAAACGTTTCATGGAAAATCAGAGCAGAACTTCGGCTTTTCATCTGTTAATTCTAATTTCTCACTTTATGATCACATCATCAACATCTGCAAAATTGTGTCCTATATAGATAGTTGCCTTACTCAGTGTTTTAATATTTTAGAAATGTTTAAGCCAGAAAACCAGTTGAAGCAGTTATGTTTTTTGTTATATTTCCTGATTAGAAATTCTACTGAAAGTTAGTGTAAATCCAGCTTTCATCTGGAAAATGAAAGGACTAGACAAAATGACCTCTTAGGTCCCTTCCAGCTCTAACATTGTGTGAATATTTTTGTCCACACAGAGCTAATAGAACAAAGGTCAGAACAAAAACCTGTGGGCAATCAGTAAAAATCACTTCAAACAGGAAGCAGCGATTCAGAAATAAGAATTTAGTTACAGCAGCATGCAAAAGTGGAAGGTCTCCATTGCTCAGGGTTGCAGTATTAAACTATTATACCATTATAGTACATGCAGCATCAGTAAGTTTGAATGAAATAATAAAAGTAACGCACTAGATAAATGTAGATATTATTACTGAAAGTAACCAAACATGTGACTATTATCTACTATTAGTAGCCAAATATCAGTGTAATAAATGTATATAAATTTGTAGCTAAATATAGATAGGTACAGATATGGAGAGAGAGAAAGAGAATGCGTTTATCTAGTGCTTTACTTTGATTTCATTTAATCTTACTAGTGCTGTGTGTACTATAATGGTATTGCAACCCTGAGCAGTGGAGACTCTCCACTTCTGCAGGTTGCTATACCTAACTTCTTATTTCCGTATTGCTGTTTGTTTCCCTTTTGAAGTGACTTTTACTGATTGCCAACAAGTTTTTGTCCTGACCTTTGTCCTGTTAGTTCTATGTGGACAAAAATATTTATGGAATGTTAGAGCTAGAAGGGACCTTAGGTCGTTCCATTGCTCATTTCACAAATAAAAAACAAATTCGTAGACAGTTTAGAGATATAAAATTACCCAGTCAAATGGTAATAATAAGTGGTGGAGCTTGGATTTTAGTCCACGCCCCTTAGTTCTCAGGCCAGTATTCTTTCTACTACGTCATGTTGTCTCCATTTATTTGAAAGATTTTTGTCGTCCTGCAGGGTTTTTTTCCTTCTCCCCCCATTCCCCTCCCAAGATTCCTGATATTATTGGTTGAAGAAAATAGGAAACCTCCTCTACTAATTCAGATCATTATCTGCACCTTATAATCCTAAAGAGTTACCTACCACACTATGATATTAAGTGACTTGCCTGGGGTCATATAGCCAATATGAGTCACAAGCTGTGAACCCACTCCTTCCTCATACCAAGGCCTTATGCAACTCTCAAACCTTTGGCTTCAAAATGGGTAGGAGACTTAAAGGTTATTTGAAAAGATATGACTTATTTTTTCTTTTAACTACCACCAACACACACACACACACACACACACACACACACACTCTCTTCCTTATTGAAATTGGACTAGATCTGTAATTCTATTGATGTAAGGACCTCCCAATGACAAAACTCATTTTAGCAGTTCAAATCACCTGTTCTGCAAAGTAGAGACTTAGAAAGTTACCCAGGGGGCAACAAAGGGGTAAGTGACTAGCCCAGGGTAACACAGCCAGTATGTGTAAGAAGCAGACTTAAACCCAGGTCATCCTGCTTCTGGGGTCATCTCTTTATTCACAGCTATACACTGCTGTTCACCAAGTTTTAATATCTCATATAAATTTCTATTTTGAAGTTTGATGGTGGTGTTTTTTTAAACCTACTTCTTAGAGTTTAGTTTTGGTTATGACTCATAGTGTTACTTAAATTCATAGATAGGTGTGGGGTTTTTAACCTGATTTTATACTTAAACTTTGTATTTTAAAGCCACGTCATATGGCTTATTTCATTAGGTATTTAATACTAATTCTTATCTCCAGTTTTAAAAATACTTCTGTGGCATGATGTAAGAATCTCCAACCTGAGGTGACCAAAACGGGATCACATTTGCTCTGCAGAGTAGTTTTGGCTGTCTGTCATAGAAAGTCAGTGTAAGTTTCATCAAGGGTAGGAAAAAAGTACATGATGTGATTTCATTTGAAGAGTTATTGAAATGAAGCATGACTTTAAATAGATTGAAAGTTTTGTTTTTTACACACATGGTGAGAAATGAAACTTTGAGTTGAATTGTAAGAGTATTTTGAACTTCTAGCTTTTTCACCTTTGTTAGGAAAATTTGTTTGATCCTTTATGCCTTCCCCAAAGTATTTTTTATCATTGGTTACAAATTTCCTACATTTCTAGATAGAAATTGTGCTTATGTAAAAATTTTAAAACTGTTCTTATTTTTTCATGTGCAAGTTTAAGATATGTCAAATGAAATACTTAAACCTGTTATATATTATTTATGAATGGATTCTTTTTAAAAGTTTGCTTCATCTTTAAATTTGTTGTTGCCATTCAAGTTGTAGATTTTTGGCAATCTCCCAATTTTTTTCTAAATTTTAGTAGTACTAATAATTATTTATTCCATAATACAGACTTCCATAAATAAAGATAACCTGTCTGTTGTTACTCTTTACACTAGTGATCATTGTGTTTTAATGATGAAGTTATGGCTGTAATCATTAAGTTTTGAGACTCTTCAGGATGAAAACTACACAAATTTGGAATCATGACTTTTGTCTTTCAAAATAATTCACTATTTTGTACATTAATTATGGCCTCAGAAGTTGAGGCACTGTGAATGCTTTTTTAAATATAGCCTTGGTGACTTTTATTCATTGCCTCCCTCACTCCCAAAAGAACTCATGACATACCTGATACGCTGAAATACCTCCGAAGCTCAGCAAAGCTTTAACTCTTTTTGATCACCCTCAGTGAGGATTAGGACAGATACTGACATCCTTAACAGAAGCAGTGGTGAGGGAATTGGACTTCAATAGAGGCATTAACTTAAAACATAAGTTTAAAAAAGGAGGAAGAAGGAAAACAGCCATGGCAATAGGAATTATTTGAATTTGATGTAATCAAATGCTTCTTTCAAGGTTATATTGCATAGTTACTAAAAAGTATTTTCCTGGAGTGACCAGGGTTAAAGCATCCTAATAACACTGAAATAGATTTCTCACCTGTTATTTAATTGGCTTCTAGGAATAATTCTATTTCTTGTCATAGAAAAGATTCAGAAATAGTCATTTTTTAAAATTATTTTTGGGGATGGTTTTAGCAGTCTGTTTAAGGGATGTTCGTTATGCTAAACACAGACCTTTTTCTTCAGTTTACTTAAAGATGAATAAACTAGTTATGGATTTTTATAGTTAAAAATGTATGTGTCAACTTAGGTACACTGACAGAAGATAAAGCTGTATTTTTGTAGTCAGCAAGGCTCCCATTGATGTTTTCTTTGGTTTTAAATTAAGAGAACTGTCTTATTAATTTACAAAGAAATTTTAGCTAATATAACTGGCTAGTTCAAATTTGGTAGACTTTGTCAGATCTTTGAGTGAATAGCATGGGACACGTGAATGTTGAAGATTTACAGTACTTTCGAGAATGTTGGAGCCATACTGGTACTAATTTTTATATATTAAAATTAGAGCACTTAATTTTGTGCACGAGCCTTTGAGCTAAATTATTTTCTTGTATTGAAAGCCTTTTGCTGTTAGCATGTTAGAACAAATAGTAATCTTTATTTTTTCTTTTCTTACAGCAAGCAAGGATTTGGCACAGACATCCTATTTCATGGCTACCAACAGGTTGTTATCCTGACCCTCTTTGTTGCACTGTTGTAGCACACTATAGCTTCCTTTACTGCAGGGCCCCCTCCATGTGTCTTTTACCCTTGTTGCAACAGGCGACTGGACCATCTAGAGTGGTGGTACCTTCCTGTTTGCAGTGCGGTGTATTGTACAAGGGTCTTTTGGCACAAAGGGGTTTAATGCACAATGAGAAGTGTAGTGGTGCTTTCTGATGACATATTCTCGATTGTGAGTGCATAAGTCTAAAATTGGTAGCCTGAATAGCAGCTAAAGATTACAAAGAGCTAAACTTAACCTAGAAATTCGAGCATCTTGGTAAGTACAAAGCTATTTCTAGTTTACAATTGTAGTTAAATGACAATTTTTTAATTTAAACATATTGATCCAATCCTAACTTTAAAATAATCATTAAAGCTTTAAAAAAAATAAAATCTTTTAACTTGGATTTTTTTCCAGATGATACCCTCTAGTAGTAAACTAGAAGTAGTGAATCATATAAGTGCATGGGTTTCCATAAGCACAATTTATGCCTTTAAGTAATTGTGGTTTTTTTTTTTTTCAATTTAAATAAAACAATGTGTAAAAAAATTTCAGCTTATGTAAAACCTTTTGTATTTGGTCAGTAAATATATCCATCACTTATTTCCATTTCCATCAGTTGAAAGTTGTACCTGGAAGAGTAGTTAGTTGTCAGAATATTTGAGCTCTAAATATTAAATTTTTATGGTATAGACATAGCATTAATGTTTTACATATTTTTAGAAGATTTGATTGGGAGGGGAACAAACCAGCTTTGTGTGGTCCTTAGTTTCTTATGACAGACAACATTGTTAAGCAGTAAGATTTTGTAAATTCACATGTGTCCTTAGATGCATGTCATTATTCCTGAAATTGAACCTTCATAGTTGAAAGTATTTTGGAATAATGTTAGATTTAAAGACTTTGGATGAGGTGGGGGTCGGGGCAAGGCTGTCACAGAAGTTACATGGTCAGCCTACTGGAAAAACATTTTTGTAGTTAGCTTTTTTAGCTGCTTTGAGCCTTAAGAAGCTGTACAGCCAGAGGTAAGTTTTGGTGGGGTTTTTGCTGGGAGAGAAAAGAGAAAGA
Organism: Trichosurus vulpecula; assembly: GCF_011100635.1. Classification (NCBI taxonomy): domain Eukaryota; kingdom Metazoa; phylum Chordata; class Mammalia; order Diprotodontia; family Phalangeridae; genus Trichosurus; species Trichosurus vulpecula. The sequence continues at coordinate 291,142,166 of NC_050574.1, read as the reverse complement.
GTCATTAATGAGATAAAAATGTTACTCTTGTGTGACTGGAGAATTTTGCTGTTCATAAGAACTATTGGAGATCCACATGAAATGGTTTGATCCCTACTTATGTATGATATATTTTAATGATACTTTGTTAGTTTAACAAATTATGCTTTAATTGTTTTTGTTTTTTAAAATGTTCTCAAATTACAAAGGAAGTAAATGTATGATTTTAAAAATTAAGTACAATATTTATAGTAACTTACACTAAATTAAAAATGAGTGAAAGGTAAATAGATATTCTATCTTTTGTCCCTATAAATAAGTAAAATATTTAATTTAAATATCAACATAGCCTCATTGACCTGATAGTGTGTATGTGTGTGTGTGTGTGTGTGTGTGTGTGTGTGTGTGTGTGTGTGTGTGTGTCTGGCTTTTTGTTTTCTTTTCTTTTAAAGAAAACCTATATATTTTGGGTGTCCTGTTCCTAATCTTACTGGTTAATTTTTTTTCCTTTGTTTTTGCATATTTGAATATCTGGTTCTTCATTTTCAAACTTGCCCTGCAATAGTCTACATCTTACTACCTTCTGCCTTCAATATAAACCAACAGTGATAGCATGTGTATGCATTCATTTGGCCTGCAAATGGTCTAATTGGGAGATTCCCGTATCTACTGATGGAAAACATTGGTGGGAGTATGTGGATCCATCAGTTACTTTAGAATTACTAGATGGTAAGTATAATCAAAGTATCATCCCCAAAATAGTTAAAGGAATTGTTCAATGAGATAGACTCAGGGTATTAGGTTTAGTTTTCCCTAAGGGAAAAATAATTGAAAACCACCATAATACAAAGTGTTCTCAGGTTGGCAGAACTACAAGGTGTCCTTACCTAATACAAATGTCTCAACTAATTTTGCAATTTCAAGATTATAGAATTGATAAAGTGAACTGGTAATTCTTTATAGAAGATTGACATCCCCCATAGGAAAGATTTAGCACTGAAAGGGACCCCTTGATTTTATAGATGAAGAAAAGAGACCTAGATAAGCTAATTGTCTTGCCCGAGGTCATACAGGTGCTAACTAGCAGAGCTAGGATTCCAACCCAAGGCTTCCAATTCTCAACAGCACTATTTTGCTACTCCATGCCATCACAGATCTTAGGGAATTTTCAGGCTATAATATGTTACTAACTGGTGATGCCCAGTAATAAAATATGATGCACTTAAAAATTCCTCTGGCATTAAAAGCCTTTCACAACCTACTTCCAACCTTCTTTTGCAGACTTTTTACACATTACTACCCATCATATATACTACATTTCACTCAAAATGGCCCATTTGCTGTCTTTCATAAGACATCCCATCTCCATACCTTTGCATAGACTCGCCCTCATGCCTGGAATCCTGGAATGTATTCCCTCTTTTCTCCCTGCCTTTGAGATTCTCTATCCTCTTTAAAAACTCAGCTTAAGTGCTGCCTCCTTTCTAAGACTTTGCTCAGTCACCCAACTGCTAGCATTCTTTATAGACCCCCCCACCCCCATAAAGAACACCTTTTATTTATTTTGAAGCCATTTCATGTGTCCTTCCATGTGTACGAGCTACATGCCCCAATAGAAGGTAAGCATCTTTGTATCCTCAGCACCTAGTAGACATAGTCTGTGCCACCTAGTTGGCACTTAACAAATTATTGTTGATTGATGGTATAGTCAGAGGTAAATAACAAGGACCAGAATTCTTAGCACAACATGAGGAAGTCAGAGATTATCAGGCACTTAGAGACATTTGAATAGTAGAGAAGTGTAAGGGGGCAAGGGTCACTGAAGCTTTCTCATACCAGAGACCTTGCCCAATGTCTTATAACCTCTTGTATTCCGAAATTTCATGTTAGTCCATGGGACATGATTTCAGTTTTTATAAAAGAAGTTAGTTGGAAACAAAATTTTACGTATAACTCTGCTAAAAACATGTTACATAAAAGTTGATGCCTATAACATTTCAATCAATTCCTTTTTAAAAAATTTCCAAAATGTTCTTGTGCAAAATATTCATTTTTGTTGCCCTAATTTTTCTTTTTCCTGATCACTCTTCTCTTAAAAAAGGAATATCATGTTCATTCATTCTTGGGGAAGACTGTTGAAGTAAAAGTTTTGAAACCTACCTTGCCTTAATTACAGCAACTGTAGAATTTGAGCAGAATTTAATTTCCTAAAAGTAGTTGCTGGGTATGAATTCAGCTACAAATTTAGAACATTGAAAAGGCTTTTTTTTTTTCCTTCTAAAATCTTTTCTTTCTACCTGTGAGTCTCAAGGGTAAAAGTAGGTCCATAACAAATGCCTGATTCTCAGCAATGTTTCAGGTTAACCAATAGATAAAAGAAAAGATGATTAAAATTACAAATCATAGGAAGTTCAGTGCCCTGCCCTCTCATTCAGCTCAAGCAAATGATTAAAAAAGAAAATTCCCTTGCTCAAAATGTGAAGACCACCTCTGGACTAAGTATAATATCACTTTAGTTTTGAAAAATTGAGTCAGTGAACCTTGCTACTGCCAAAAGAGGGGGAAAGAGATAAATAGTTTTTTATAGGTTCCTAAGATTTAGAGCTAGAAGATCATCCTTAGAGAGATCATCTAGTCCCCAACAAACTCATGCTCTGAGAGGTTGTGATTTTGCCAAGATTATATAGGTATTAAGTAATGTCATGAATGTTTTTTAATTATGTAAAGAATGTTACACCTTCTCTTTGACTTCAAAAGTTCCTGTAAGTTTAGTCATCTTATCTGCATAAGTGACTCATATATCAGACCCTGGTTTGCCTCCTGTGCTTCAGTCCTTTATCACCAGTTGATGTTTGGACAGTTCATTCTTGATATGGCATAATCATCTCTATATTATTCTGTCCTAAAGAGAATTCATCTTTCTCCTCTGGTCCTCTTTTAAGCTGCCTTATTTCTATCGAGTACTTCCACTGTCCTTCTAATCACACAGGCTTACAACCAGAAACATTTTCTGCTCTGCATTCTCCCTTACCTGGTATATCTAATCAGTTGCTGATCTTCTCTGTTCTCACAAGGCCACCACTCTAGTTCAGACCCCCATTAGCTATCTCACCTAAACTAGCCCGCAACTCATCTTCCTGCCTCCATACTCTCTCATCTGTCACCCGGATGCAAGAAGTAATATTCTAATCATAGTTCACATTTTATAGGCCCTAGCGGCTCCCTATTAATCACTAAGATCTAACCTCTGCTCTGCTTAAAAGTGTTCACAATCTGGCTCCTAGACTGAGATGGAAGCTGCTAACTTTCTATTTGTGGAGTTGTAATATCAATAAGTAAACTTCATAGCACTTTACGAGGACAACAGAGAATTAATCACATGTAAGAGTGACTTTAGAAAAATTATTCTTGAGCAGTTTTCTCAAATTAACATGCTGAACAGATCAAGTCCTTTTCATCGCTAAAGTTCTTTCTAAATCGTATCATATTTTAGTTGTGAGAGACTAGGTTATCTCCTTTTTGGGGGAGGTAATTGGCTTTTTTTCTTTACCCTTACCAGACATTTCCCAAAAAACCCTTATAAGTTTATTATTTGACGACTATCACTCTTTTACCCTTGTTTTTTCTGTATACAAACTAGAATTTGAATGAAATCCATGAGTGAAGAATTTTAAGACTAAGGTTTTTTGGGTTTGGATTTTTTTGTTTGTTTTGGGGTTTTGGGTACTTTTAAGAAGCTACCTTAAGAGGCAGCCCCAAAGTCAAGTCCCACCTCTGACACATGTATGGTCACAGGCAAGTCCCTTAACTTGTCAATACCTCACATTTTGACCATGAGTTGGAGCTGAGCAGGTATTGTTCCATATTGATAAAGGAAGTCTCTTCATAAGGAAGTACAGGGCAGGAATTTCAGAGAAGCAACAAATACAACCCAGAAAACTTGCATACTAATAGTACCTTTTACCAGGTTGGGTAACAAGCATCATGGAGTAGGAAAGTAGGCATTTTTATAAGTTTAAGAAATGCAAGATAGAGCATCATTTTACCTGAAAATTTGTGGGGCCTATAAATAACTGTGAAAGAAAGCAAAGAGCAAGTAGAAACCCTAAAAAATTATCTTTTGGGTTTCCCCCATGAGGTTGATACAATTAGTATAGTCAGTATCCTGTAGATATGACAGACTACTTTTTTCATGTAGATTCTCATTGAGCCTTCCCTTTAGGGAGCATATACATGAGCTTCATTGATGTTGCTCACTTAGGGAGAGGTTCATTTTTGCAAGTCCCTAATGTGAGGTATGCTGAGTCTAAACTTCATCTTTCATTTTTGAAATCATTAATGAAAAGTTGATTGTTCAGGACCTAGGAATGGCCCCCCCTAGTAAGGCAAAACAACACTACATACTGAATAGAATTCTGGAACCAGAAGTATAAGAGAGGGGTCACCTCTCACCATAGCTGTATGACTACAGGCGGGGCACCTTGTTATGTCTTACTTAAGATTCAGGTTTTTTCCATCTATAATTTCAGGGTAATAATGTCTGTAATAAGTCACATTTGTTATGAGGTGCAATTGCAATAATATCTGTCATGTACTTTTTTTAAAGTTAACAGATATTTGTAGAAATTAATTTGTCCTGTATTATGCCGTGCACTTTGAAAGTTTATAGAGTGCTTTCCTCATAGCTATATGTAATAAGTAATGTAAGTGTTTTCCCCGTTTTATAGATGAGGAATCTAAAGCTTAGTGAAGTGACTGGCCCAAGTGTTAGCTCCAGTACTAAAAGCACCATACTTCCTTTCTATTACCACAGTATGGCACGCAATCTTAACAAGATTGTGACCATTTCTCCAAAAGTGAGAAGTTTTTGGAAAATCTGGAGGAACTCTTGAGGTATTTGATATAAGAGAACCATACAGTGACAGAATATTTTAAGTTCTTTACAAGTGTTCAGAGTACTCATTTTCTTTTCAGAATTAACTCACGAGTTTCTACAAATTTTGGAGAAAACTCCTAACAGATTGAAGAGGATACGAAACTGGAGGGTAAGAAGAAACTTAAAGGTTCTCTCAGAAAGTCACTGTATCATTTTGGAATGGATTAAATATCCTTTATTTATTTTTTTGCCACTCTTCCTAAAATTATCTGTTTTTCACCTCTGTCGTTTATACATAATGTAAGGAACATATGGTTCCTTGTGAGGCAATTCTCAATTGGCATGTGACATTAGCATCTTGAACCCCAAATTATCTATTTTTTCCATATATTTTATGTGACTTTTTTTTACAGATAAAAAATTGATTATGGTCTCCTTTGCTTTCACTACTTTCTTTTGTGTTTTGTTTTGTTTTGTTTTGTTTTTAAATAGGCTAATCAGGCGGCTAAAAAACCTAAAGGGGATGGACAAGTGTCTGAGACAACTCTTCTTGGTTCATCTCTGGTGCAGAATTCCATTTTAGTAGATAGTGTTACTGGTGTGACTACAAATGCGAGCTTTCAGAAACCTTCTTCATCAGCATTTCCTGCACCAGTACCTCTGAATTCAGGAAATATTTCTGTTCAAGATAGTCACACGTCTGATAATTTGGCAATACTAACAACAGGAATGCCAAGTACCTCATACAGTTTGGCATCACACCAAGAATGGCCTCAGCATCAAGAATCAACAAGGACAGAACAAATATATTCACAGAAACAGGAGACTCCAATGACTGGTAGTCAGTACAACATCAACTTCCAGCAAGGACCTGCTGGGGCACTACATTCAGGATTACATCACAGGTCTGACAAACTGTCTGATCATTCCTCAATTAAACAAGAATATACTCACAAGTCAGGAAGCAGTAAGCATCACGGGCCAGTTTCTGCTGCTCCTGTAATAGTTCCTCAGAAAATGTCGTTAGATAAATATAGAGAGAAACGAAAGCTAGAAACACTTGAACTGGATGTAAGGGAACACTATGTAGCTGCCCAGGCAGAACAGCCACACAAAAAGCACATGCAGTTGCAGGCAGCCAGCAGCAGTTCTGTAACTTCTCCCATTAAGATGAAAATTCCTATCGCAAATGCTGAAAAACCAGAAAAATACATGGCGGATAAAAAAGAAAAGAGTGGATCACTTAAATTGCGTATTCCTATTCCCCCCACTGATAAAAGCTCTAGTAAAGAAGAACTGAAAATGAAAATAAAGGTTTCTTCCTCGGAAAGACACAGCTCTTCTGATGAGGGCAGTGGAAAGAGCAAGCATTCAAGCCCACATGTGAGCAAAGACCACAAAGAAAAGCACAAGGAACATTCCTCTAACCGCCATCACAGTAGCAGCCACAAGCATTCCCATTCACATAGTGGCAGCAGCAGTGGTGGCAGTAAACATAGTACTGATGGAATACCACCTACGGTTCTGAGGAGTCCTGTGGGCCTGAGTAGTGATGGTGGTAATTCCTCTAGTTCCAGTGCTGCAAGAAAGAAGTTGCACATCAATGATGCGTCTCACAACCACCACTCCAAAATGAGCAAAAGTTCCAAAAGTGCAGGTAGTTCATCTAGTTCTTCCTCCTCTGTTAAGCAGTATATATCCTCTCACAACTCTGTTTTTAACCATCCCTTACCCCCTCCTCCCCCTGTCACATACCAGGTGGGCTACGGACATCTCAGCACCCTCGTGAAACTGGACAAGAAGCCAGTGGAGACCAACGGTCCTGATGCCAATCACGAGTACAGTACAAACAGCCAGCATATGGACTACAAAGACACATTCGACATGCTGGATTCGCTGTTAAGTGCCCAAGGAATGAACATGTAATCAATTGTTTAGGTCAATTTTTCCTTTACTTTTTTAATTTAAGAATTGTTAGAAAGGAAAACTTCCTGATCTAGCAAAGGCAACGCCAGCTGTTGCTGCCATTGTTTCAATATATGTAAGTGCTGCTTTATCCTCCTTCACTCTGAAAAGAAGAGATTATAGTAAACAAGTCTTATCTCCACATATGATAGTGTTATAAATACTGTAATAGCATGGAAGGTGCAAAAAGTCTCAGTATTTTTACAGTTGCAGCTAAGAACAGTAGAACGAATGGCTGCTTCTAGGTGTATAGGATGCCTCAAGCATTATTTATCATTTGAATCCTGAAGCCACCGGGTTTTTTTTTGTTGTTGTTGTTGCTTAGCTTTTGAATGAGTGTAAATTGTTTTCTTTTGTGTATTTATGCTGTATGTATGATTTGCATGTTTCAATGATAAAGGGATAAAACAGTATACTGACAACTGTTTACAAGAAAGTGGAGAAAAATGTACATACATTTTTGTATGTTTCGATATTACCATAAATACTCAGGATTGGAGCTGCTTGTAAGTATAACAAAATAGACAGAATAACTTTATTTTATCTTGTGTCAGAGTCCATCAGTAATCTTTAACTATAGGCCTTATTGGGAGCCTCTGAACGGGACACTTCACTGCTGAGTGGGTATCCAATGCCATGGATGGTCATCCATGACCTAAATGTGAGGCGCTGAATTGATGCCTTCATGGATTGTTGTGACCAGAATGGCCATTGAAAAGGTCCCTAGTTTTCTGAAGGAAAAAAAGGAATAAAAATAAAGTTTACATAATCTTTTGATGTGAAGTGCATTTAAATGTTTATTGGCTTGATGCAGTAATATAGACACAGAGCTGTTAATAATGGTTACGTAGATTAATGTGATTTGAGAACTAAAGAATTCATAAAAAAACTTACATAGTAAAAAATTAGTAAGTTGTTTTTTTTTTTAAACTTTATCACCATATATGTTATTTTAGTAGCAAACAGGGATCACTGTTCCATAGCATTCAGAATCTCTACATTTTGAATTCCCCAAGAAGTGTGTTTGTGTGTGATGCCATGTTTCTTTTACAGGTGAATGCAGCCGTCACAATAAAAATGAAAGTAAAACTATTGCTATCACAATTTTCCTTTATATTCCAACAATAAAATAACTATCATTGACTGTGCATTGTACTTGTGATTATAGTTTATACAATCAGAAAGCTCTGTGAAAAAAAATCAGTCTCCAGTTAAACCACTAGTACACATTTTTATATTTGTTTGCACGTCTCATCATATTCCTCTTGATGTAAAGTTTGCACAGTCCTCTGACTCTAGAACAAATGACAGGCTTTAACTTTTTTTTTTAAGTTGTAATTAAAAGCCAGTACTCTTAATTCTGTTTTATCAGCTAATATTGAGAACTTGTCCTGTGGTAAATTTGTAAGCAATCTTTAAGTTGTTGAGTGTTTAAGTTGGGTTAAATTCAACTTTTGCAACCATCAAACAGTTCCTGAAATCTGTTTTAATTTTTCCCTAAATGTACATGAATTTTTTAATGTTCTGAAACTACTGGTACATGCACAATTGTAATTTTATTCAAGTATCTGTTGTAGCTTATTGTAAATATTTGAACATTTAATCTCATCCTTTACTTTTTAGTTTATTAAGTAATCCAGTACTACCAATAACTACATCAGCAGCTATACAATTTGGTTTAAACTTAAAAAAGAGAGATTATGATTGATAATTCTTTTGTCAGCTTATCCGAATTTAGGACATGTAGAAGCCTACCCCTAGGGACACCTAGAGCCCTATCTAGCCAGTGTGTCCTAATACATTAGCATCAAGTTGGCTTTGAAGTTTCTTTCAGTGAGTTTAATAATTTGTGCCATTAAATGTCACCCGTCACTGTTTATGGCATAATGTTGTATTCAGAAACATAGTATTTTTAATGCAGTCTTATTCTTGCGATGGTATATAAACCAGGGACTAGTGTAGAATTGAGCTGTGTGCGAGATGAGGGCGGGGGAGGTTTTTGTTCATAAAGTGATAACTGTAAGTAGATGTGAACTTCTAAGGAGCTATCATGTGAAATAATATAGGGTTGCTGTGCTACTGTATAATGGGGAACCATAATACCAGGAATTTTAATAAGATTTTGTAAAGAATGTCCAGAAAAAGTGGTGAATTTATTTTCAGACTGAAATAGAAAACAATGTGAATATTTAAGGTCTGCAACTATACTTAATAAACTTCACTAAGAATTTGGGAGTTTGTTTTGAGATGTTGTGGGAATAAAGGTAATTTTGTTGAATCTTTATAATTGGTGCTAATGATGGAAGGTTCTAAAATAGCTAGTGTATCTTGTTATGGTTTAGTACTCGTTGGTACTTCCACAGAATTGAACTTGAAGTGCTATGTATTCACTTTTCACTCTGTAAATGTAACTCTATACGATGACTTTATTTATTAAAAGGCAGCCAGTTGTAATTTTTACAACACTGTGTGAGCTATTCAGACTCCTTAACTTCACTATTCTTTCCCTGAACACTTTATATAATGAGGTAATGACTTCCGTCAACCACAAGGGGATTAAATGTGGAAATCCTTTAAACTTCATTTCCATCAAATGAAAATCCTTGGAATTAAATGACTTGTATTTTCTTTTTGCAGATATCTTCCCTTTCCATAAATAAAATCTATCAGTTAGTTTGCCTGTTCAATAGGCTCTACCAAAGAATAAGACTTCCTCGGTTTCTAGTAAATGGAAGTCATTATTAAGTCTTCCTCTAAGCAATGGTAAATGAACCAATATGTTACCATAATTTATTTAGGTATAGCATTCCACATGCACAAGGTGATGTATAAAGTTAAGGTGATTGGTAAGATTTTTTTTAATTGTTGAAATATTATTAAAATGTATTCTCTCTAAACATCTTTTAAAAGAGTGATTTATTCTTAAGTTGTACTTACGAAGGTGGAACAGGCTCCATTAGCGTCATACAGATGGAAGCTCAAGGAAAGCTCTTAAAATCCTATCTTGGGAAGCAAATTTAGTTTAATAAACACGTTTGATATTTGACCTTGAGGTAGTGGTTTAACACTTATCCCAGATATTTTAATAATTAATTCAATACTTGAGTTATGGTTTCATCTATATAGGTACCCTCTTCCTTGATGTAGGACATGATCACCTTCTTTGTAAGTGGTGTCTTAAGTTGCAGCCAACTTTCCAATTTAATTTTATTTGACACACACACATTCCTGCTAGGATGGTGGTCATTTTTAAACTTGCCAGCCTTAAAAGAAATTCTGGAAGTTGACTTGTAGATAGATGTTCAGAAGTTATGAAAATTTTCAGACCACGTATAATGGACTTTACAGTATTGAGTTGACCACTATTTGAGGTGTAATCACAAAGGCTAACTATAGTCCCCTTACACCAGCCCACTTTATAGCCCTCTATAGAATTAAATTTTAAGAAAGCAAATTGTGAGGCCTCCGATTCAGATAGCTAAGACAGGAAACTAGGTAAGTGATTTGGTTAAAATATTTCAATTTGAAAATTAATAGCTGATTGCCTGAAAACTCGGTAATTGTAATAATTCGTAGCTGCTAACATTCACAAGTAGAAATTCACTTTGAATAAAAGCCTTTGTACTTTTGTAAGTAAGGTTACTAAGGGTTTTTTCATGGAGATCACTGCAGTTTTAATAATGAATAGATTTTAATGTACATTCCATCTCATGATATTGAGGTCAATCTAATTAAAAGCTATTCCTGACAATGCCATTAGCTTTCAATTGCTGATTAAAAGGACCCTTCTCAGGCTAGAGAAAAACCTGAGACTTAATGTGTGTTGTGATTGGTCTTTCATCATAAACGCAGATTGAAGGCATGTTGTCTCCATTCCAGCAGCGGTTATTTAACTGCCTCTTCATTGTGAAATACCAAGCACTTCAGTAAACTTCGTTTACATGTTTCCAACATAAACTGGAATTGTAACATTTCCAGTGTACTTTAAGCCCCTAAAAAAGATAAACATAACCACTGAGGAAAGGGCTATTGGATCCCAGGCGTTTTGAGGAGAGCTAAACCAAGCTAACTCCAGGTGGTGAGACAGGATTGGGGATGAACTAAATTCAAAAGGTTTCATACCTCTGAAAATCTGCTATAAGTTGTTTTGCGATGTGTTCTGACTTCTCTACATAGACTTCCTTTAAAGGAAAGTGTCTAGAAAATGCAAGCTAGTTTAAATAGCATTAATAGGATAAAATTAGGAAGTATTCTTCAAGAAAAATTCCATCACCCAATACCGTGTAAATTGATTTTCATCCCTATATAGTTAACCTTTGCTGCCACTGGCAATATGTGTCTAGATGGTTTAGTGAATAGAGCTCTAGATTTGGAATCAGGAAGAATTGAGTTGCAGTACTGCCTCATACTACCTGTATGACCCTGGGCAAGTCATTGAACCTGTCACTGGGTTTCCTCTTCTATAAGATAACACCTACCTTGAAAGGTTACTGTGAAACTGAAATAAGATACATTATACAAAGGACTTTGCAGACCTTTATATAAATGTTAGCTATTGAAATCAATGTGCAGTATGTTCTAATTATACTAATATGCTTGCCTGTTGTTTCCCCTGCCCCTGCCCCTGCCCCCATAATGTAAGTGCCTTGAAGTCAAGGACTATTTTGTTTTTATTTAACAGGGAATTTTGTTAGTATAAAATAGGTGGTCAACATTATATAGAAGCCAATATTAGTATGGATCAATTTGAATTGATAATGTATCTTAAAAATACCCTCTACTGAAATTTTTCACCTAAGTCTAATGCTAAATCCAGTGGCCTTTTTCTGGTCATCCTTTGAGCTACTCAGAAACTAAAACTGGTCCATCCCTGTCTAAACATTCTACTGCTTTGGCTTCCAAGACACTACATTACATCAGTTCTACCTGCAACATTTCTGCTGGTTCTGAACTCGGTTCTATTCCCAGTGTTTTGTGAAGGTTCTCAACATTTTGTCATTGGCCCTTTGTAATGTCTCCCTCTGAAGCATGAAGTTGCTGTCCTTACCTTTTACCCAGATAACCTTTTTGGCATCTCAAACTCAAATCTGCCCCCTGCTTCTGACTGTTTCAGGCAGTGGCAGCCCTATTCAACCAGGCATGCATACTTGTAACTGGCTATTCTGTCTACTCCATCTCATACCCCATTCTATGTGCCACTTCATTCCAGTCTTGCTATCCTTGCATGGGCTCTCATCACTCAACTAAACTATTATAGTAACAAGTCTCCCATCTACTACTACTACAAATTGGGTTAAGTTTCTTCAAGATAGGATCTGTGCTTTTGTATACTCAGTGTTTAGGTGCCATATTCCTCTTTTTCATGCACAAATATGCTCATTACTCCTTAAAACCCTTTAATTCACCAAGTTGTCAAGACTCCTTTGTCAATCAAAAGCCCCTGTAATCAGGGAAAGCCCTACCTTGATGCAATAAAAAGACTTGAATTTGTAGTCAGAGGAACTGGGTCTCAATCTCAGTTCAGCCACTGCTTGTGTGACTCTGGATGAATTACTTATCTTGGTCTCAATTTCCTCAGCTAAAATGACAGGTTTGAATTAGGATGACCTTCGCTGTCCCTCTCAAATCTTATTCCCCAGCCCTAAATTGTACTACTCCCAAGTACTTCCTAAACCTCATATCCTGCTTTACTCCTCTTAGGTGCTTACCATTTGTTTATCTTCATATGTGTCCTGTAACCTTTGTTAATTCAAGAATCGTATCATCTAAACTTGGTGCATTATAAGTAACAGTTACAGTCATTGCTTAAATGTTGGTTGAATTTGATCTAATGATTAATCACTAAATTATATTTCATTAAATAATAAGTGGAATAAGTACAAAGATCGTTACTCTTCCTTAGACCTCCAGCTTATTTTTAATTAGGTTGCTTTCTGTGATAACATCAACTGAATAGGACCTAGGAAAGGAAAGGAAACTAGTCAGTTTTTAACATAAATTTTGGTGAAAGGATTGGATGAAGGGAAAATAGCTAATGACCACAAAAAGGATAATGAAAACAGTGCAGGGTCCTGACACCACCACAAATGTGTACCCGCAAAAAAAGTAATAACCTTCTGAATGCATAAGAATTAAAATGGCACAGTTTGAGGAAAAGATCAACGAATTGGAATTCAAGACTTGGAATCAACTTACAGCTCTGTTCCTCACTACTTTGGACAAGTCACTTCAGTTCTGTGAGCTAAAGTTACCTTTTCTCGTAAATGAAGGGGCTGAACTAGATGGAATAGTGCAAGGTGCTTGGTTCAGCAAGCATGGAAAGCTTGGGACAAAAATCAAAAATGCCCCTACTGAAAAACGTTTTGCTGTCAAACTACTTCTCATTTTAGGGATATCAGCTGGGAACGCACCTCTCTTAAAAATTAGTGGAACTTAGGATTATTAACTGGCAGGTGAGAAAAAGGCTAGTTGCGTTTAGTGCCTAAAGTGAGTTCTCTCATCCATTCAAGGGGAATAGACAGTAAAACCAAATAAAATAGGAAAACCATGCCAGTAAAATAAGAAATTAGCCCTTTTGTGTGATCAGTATTTGGTCTGCTTTGACTTGGAGTCAGTGAAAGTATTTAGGAACAGCTTTCCTTCAGCAATAAACCCAAGCATTCAGTTTTAAGAAATAGGATTCCATCAAGGTCTGCAACTATAAAAAGTAGCATAACGTTTGACTGCCTTTAAGAAAGGTCATGTATGAATTGAACAGTATCAATAAATTATCTCTTAGCTGCTGCTTGACAATTTCTAGCAAGGAGAATCCCCCTACCACTTGAATCAAACTATTCCAAGTGTGAACCACTCTGATGACCAAAGGGATTTTCTTTACAGTAGGCCCAAACCCAGCCTCTATAACTCACCTCTTGTTCCTAGATGAGTCCTCTTAGGCCACAGTAAATATCACATGCCTAGTCCATGAAGGTAGAAAGTTCCTTCAGAGAATCCTTTTGTAAGACTACAGATTTCTCATCATTCTGGTAACTTTCCTCTGGACTTCCTCTAGTTGGTCAATATGCTTCCTAATATATGAAGTTGAACAAAACACCTTAAATGCTATCCCACTAGAGTAAAGTGCAATGTAATCTTCATTGTTGGAATACCCATAACCTCTTACATCTTCAACAGTATAGAGTGTTAATATTAGTTTTGGGGATTATATTCATGTTGAGTTGACAACTCACAAAGAAAAGCTCTACATCTTTCTCACACATGGTTATCTAAACCCATTTCCTGATGATGTATTGGTGCCAATGATTTTTTTGAAGCCCAGTGTGGTATTTTATATTTGGCCAATTAAGATTGTAATCTCCTGAGGGCAAGATATCTTGCCTTTTTCAATTTTTTTTTGTATCCCCAGTACTTAGCATGGTGCCTTAGCAAGTACCTGCATAGTAGGTACTTAATTTTTTTAAAAAAATTAATTTGATTTAATGTATCAGATTAGGACCATCATTTCAGTCTATCAAGATCTTTTGGGATCCTCGTCCAGAGTATTAAACCCACACAATTTTGCGTCATTGGCAAAGTTGATAATCTATGCTTTTATCCAAATCATTGATTTTCCTAAATTGATCAGCATGTGGCCTAAAAGATTTTTTCTGCACTCTACTAGAAAGAGTTAATGTAAAACAAAATGTTAAGTTTAGAGTCAAGACACAAGTTTGAATCCTGACTGCTACTTACTCCTTGTGTTTTGGTCAAGTCACATCTATTTCTGAGCATCAACAGGTCTTCGAACAATAACTTCCCTCCAGATTGACACATTCATTGATTCCTATATTTGGGGTACAATTCAACTTGCTACAAGTACACCCATATGTTTCATTAGAGACTGGGTCAAATGTCTCCATATAATTCAGGTGTACTATACAGTTTTCCCCTAATCTACCAATGTAGTACTCTTGTCAAAAAAGGAAGTTAATCATAGTTGATCTGTGGATGAATACAAGCTCAATCAGTGATCAGTGATTTCCTTTCTAAATGCACAAAAACTATCCATTTAAGAAAACTATGATTTCACTAGGAATCACTTAAAATCACATGTATAGTTTGAAAAATCCACTCATCTTTTTTTTCCTTTTTTTTTTTGAGGGAGGCAGTGGGATAGGGTAAGGAATCAGAATGACATTTGCCTTCCTCAGTCTTAGAGCATTCTCCAGGGTGGTATAAGAAATGAAAGAAACAAGCATTTATTATGCACTTACTATGTGCCAGGCACCATGCCAAGTACTAGGGATACAAATATAAGCAAAAAGAAAGCTCCTGCCTCAAGGAATGCTTCCAGAAGGTAGAAAGGAGCTGAGAGGGGTGGAAAGTACCTTTATAGCTTGGAAGTCAGACATCTAGGTGGAGAAAGCCACCATCCTGAGAAGGCCCTATCCTCTGAGGGAAATTCCAAGATGAGACAGTGGAATGTGGAAATCTGAAAGCCAAGAGCAGTCTTTGTAGTTTAAAAAAAAAAAAGGATCTGGAGTCAGGGGAGACATTGGTTTGAATCTAAATTCCAATACTTCAGGACTTGATAAGTGTGTGACCGCAAGCAAGTTCCTTACCTTCTCTGAGCCCCAGTTCTTTTTTGTAAGATAGGTATGATGACCCCTGTGGTACTTAGCATATGGAGGAGATCCTGCTCTGCTTGGAGACCAGATCAAAGAAGAATTGTCTGCATGCTCCACTGGTATCTTCGAAATGTCAGAGAATTCAAGGGAGGTTGCTCACAAGTTGGATAGACCCCTCCGGTGAATGTATGGGAGGATATGCAAAAGCATCTCACAGAATTAGAAGGTTCAGTTCAAAGATTGTAATGTGCATTGTTGAAATGGTGTGATCACAGCTTCATTGAAGTATTGGAGTGTTAGTACTTGGTGGTTATATGATTAGCAAGATGGAAGAGTAGATGTTCTCAACATACCCCATCTCACCAACCTAATGAGCTCAGAAGAAAGAAACAGGAATGATACCTGTTGTACCAAAGATATAGTAATTAAAACTTAATCAACTGGGGCAGCTAGGTGATGCAGTGAATAGAGCACTGGCCCACACATCAGGAGGACCTGAGTTCAAATCCGGCCTCAGACACTTGACACTTACTAGCTGTGTGGCCTTGGGCAAGTCACTTAACTCCAATTGCTTTGCCTCCTCCCTCCAAAAAATAAAAAACCTTAATCAACAAAATAAGACAACACTACATGCTGTAAAGGTCTTATCAAGCTTGTGTTTCAAAGTACAGCTTTTCTTTTTTTCATTACAGATTTACCTTATTAGAAGCATGTGACACAGCCATTAAATCATGTCTCCCCTAACGTAAGCATAGAGCCAGATTCCAATGAGTTAATTATTTAGAGAAGACCCAACTAAAGATTAATAACCTTCTTCACTGGAGCAATACAAATTATCACCAATAATCTCTTTGTCACTAGGAAAGGAACCTCTCTGCACCATAGCTTCTCTTTCATTCTCCAAGCAATGCCACAAGATCCAGTATTTAACTTCCTAATGAATATTTCTGCTTAGTTTTTGTAGCAAGCAGAAAAGATGGACTCTTTCAGAGATGAATGGGGCAGGTTATCCATTGTTCTACAACTACACTTTTGAGGAGGCACCTGGAATAATGGAAAATTGAGCAGAAAATGTTGTGGAGGTTAAAAGTCAGAAAATATGGGGAACCTGCAGTCCTGAGGCCACACGTGGCCCTCCAGGTCCTCAAGTGCAGCCCCCAGACAGAACCCAAACTTCACAGAACAAAACCCCTTAAAAAAAGGATTTGTTCTGTAAAACCAAGACCCAGTCAAAAGGCTGCACCCAAGGACCCAGAGTGGCGCAAACTCTTTTGAGAAGATTCAAAACCCGCTGTCCCTCTTCATTATCTGGCAAGAATGCCACACACCTTGTTCCTTTATATCTTTCTCCTGGGTTGGGATGATCTTCCATCTATATGCCTCCACTCATTTCATACAAAGTACAGCTTTGATGGCCCCAATATAGTCCTCCCACATCGATGAATCAATCTGAAGCCCTCCCCACCCACCCTGGCTCCATTAAAGGAAAAATCATTGATTTTACCCAGCCATACAAAAGAGAGAGTGGGAGGGAAGGAAGAAAAGAAGAAAGGATTTATTAAGTCCCTACTGTGTGCCAGGCACTGTGCTAAGTAGTTTACAAACATCTCTTGATCCTCACAACCCAGGGCAGGGGGAGTAAGGCACCCATTCTGCAGCTGAAGGAAATGAGGCAGAGGTCAACTGATGTACCCAGGGTCCTTGACTACATACTAGCAAGTATCTGAGGCTGGATTTTGAACTTAGGTCTTCTCGACTTCAAGTCCATCGCTGTATCCACTGTGCCACCTCAATAACTCTCCAAGTAGTGGTGAAAACAGAAATACGGATTTGGCCATGACATAATGAATAAATATCATACTTGGAGAGAAAATGGCAAGCTTCTAGTGAAAAAGAGAATTCTACAGATATCTGAGCAACTATGGAACAATAGCAAGAAACTCCAGAGTGGTCCAAAGAATAGAACTCAAATAAACTCAAATAGAACTTTTGAAAGATGATGCTAGGATAGAAATTAGGTCAGAAATCAGCCTGCTGCTGAGTCTTACTGTCTCTGGAATTGAAAAAACAGACTTGGACTGTTGACTAATGGAAACCAGTTTGATTGTTAAGACTCCAGTTCCCCAGCATGTAAGTATGCTTGCAGAAACTGGGCATTAACTCTTCCAGCCTCTTGCTGGAATGGCACCATAAGAATTGTCTACTTAATTCTACTCTCTGCTACTCCTACTTCCCTGCTCCATATTCTTTCCTCTTTATTAGGTAATTTAGGACATATTCTCACTTTGTTAGTTCTATAAATAACAGCAGTCTCCCATTAGTATACTGACTTTTTGTTTTATATGATATTTAAGTCTGAGGGGTTCAGAGCCTCTGACTGAAATATGGATACCGCCCCCCGCCAACTCACTCCTATGTGCTGCCCACTATGGCTCATGGCTACACACTAAGATTGTGCCTGCTAGCAGCTATTCCCCTCCTCTCCTCGTAACTATAAAATTTGGTAAGGCTATCTCTGTGTGCAGGTGTTCTTCATGCTGAAATCCCCTGCACTACAAGGACCCTGAGCAACAAACAGTGACTTTGGAGAGAGTTTAATCAAGTCAAAGTAGCCTTTATATGTAATGGTAGGCATAGAAATTCTGTCATGGTTATCAGATGACCCTTGAGATCTAACCGTGATTTACTTCTTGTCTCAGTCCTGTGCAGGTGTGTGGATATGACAGGTGAAACATTGTCCCAGTTGAGCCTGACAGTAATTTAATGTGAATATGCAATCTCTTTTCCTTCTTATAATGGTATGGATTTAAAACAATTCTTTTTAATTTGCCCCTTCCCCCTTGCCTCCAAAGAAACTTGCCCAGAATTATTTCTGTTTCTCCCCCTATGGATCTTCACCCAAATGCCTTCCATCATTCTTTTCTACCATCTGGTTCATGAATTTCCTTGTCTATCTTTTTAATCATCAATATTCCTATGCTGTCCTTTTATTTAATCACTTCTCTTTATAACAATGGGTTATCCTGATCCCCATTGCCTAAAGACCAGGTATATTATATTTTCCCCCTCCCCTAGGATTCTCCAGTACCCTTAAGGGGCGTTGGGGTGTCTAGGTTCTCTGTCAATGGCTCCAGTCAATGATGTTCCTCCAATTGTAGGGTTGGATCCCTGGCACTCTAGTGCCATTTAACCACTAATAGTCAGATTAACTTTTACAAAGAAATATTTACTTCAAAGGTATAATCACAAATATACAAACTTACTCCTCAACACATGGGGCTTAATTCCCATCTCTGCCACACATGCCCTCTGTACCACCTCATTGAAAATTTAAAAGTAACAAACAAAACAAGTTAAAAGGAAGAAAGAGCAGGGGATTTTGCTTGACTACATAAAGCAATAGAAGAATATTGTCAAAAAAAAATCCAAGCTAATAGAAGACCAGATAGAGATCTTAAATAATCTAATATCAAAAAATAGGCTGAAAAGGAACTATTAAAGAAAAAAAAAACTTCCTGATCCTGATGGATCAACTCACTGAATAACCCTATGAGACTTTTAAAGAATAATTAGTTGCAATATTACACAAACTATCCTCAAAAATTAAAAAGCACCCTACCAGATTCATTTTTATGAAACAAACATAACCAGAGAAAGATAAAGAATAGAAAAACTATAGACGAGTATAATTAGTGAATATTGATTGAAAATTTTTCAAGTCCACTATGGCCAAGTTGGATTTATACAAGGAATGTGAAGGTGGTTCAACATTAGGAAAACTATTAAAAACGAAAACATCAAAAAAATCACATAATTATCTCAATGGTTGCAGAAAAAGCCTTTGCCAAAGTACAACACTCTGGGTATTAAAAACTCAACTCAATGAAGGATATGTGTAGAGGAATCTTTTTTAATGATAAAAAGTATATAAAACTAAAAGCAAATATCATATGCAATGGGTATATGCTAAAGTATTTCCCAATAAATATGGGAGTAAATCAAGAAAGCCCATTCTCCCTTCTATTATTTGATATATTTCTACAAGTGCCAGCAATAGCAATAAGACAAAAGAAAGAAATTAAAAGTATAAAGATAAGCAAAGAGGACATAAAACTATCCCTACTTATTGATAGCATGATGGTCTACTTAGAAAACCTTAGGGAATCAGCAAAGATACTAATTGAGGCAAGTAGCCGTTTCATCAAAGTCACAGACTACAAAATAAATCCTTCAAAAATAAACCACCTATCTGTATTATAAAAGAAATCCACGAGACAATAATTCAAAAGGTAATATCTTTCCAAATAACTACAAAATGCATAAAATGCTTAGGGATCTGTTTACCAAAGTATAAAAAATATTTTTATATATTCAGTCACAAAATGTTTCTTAAAGAAAGAACAACTTAAGTAAGTAGAGGAATATTCAGTGACCATGACTTAGCTGTGCCAATATAATAAAAATGATAATACTACCAAAGTTAATTTATAGTTTTGATGCTATACCAATCAAATTATCAAAGTGATACTTTATAGAACTTATAATAACAAAAAATTCATTTGGAAAAATAAAAGATCCATAATATCAAGGGATATAATAAAAAGAGACAGGGACAAAAAGAGAATAGTATTTCCAGACCTCAAACTATTATAAAGCAGTAGTCATCAAAACTATCTCATATTGGTTAAAAAAATAGACAGAGAGAGAGGTTGATCAATGGAATCCAGACTAGACAAGGGACACACACACAAATGCATAGCTCATAACCTGGAAAAAGATGGCATGATAGATAAGGTGCGGGTCTTGGAGTCTTGAGTTATAATCCTGCCATAGGTATTTACTTAGCCATGTGACCCTCAGCAAGTCACTTAGCCCTTCTCTGCCTTCATCTCCTAATATCTAAAATTGCAAAAACTTTGGTACCTACCTCACAAGGTTATGAGGATCAAACAAGATAGTATATGCAAAGTGTTTTGCAAGCCTTCGAGTTCTATATAAATGCTAGCTATCATCATTATCATTTCATTATTATTATTCATCTTAGTAAAACATCTTCATGAGTTTCTGTGGCCAAGAAAAACTCATCTCCTGATAATCAGTTTTGTAGTGATGAACTCCTCTGAACTTAGCTAAGTTGGTCCATAGGCGAAAGATGTAGTCTATTGAATGAGATAATATTTATAAAGTGTTTAGAAGAGTGCCTGGCAAATAGTAGACTCAAAGTTTATTCCCTTCCCCACTCCCCTCCCCATTACCAGGTCCATAGTTGAAGTCTTTACAGCTTGTTAGGCTTTGCAAGTCCTGCTAACAGGGTTACCCCCTTACCACAGTGAGGCATTAGAGAAAGACAAGAGTAGAGACCTATATTTATAAGTCAATACATTGATCTGTGATTTGTGTTGGCACCACAGTAACACAAGTTAAAACAACTATTATTTAGTAGGTAAGTTTTAGAGAGTAGTCCCAAACTCATAATAATTTAGTGACCTGTCCATGATCACACAGCTTTTAAGTGTCATAGGCAGGTTTTGAACCTAGGTCTTCCTGACTCTAAGTCTCTCCATACTAATTTTCCTGACATTTCTGCTAGTTAAAAAAGAAAAAGAAATCCCCTCACCCAGCTTGGTTAATGTGTGATGCGTATCACTAGACCTCTGAGACAAGTTTATAGTTCACAGATCTACATGTCATGGGAAAGTATGCTTAATTGAGATCCTTCTATTGGATATCTTATTCAATTAAAAAAAATTCCCATTCAATGATATCATTTCAATTCCATATCCTTTTCCTTTATCTGCCTCTGCCCTTCTCTTTACCTTACCAAGTGCCCAAGTCACAAAGATTCCTACCATTTTCCTGTCCAGTCCTGATAACCTCTGGCTTGCCTATGTTCCCTGCCCTAGCTTATGTGGAGAGTACAAGTGATATCATAAATGATTTATAGGGGTAAGATACAGATTGGCCTGATCAGATAATATATCAATAACTGGCTCTCTGTGGAACAAGAAACCCTCTCACTCTGCCATGCCTGGCTTCTATTAGGGCTCCTGAGCACCACCCAGCTAAACCTTGGGGAGCGGTGTGGAAGAACACCTGAAACTCACAACAGTCAACCTGATTCATTCATATTTAACACTTCTCAACTTCAGTTCCTTCTGAATATCTTTTTTCTTTGCAAGTACCAAATAAAGATGGGCCAGAGAGCCAGAAATTATTACTGTACTTCTCTCCTCTGCATAACATGTAAATAAAAATTTCATGATTTATATTAGAATTTTCACTTTTTCTTTTGTTTTTAGAAGCAATCAGGGTTAAGTGACTTGTCCAGGGTCACACAGTTAGTAAGTGTGTGAGGCCAGGGCAGCTAGGTAATAGTAGATAGAGCACTGGACCTGGAGTCAGGAGGACCTGAATTCAGTTTTAGTCTCAGACACTTATTAGCTGTGTGAGCCTGGGCAAGTTACTTAATCCTGATTGCCTCAAAAAAAAAAAAAGTAAGTTTCTGATGTCACATTTGAACTCAGATCTTCCTGACTCCAGGGCCAATTCACTGCACGACCTAGCTGCCCCCACCTTGGGATTTTTACCAAAAAAAAAAAAAAAAAAAAAGCTAATAGAACAGGAATAAAATGAGTTTAAATTATAACCTGAGGGACTGGAACTAGACTTCAGATCTTCCAAACCACAAGCACTGGGAACACTGGAATGGGTTTTAGAAACAATATATATTTGCATATGTACATGAAATCAGGGGTGTGCTGGTAAATGTTGAACAACCATTCCCCCCTCCCAAAAAAAAAAAGCTCACATGAGACATTTTTAAGTTTAAACTACATTATTCACATTTTCACAATCACTTTAAACCTAGACATTCAATAAAATAATAAATCAGTCCTGAAGATTTCTGAGGTGCAAAGGCTCACACTGAAAATTTAACAACTGGCTCTTGAGTTGGTATGGCTCCAAACACACAGGCATGGAATCCTGAATGAACTTGAGAAAGCTCTTCTATGATGGTAACATTTTCAACTGATGAAACCACAAGGTTCTGGCTAAGTTTGGATTAGACTGGATCTCCAAAAAGAAGATCCATGGACCTTAACCTTCATTCCCTGCAGTTTTGAAACAACAGAACATCTGCAGTGGTTTTGGTAGAATGTCCAAAGCTCCACTCAGTGACTCCTCTGAAGGAAAGAGTGCTTCAGGAGCTGCAGAGCAGATGGCCGATCATGCTGATCCCTGGTAGAAAAAGGAAAAGCTCAGAAAAGTGGTTTCCAAGTAATATTTGGTTGTTTTGAAAACGAAGTCACGTATAAAAATAACCTCTTTGAAAATGACAAAACAGTGGCAGCTAGGTGGCACAGTGCATAGAGCACTGGTCCCGGAGTCAAGAGAACCTGAGTTCAAATTCAGACTCAGACACTTGACACACTTACTAGCTGTGTGACCTTAGGCAAGTCACTTAACCCCAATTGCCCTGCCTTCCCCCCTCCAAAAAAAAAAAGAAAGAAAAAAGAAAATGACAAAACACAAAATGTAAAATTAAGATATTTACATATACAAAAGCTCGAGACTAAACCTTTCCTCCTCCTTCTTCCCTTCCTCAACATTACAACCTCCTAGTAACACCTCCACATTCATATGGCACTTGATGGTTTTCAAGGCACATTCTTCACAATAACCAGGGGAAGTAATTAATACAGATATAATTTTGTAGATGTTAAGGGATCTCAGAAGTCCTCTATTTATTTTACAAGTGAGGAAACTGAAGACCAAGATCACAAAATTAATAATATGAGATCCAACAAAAATCCAGGTGGCCTGACCCCAGAACCAGTCGGAGCTCTTTCTTCCAAACCAAGATGCCTAGAAAGCATTCACTTAATGATAACTCCATGAGATCCTTTTATTGTCAAACTTCTGAGAAGCAGTCTAAACCTTTTATCTCTATTTCTTCACCTTTTATTAACTCCTTAATTCCCTACAATCTGCTTGAAACTTCTCTGGAAGAGCATCAATGACCTCACAATCACCAATCTTTTGATCCATCCTGATCGTCCTAGACTTTGGAAATATTAGACACCCCTATTCCTGTCTTCTGGAGTCTCTCTCTTCCCTGAGCTTCCTTAACATTATACTTTTCTCACCCTCTTCCTCTCTTTCAACTTTTCCTCTCTCTCCTCTTCATGCAAGACTCCTGCTCTCCAACCTCTATGTCTCCAAGCACTCCAGATATTGTTCTGGGGCTTCAGATGGGTGATATAGTTCACCATATTTAGCCTCATGCAGACACACACTGCTCTCTGGTTATCTTCTTCTTGGTGCTGTTGCCCTCTAGCCTTCCCCCCACCCCACCCTTCCACCTCTAGCTCAGGGAATAGTGATCAAATTAAAACTAGTCTTCTTGGAAAGGGCTTGTCAATCGATTGTCCTTATCACTCTACTCACCACCCTAGTGCTTCCCTCACCAAAATACCCCTCCCTAGCCACCACTCCCCATAGATAGGTTCCTATTATTGCAAATTATGAATCTCCTGAAGTTATCCCATCATTCTAATCAACACTGCATATTTCTATTGGGCTGGAACCAATGACCACATTTTACTTAATTATAACTTTGAATAGGATAGATTTTGAATGCCTCTCACCACTTCAGGGGAATCGTTATTTGGACTGAACTGTATGTGTAGTGTTCACCTATTGGAATATAACTATGTGAATGGAAGGACTGTCTTGCTTTTTGAATTTGAATCCCTAGTACTTAGTCTAAGGCCTGGCACATAGTCAGCTGTAAGTACTACATCAATCCTTTTTCATTCATTCAGTTGGCTCTTCCTCTTACCACCGACATAAGACAATCCTTTCTGCTTTAAGTCTTTTCCTTGGAGAACTCATCTGTTTCCATTTCTTCTACAGCTGCCTCTATGATTATAATTATTCCGCTCCAGCCACGACCTTTCACCTCAGTCCCAGTGCTGAATCTCCAGCAGTCTACCAGACATTGCCACTAGTAAAGAAGACTGAGCTCCTCATCTTCCTCTCCAAGCAGGACCCATGCCCCCAACTCAAAATTTCCTGACTCCAACACACCCATTCTACTTTTATATAGCTCAAATCGTTAGGAAGTTCTTGATCCCAAATCTCCCTCCCTGAAACTTCCATCCATCGGCCCTAGTTCTGATGGGGTTTAGACTGTGAGAACCCCCTTGAACTCTCCTTGAATCTTCCCACTTGATGAGGTGTTTGGTTGAGGCCATAAGCCTTTCATTATTGCTAGGCCCAAATATCTAGGTTACTCTAGCCCAGCCCTCCATTGTCCAGCTACTTCCTACCCTTGATCCTATCAAAATGTCCAGGCCCAAATCTGTTACCCTAAAACTAGCCTAGCCCTATGTTGTCTTTTATCTCCATGTAGCCTTCAGCTACTTCCTACCCTTAATCCCATTCTCTTGGTTCCTGGAGTCTGACCTCACCCCAGTCCCATCAAGATCTTCCTTAGATTCCTCCTTCCCTAAACCCCTCCTCCCATCACCCCAGGACCACCCTAGATTCCTCCCACAGCCTTACTGTATATAAGTCTCATCTTGCCATCTCAAAGGGTCTCAGATTCAATCTAGCTCAGTAGATTAAATCTGCTGTGCTTGTGAAGCTGAGCAAGCCTCACAAATGGTGAGATTTCTTATGACTCAATCCAATATGGTGAACCTTTAATAAACCTTGTTTTTCTTTGGCTGTGAAAAGGCTTGAGTCAAACTCATTTGAGCAGAACCCAGTGTGTTGGTATTTTGGGGTCTTGAGTACCCCTAAACCTCATCATATGACTCCCTGACCTCATCGGTTCTACTCTCTGGAGACAAACAGAATAAGTCTAATCCCTCTTCCACATGAAAGCCCTTCAAATATTGGGAGAAAATGATCACATTTCCCCCTAAAACTTCTCTCACTCAACTGATATTAGCTGTGTGTCCTTGGCTTAACCTCTTTAGGTCTCCCTCATCTATAAAATGAAAGAATTGGACTAGGTGATCTTTAAAGTTCAGCCTAACTTTTCTATCCCTTTCCTATTTAGCTACATAATGACTCTCTTCCTGATTTCCTAAAGCAAGGACAGTTGTTGGTTCGGGTTTTGTTTTGGTTTATTTTTTGGAAGCAGTCAGAGTTCACACAGCTAGTAAGTGTCTGAGGTCAGATTTTAACTCAGGTCCTCCTGACTCCAAGGCAGGAGTTCTATCCACTGAGCCATCTAGCTGCCCCCAGGGTAGTCTTAAAGAGCCCTGACAGGATTGGAGAGGAAAAAGAGACCTTGATTTGGAGTAAGGAGACTTTGTTACTAGTCAAAGGTCTGCCACTTACTTGCTGTGTGACCTTATGGAAGTCATTTAACTTTTATGCACCACTGTTTCCTCATGCATAAATGAGGGTTTGGGTCTAGGTGATGCCTAAATTTCCTTCCAGCTCTGAGTGTGCAAATTAAGAACCAAGTGAAAAATTAATGCCAGCTATTGCAGAGTGAAATAAAACCAGGAAAACAAAACATTAAATGTCTACAACTATATAAATGCAAAGAATGTTTGTTTAAAAAATGAATGTTGGGTAATTAGCATGACCAAGCTTAGATCCCAAAAAGAGTCGAGAAAATGTACATCTTTCTCTTCTTTGCAAAGGTGAGGGACTATGGGTATGGAACACAGTATATTCTCCCAGAATTATAGGACCCCAGATCTGAAGTTAAAAGAGACCTCAGAGGCCATCTAATGCAAACCCCCCATTTTACAGTTGGGGAAACTGAGACACAGGCAGGGTAAATGAATCATTCCATATTACATAAGTAGTATGTGTTGGTTAGTTCTGGTTAATTGCTTTTCTCCCCTCTTTATTCTCTGTTACATAGGATGGCAAAGGAATATATTTGAAAATGCATGTGGTATAAAAACCCTCCCTATTTCCCAGGCTTCATCCTCTGCCACTCCCCAAACTTCTTACCTGGTTAAACAGACACGTACAAAGTCTGCTGCATTTTCTGAAAAGTGATCTGGTAAAGAAGGCATTAGCCCTCTATGAGTCCCAATGTAAAACATTGCTGCCATCCTGTCCATAGAAGCTAACGGTGGTTTCCCCGTGGCCATCTCAAATACAGTGCAGCCAATGCTCCAGACGTCTGACTTCCTTCCATAGCCGGATTCGTTGATGACTTCGGGTGCCATCCAATATGGTGTCCCATGCATAGATTTAAGCATGTCACTATGAGTGCCTGTTAAGCTCACATAGGCTAAACGCCTGGCACATCCAAAGTCAATCAGCTTTATTATTCCAGTCGGCATGAGCATAACATTATTCCCTTTGATGTCTCTGTGCACCACACAGTTCTCATGCAAATAGGCTACACCTTGGAGAATTTGCTTGGTGTATTTGGAGAGCACCATCTCAGGCAAGGGCCCAAAACGGTTTATAATACTGGAAATGGAGCCACCGGGAACAAACTCCATGAAAATACTTACAAGGTTCTTTTCCAAGCATGTTCCCAAGTAGGCCACAATATTGACATGTTTCAGTTCCTTGAGCAAGTCCACTTCTTCTTGAAGTTTCCGATATTCTCTCTCATTGGCTACTTGATCAGAGGTATCCAAAGCCACTTGTTTGACAGCTATAAGTTGGCCCTGACTTGTAAGACCACAGTATACCTAGAAGTAAGCCAAATATTAATCATTAAGAGTGAACCATCCAATATTTGAGCATTTTGATAAGCCAAGTCAACAAGCATTGACTAAGTACTTACTAAGTTCCAGGCACTGACCTCATCTCTCAGTCCTATCTTCCTTCCCCCTCAATCTCAAGTTAATCTAAATTCAAGGTCTTTAAGGGAAATGCAACTTAAATTATTCCAATGAATTGGAACTAGAACTGGGGTTGGAAGGGAAAATATCAGAAGAAATGTCATCCCTTTTTAAATGGTTCTTATAAATACCGTAGATAAAAGTATTACCCAAATGTGTCCTATAAGATTTAGGAAATCCTGAAGGTTAAGGGGCTACTAAGAGACCCACTAGAATTTGCAATAGCTGTGCAAGAAGCCTCTCATCTATTTCTGCTAGTTCAACGGTTGATGGCAGAGACCCTTAAGACTCCATAAAACTCTGAATTTATACAGAATATAAACTATTATTAAATACTATAAACTTGCATACAGATGGTATATATCTACTATATATCTGTTATTCAGTTTATTGAGAGTTAATTACTCACATCTCTAGTGTATTTAACAAGAAGGAGGAAAAGGCAAATTAAGAACCAGCAGTGTCAAATAAGGGAAACATTTCTCATCCTTATCTCCTTTTCTGTTTTCCAAAGAAGCAAATACTAATCCAAGCAGTCCATGTTAGAGTGCTTTGACTGTTCCCTTCCTGGATCTATTAACTGCTGGCATTGGTACGAACAAGAGAAAGACAGAAAATCCCAAAGGTGAGGTCAAGAATGAAGCTGTGCCAACGTGCGACAGAGAATATCATTGCCCTTTGATGTAGTGAATTCAATTCAACGAGCACTTATGAAGTACCTACTACGGGGCACTATGTTAGTTACTGGGGATATAAAAACAAGAAACAGTCCCTCCCTCCCTCCAAGCTTATGTTATGCTGGTCATTCCGTGCCCAAGACCTCAGCTAGATGGGGAATTGCCAATTATTTTAAGGAATTATTGTGACTAAGGAAATGCCACAAGGGGGTCCCTCTGGGTCAAATGAAGTGGGGGCAGGCACACCCATTTCTTAGGATATTTTCCATAAAAGACCACAATGGCAGCAAGTGAGGAATAAATCTTCAATTACACTTTAATAATGCATAGAAAGTACAGAGACAGTCATGGGGGCAAAGGGAGTATAGAAGTAGAGGTGTAGAGGTTGGGGATGGGGTGATAGAGAGGTAGGCAGTAGAGAAAAGAGAATGGGGATGGGGAGGAGCAAAGAGAGTCACTTATGTAACTGTGGATCAGAGTTGCAAGCACTTGGGCAGCATGGACCCATAGCAGATTGGAGGAGTGCTGGAGGGGAGGAAGCAGAAGTTTGGGGGTCTCATTTATAGAGTTATATAGAATAACTCTTATCTGTGCTACCCTAGGGTTAGTTCATTAATATATCCACCTTATCTCAAAATTATTAGCAACACCTTAGGATTATTTCATTTGTTGGTGTTCTGCCAGTCTTACTATTTCTGGAGCTTATCTGAGGCTTATAGACCATGGGCAGTTAACTGGACAGAGGGGCCCTTACAGTGAAGCCTAACTGGCTTCCCTCCTGACTTAGCACATGGTCTCAGGATGTGGCCTTAGTTAATTCATGAGACAGTTTCCAGTGGCTCCTATGCTCCCCTAATTTATGAGACAGTTTGCAAGTGACAGTTATGCTTCCTTAATCTATGGGACACTCTGTAAGTGACTAAGCTCCCCCTTGCAATCTCACTTCCTAATATTGTTATTTTATATTAGCTACTTGTTAACTTCCTATACCAACCAGAAGATGGGGTAGGGATGAGGGTGTAGGAGGACTAGAACAAGATATAATTTGACCCAGCCCAGTGAACAAGATTTTCAGAGTCAAAAGGAATAAGATTTTGGGAGGACCTCAGACACACAAAAAGAAAACCACTGAGCTGCACTGCTCTGTCACAATTGCATCTTACCCAGTTCTCTTGTATTTCTTCCTTTTAACTCAGTAGTCAGAATAAAAGGGCCAGTATAGGCCTACGGTGTTTCTGATTTTCTAAGCTGCTTCCAGATTTGCTCAGAACTGAGAGGCTAGTATCATTGATAGGGTTATTGACAGTAGCTGCTCCCTTCCGCCCTTTTCCACAGATCAACTACCATGCTGTCTTGACAGTGGCACCACTATGATGAGGGGAGTTGATTATCTGTTCCATATTTTAAAAAGGTTAAAGAAGCATTTTCTGAAATTTTCACTTTGCTGAGCCCCAACAGTCTGACATTTTTTTGTGTTAACTCTAACTCACCGTGCCATATGCGCCCTTCCCAAGGATTTCACCTTTGGTCCATAGAATAGGCTCTTCATGCTTTAAACTGTTTTCAGAAAAAGGCTTTTCATTCAAACTGAAGAAAGGCTTTTCTTTGTCAGAGAGCCAGAAATTGTTACTGTACTTCTGGCAAAGTAAAGTAAAAGAATAAGAAAACCATTACAATATGCAACTAGGAGTGAAGCATCTTTTGCTACAGGAACATGTTCACTGTGATAGACTTCTTCAAAATCCATGAGGCTTTATTCTAATTCTGGCTATGAAGATGTCCCAAATACTGACCAGGCAAGATTTTTCAAGGACATGCTTCTGATTTATTAGCCGTATTTATTTTGAGGTACACTTCATTTAAGGGGTCTATCATCTGTGTTCCATGAACAAAAGGCAAAGAAGGCAGTGTGGTAGAAAGAACATTGATCAGGAGAGCTGGGTTCGAGTCCTTCATTTATACTAGGCAAAAATCACTTCATTTCTAGCATGCTCTATATCCTTGTCTAGACGCAGAACTTCTTAAATTTTTCCTACTTGCAACCTCTTTTCACCTTTGGGCAGCAGTCCTTGGCATTGCGCAGCCAG
The DNA here is from genome assembly GCF_011100635.1 of Trichosurus vulpecula. Taxonomy (NCBI): domain Eukaryota; kingdom Metazoa; phylum Chordata; class Mammalia; order Diprotodontia; family Phalangeridae; genus Trichosurus; species Trichosurus vulpecula. Next base: position 291,112,142 of record NC_050574.1, on the reverse strand, counting down.
AACCAAGACTACAGTGAAGTGGATGCAACACAGGCAAGCGCTGCCAGAAACACCTCGTTCGTTATGCATTTGATTTTGAATTCATTTTTGGTCATCGCATGTTCAGAAAACTTTTACTGTCACCCAATTTTTTTTTGACCCCATATGAGGTCTCAACCCACAGTTTAAGAAGCACTGGTCTAGAGCATAGAAATACTACTACTCATCCTGCCACCTATTTCACTGGGTTGAAACAAGATGTATGAAAACACATTGTAGACTATGGAAACAAGACTTTTCAAAGGTATTATGGCCTGTGAGAGCATGGTGTTCCCATTCAGATGGAATTTGAAGCAAAAGACAAATCTGCAGTCATTGCAAGCAAAAGGGCCTGTGCACATGTGTGCTAGGAGAACGAGCCTCTACAAACCATGGAGGCCATGTGGGTCTAGATCTGTAATTTGGAGCAAGCTGTTTCCTCCCTCAATGGGCCTCAGTATCATCTATCAAATGAGGAGTTTGGGCTTCTTTAAGAAGTGGTTCTTAACCTTTTGTGTATTAAAGACTCCTTGGTAGTCTGGGGAAGCCTTTCCACTCCTTCTCAGAGTAAAATACATAGGATTACAAAGGAAACCTATTATTAAAATGCAATTATCAGAATATTTTAAAAAATAAGTTTGTGGACCCCAGGTTAAAAATGTCTAGAATATGATCTCCAAGGTCCCTTCTAGGCCTAAAACACCAATGCTCCATTGTATAGGGATGTACAGCTTCCTACATCTGTCCTGTGTCTCAAAGTATCAAACCTTCACAATCTGGAGATTCCATGTTGTTTATATACTTTTCCCATGTCACACTCACATGCTCCAAATGCACCAACATAAATGCAGACTTTTATTGTTGGGACTGTCATTTTTCTGCAGATCTGTGATTTTATCAGTGTGGAGAACTGGTGGGCAAACTCCCTCCACTGATGCAGACTGGCAGCTTATATGTAACTTATAGCCTTAGAGAGTCACCTGGTGCACAGTCACCAGATGACAGGGTCATAATCTACTTTCCCCTCCTTCCACTAGAGAAAGTATAGTAGAGCAGATTTGGAGCCACTTACTTACCTGTATGAAACTGAGTTAGTCATTTAACCACTCAGTTTCCTCAACTGCAAAATCAGTAAGTTAGGAATAAAAGATCTTTAAGGTTCTTTCTATCTCAAAATCAATGATCCTAATTTTATATATGTTTTGTTTTTAAGTCTGGAGCATGCTAAAGAAAAAAAGAGTGCTAGATTTGGACTCAGAAAACTTAAATTCAAGTCTGGCTTTGCCACTTACTACCCCAGCTCTCACTCTTCTTCACCTACCTTAATCACTGTTCAGCCATTGACAGCAAAGGGTCTGGAGAAGCCTTCCTAAAGCTAGGCTCTGGGGCACTCATCCTGTCTCACCATATGGTACGGACTGCTCTGAAATGGTTTTTAAGGAGGAAAGGAAGTTCCCGACATTCTAAGCTAATTAATTAGCTATGTGACATTGGGCTAGTCCCTTTACAGAATTTGAAAGTTAGAAGGGGTTTTTGTTGTCATTTTTGCTTTGCTTTGTTTTGTTTTTGTCCAGCTATTGCTAGACCACCAAATAAAAGGAACATCAAAATGCGGACATTTTGTCTGATTACTTGCTTCATCATTTCATTCATAGAGGTGCATTACTATGTAAGACGGGTATGGTGTGTAAATCGAGATTTTCACATCATCTTTTTAAAGATGGTTTATCTTCATTTAGGATTGACTTCTAATTGGCAATGGTTCTTAACAAATTGGTTTCAAGATTCTTTTCCCCCACAGCCTCATCAAGTCGATGATTGGTGAAAAATGCTCAAGTACATCAGGGAAACTGTTATTTAAAGGAACCAGGTAGTGAATAGAGCACATATGATCATTCCATTCTTTACTTAGTTGAGTTTTTTGTTTGTTTGAGACTGGATCTCCCTATCTTTCAAGGCTAGAAGTAGAGACTCTATTCACAACCTGATCCCACTGCTGGTCAGCATGGAAACTTTGACCTCCTCCATTTATGCCGTAAGATGGTTCACCCCACCCAATGCCTGTATTGCTACCAGACTTAGTATGGACATCTGATTGGCTTTAGTCCAAATGCAGCTCAGAATTCCTGAGCTCAATGGATCCATAAGCCTCAACTTTCCCCATTATCAGGGATTACAGGCATGTGTCACAACACACAGCATGTTTAGTTTCTAAATTCGGGTTTTCATTCAGGTTTTACAATATGAAGTACAAAAGTTAGAAAACCAACTCAAAAAAAAAACTAAGGTTCAAAATTTAGCAATAATGTTTCCCTCTCTGGAGTCTTAGGTTTAGGCTAATGTTACTAATAGGGTGATCTAAGAACATATAAATGCTAATCTCAAGTGGCCAGCATACAACATCTCAAAAAAACAAAAGTGTTGTGTGTTTGTTTTATGGTGTCCCATGATCTCTCGTGAGGCAGCTAGATAGCACAGTGCATAGGGACCTAGACTTGGAATCAGGAAAACCTGACTTCAAACTTCAAACACTTAACCTGTGTTACTCTGGGCAAGTCACTAAATTTCTTTCTGACTTAGTTTCCTCTTCTATAAAATAGGATAATAATAGCATCTACCTCCCAGGATTGTTATTAGGATAAAATATTTGTAAAGTGCTTTGCAAATCTCAAATCACCATATATAAGCTAGCTTGACTATATTATAAAATATAGACAATGGCCTGACTATTCTAGAATGTTAGCCCAAAGTTATATTTTAACACATTATGATTTTTTTTCTTACTCAAGATTTCAGTTAAGTATTACCTCAAATCTTGGAGGAAAGTCATGTTGGAAGACACTGGCAGTTTTTTTTGTTGTTGTTTTTGTTTTTTTGTCAGGGCAATTGGGGTTAGGTGACTTGCCCAAGGTCACACAGCTAGTACACAAGTCAAGTGTCTGAGGCTCTACTCACTGCGCCACCTAGCTGCCCCAACACTGGGTTGGATATAGATTAATGTTAAATTCAATAAAATTGTTTCTGGCAGGCTTAAGCCTAAATCATAGAGTACAGTATTAGTATTAATATTTTTTTCTTCAATACTATCTATGTCCTCTGAACTCCTAAAGCACATACTCAGTAATCATTCATTTGGCAACGAATCTCATGGTGTCTTGTGGCATCTCTTGTACTGCTATAACTAGTATAACTAGGGCCCAGTTAGTGAGAATTACCTGAAATAGTCTCGAAATTGCAACGCATAGCTAAAACTTCAAATAGTAAAAAAAAAATTAAAAAAAAAACTTCAAATAGTGCCAATCTGAATGTATTTCCAGGGATTCTCCCTAATCATGACCTGGCTGTAGTTCTTTATCTCTTGTTTTGTTATTCATATTTTCACTAAATTTCTTTTTAACTGCTTGAGAGCAGTTACTTATATTCCAAACAAAATCAACATATTTTACATATAATAAATACTTGGCAAATATTTGTTGATTGATCAAACATATTAATGCTCTGACAATTAGATACGCTGTTGAATAAAATCATAGTCTATTCATGGTGACACTTTGAATTTAATTTCCATGCAATGTTATACCTGGATTTTGAGTCTTGTTGTTTCTTTGTCAAGGTCTTGGAAGGTATTTCCTCTTCCATTGATGGTTGGGTTTTGTGTTTCTGCATTTGTGTCATTTGTCACCATTTGCCAGGAGTTTGTGTCTTTCTCATCAAGAGCTAATAGTTCTGCTGCTAGACAACCTAGTAATTCATCCGTCACTTGTTCATTATTTTCAGAGTCCAGAGTATCCATAGAAATTGAGCTTGTAACACTTAGAGTTTTTTCAGCATTCTCATATGTAATTGACTTATTTGCTAAACTGCTGTCTTCCATCGAATGTGTCCAGTTTGGGCTTAGACTTGCCTGGGAAGATGCACTTTTTGATCTCTCTGGGAAAGACAACGCACTCAGTGCTTGAAGTTCACTGGAGATTCTGTCAGCACTTGGGGTCTCAGAAAAAGTCTGGCTGACTTTCAGATTTCCAAGAGTCTCCATATCAAATCTTTCTTGTAATATGGACTCAATGGCATTCTCCTGACTTGGCTTTAACCAGATATTAACTGAAGTTACAGAATTGGTCTGATGCTTCCCTTCAAGCTCATGTAGATCTCTGAGGCTTGTGGCAAGTATCTCACTGGGGGAATGACCTTCGTCATTTAAGGATTGTTCCACAGAAACTTTTTCCATACTAGACAAATCGGAGCTAAGGGTGGGTTCATTCTGGGTTTGGTATCCAGCAAGGTCCTCTGGAGACTGAATGGAATTAAGGAGCTGCATTCCATCTTTTTGAGAAGGAGAGGTATTTCCTGAAGATTTCATATGCCAATCAGGTTCTGAAATTACATTATTTTCCATATTTTCTATGACACCTGCTGTTGACTTTGGGGTTTTTTCTTTTGAAATTAAACTTTTGTGCTTTTGTTTAATGCCAAGAGAACTCTTTGGAAGTTTTGTATGTCCCTTTTTCTGGGAAATCCTTACTCGGCCATTGCCATTTCTTTCATTATGTGTGGAATGACATTTGTTTGAAAGACATCTTCCAGCTGGAGCAGAACTTGTTTCCCTGTAGAATTTGTTTTCCTGACGCCCAGCTTCTCTGACATGACAATATACAGGAGTCCCAAACATTTCATAAATTCCTGGTCCTTTGTCACTCGAATTGATTTCCTTGAACATATCACTATATTTCAGGTCCAAAAAATTAAATTTTGACTTTGCTGGAAGAACAGAAACAGGAGCAGTAGTCTTTTTTGGCTCAGAATTTTTGTAGATACAGGGAAATGATTGCCTTTGGGGTTTCAAAGCATGGAGGTCTAATGGTTTCTCCTCTGTGTGTGGCCCTCTCTTTTGAAGTTTGGTTGATTGCCTGGACTTGGACTCATCAAGCCTTTTCATGCTTGCTTTCTGAACAGTAGGTTTGATGGAACCCTCGATAGAAATTGGGGGGTTCTGAGACATCCTGCTATTCATCTTTGTCTTTGAATCCAGTTTCTTCCTATAGGTCTTCATCCTGCGGTTGTCATTTTCTTGATGAGCAAGTCTATGGAAGGTGTTGCTATTGCTATGAACAGTACTTTTTCTCTTTGAGAGACCCTGTTTGGCCATGGCTGGTTCCCTGGGGCATTCATTTCCAGGAAAAGTAATGCAGACCAGAGGTACCATTTCACTCATTTCTGTCCCCATTGTTTCTGATCCTGCTCCTTTTGTGGATGTCTCTCTGCCTATGTGGCTTTTGGATAGTTCTGCTGTAGAGTCAGGAGTGATAACAATGGGAATGGTTGTAAAGACAAGTTCTGAAATATGATTTTGCTCACTTGTCTCATCTGCATGCCCTGATGTACCCTTCAGATTGGGAAGCTCATATCCAGAACCTTCACTCTGGCATTGTGTCATTGCTGAAGGGTTAACTTCTTGGAGCTTGATCTGAGTGGTGTGTATCATTCCTTGATCTTGTTCATGGTCCCTACTCCTTAAGCTATATTGACTTCTTGATGTTGTACAATGAGTATTTCCCTCTTCAGTATCTTTTATTCTACCATCATGGGGATCAAACTCTTTGTTTTTGGAAATGTTGTCTTCTTTTAAAATGTCCTCATTCTCAATGGATGTCCACAATGGACCTTTTTCAAAGTGAGAGTCTTCAAGTTGGACACCATCTTCAGCTTTCCTGCGTTTTAGATTTCCTTCCCTTTCTAAGCCCTCACCTAATGAATGCCAATGATCCTTCTGAAAAGAGCACATATTTCTAGACCAAATGGAATTGTAACTGTCAGATGTTCTGAGACTATGGTCCACAAACACTTTAGACTGGGTTTGTTGCAATCTATTTGATAACTGAAAGCCATCAGATTGATTGGTGGGTTCTATGAGACCAGGCATAGGACATGTGGTGCTTGTAATATGTCTTTCTGTCTTTTTAAGAAGCTTGTTATTTTCTAGAAGAACAAGTTGACTTGACCCAGTAGGAAAGAATGATAGTTGTGGTAAGGGAAACTAGAAGAAAAGAGTGAAAATTCTGATGAATATTAGAATGTTAAATGGCAATAATTATATATTCCATGGTCTTAAGTTAACATCAACCAGAATGTTCTTTGGTCAGTACCACCTTCTAGAGTGGTGAGACTATAGCCAAAATACAAGGATATACAATAGATCCCAGTTTTTATAACTGGAATCTCATTTCCAACAGTCTTTACGTATTTTTGAAAATAAAAAGGAAAAATGAATTGATTTGGCTTTATTTTTAAAGGACTAGGCTTATCTTAAGATTCATAGCTTTACATATTTGAACAATGAATGTCCTGTGAGATAAGACTTTTTTTATTATGGACAAGAGACATATAATTTCCTCCTATTTGAATTTTTATAATCATTGGTCCAAGTCTTTTGAAATTCTTCATTTGATTAATTCAAAATTATTTCATTCTTATATTAACATTGATCATCATGAGACTTCCAACATACATTAGGATGATGATGAACAAGCATTCATCTAGGTGAGTCACAGCTAGATGAGTGTCTTAGAAATACTATATCCCTGATGTCTAAAATTAGTCACCACAGGTAATGTAAAATAGACAGATCCTTCTCCTTTCTATTTCAAGATCCAATTTCAACCTGAGCTGGCTTTTGTTCTTTGCCTCCAGAGGTCAGTATAACCTAATGCAAGAAATCTAAGTGCATGGCCTATAATACATAGATAGGAAAACGGTCTCTAAAAAGACTTTCACAGTTTATGCTTCCTGTCTTTTCATTCTCTGGGCAGCGTGCAGATACCATAGTTTATTGTGACAGCATTTTCACAGATACACATGGGAAAAGGTAGCTAATCTGGGGCTTATGTTATTTAATACTTCTTTCTAAGAGAGGATTCTGGGAAGATGAAGAAGTAGGTCAGAAAATTCCAAGCTCTCAAGATTTTCCCCCACAAAAGAGTTAAAATAGCACCTTAGGGTGAACAAAGTGTGGGCAGAGACAAAGAAGAATAGGGCCACAACCAAGATCTTCCTAGGACAGTTTGAGAAGATCTGAAGAAAAATCCCAGGACAAGGTTTGGTCCCTACAAGGAGTAAGCACGTCCAGGCTAGGTTCCGTTTTAACAACAAACGGCAAGGCTCTTAAACAACTAGTGGCAAGTCCTGGGGTTAGATGGTTTGACAGGCTGCCTTGACCCCAGCCACAGGAACTTTTCACCCCGGGACAGTGAGGGGAGTTGGGCATTTGAGCCCAGGGAAATTGAGGGAACCTCTGCTGATGAGGAACACCAGACCTAGCTGTGCTGCAAAGAGCGGTGGGGGAGAGAAGGAACCGGCCCGATGAGTGCAGAAGCAGTGGGGCAGAAGGCCTCTGCTTGTGGGCCCTTACGGGAGGTCGGAGGTTTGGCTTTGGTTCCAGGCTAGAGGGGAGAACTGAAGATCTGGGGCAAGAGGCACCATTTCCCATACCCCAGGACTAGAGGTGATTACAAAAATCAAGCTATTACCGTAAAAAACGCACAGGCAAAGGAGAAAAAATCCAACCACAGAAACCTATTGCGAGAATTAGAGATGACCAGGATTCATCTTCAGAGGAGGATACTGAAGTAAAGAAACCCCCAAAGAGTAACATCAAATGGTCACCTGCCCAAAAAGAATTTATAGAAGATCTTAAGACTTTAAAATCAAATGAAAGAGATGGAGGGAAAACTAAAAAAAAAAAATAATAATCCAAGAAAAACAAGGAGCTTATGAAAGGAAAATCAACCAATTAGAAAAGGAAGTCCAGAATCTTAAGGAGGAAAATGACACCTTGAAAATTAGAATTGGGCAAAGTGAAGCCAGTGAAATTATAAGAGTTCAAGAAATAATTAAACAAAACATGAATAATGAAAAACTGGGAGAGAAAGTAAGACATCTTATAAGGAAAACAACAGACTTGGAAAATAGATCAAGAAGAAACAATATAAACATAATCAGAGTAACTGAAAGTCATGATTAAAAAAAGAATCTTGATACAATAATACAAGAAATAATTAAAGAAAATTGTCATGAAGCATGAGAACAAGGCAGGGAAGTAGAAATAGAGAAAATCCATCAAACACCACTTAAAAGAGATCCTATGCGCTAAACTCATAGGAATATTATAGTCAAATTCCAAAACCTCCAGCTCAAGGATAAAATATTAAAAGCATCAAGATTAAAACAATTGAAATACGATGGCGCCACAATTAGAATTACACAAGACCTAGCAGTAGAAACATTAAAGGACCACAGGTCTTGGAACACAATATATAGAAGAGCAAAAGACTTGGGGCTCCAGCCAAAAATATCATATTCTGCAAATTTAAGTATTATCTTGAATAAAAAAAACCAACATTTGATAAACTCTCAGACTTTCAAGACTTTGTTAAAAAAAAATCCTGAGCTTAATAGAAGATTCGACATACTAGAACCAAGAGAAACATAAGGTACATACCAAAGACTGACTACAAGGGCTTCATAAGGACAGACTGTTTACCTTTTATATAATATAAAATGTGTGTCTAAGATTCTTATTAATAATTGGTGAGCTCATAAGAAAGAGGGGGGTAAATCTGACTATGATATGAATTTTAAAAATAAAACCATTTAGAAACAGCTAAAAAGAGTAATTATTTTATACAAAACAGGTGCAAGAGGAAGAAAGGACACAGAAGAATTAGATGGGGGAGGAGGGCTGGCAGTTCTGGTAACCTTTCATCAGGAATGGGTTTAAGAGGGGGGAATGTATATACATTGCATATATACATTGTATATACATTGAATATACATACACATTTAGAAGAGTACAAAAGTCTTCTATATTTAGAAGAAATAAAATGGTAGGGGTATAGAGAAGGGGGAGAGGACAAGGGAGAGATTTTTAAAGGGGAGAATGAGGAAATAGGCAAAAGGAGGGTATAGAAGGGTGTTTAGATTTATGAGACTGGGAGGATAGGGGAAGGATCCTTGGAGGGGGGTAGGCAAGTAATAGGATGGCAAGGTAGTTGGTAGAAGTAAAGTAGAGGAAGCAGGAGGGATAGGAAACAAGAGATATGTACGAATATAAAAACAAAGATCAGGAGTAGAGTATGTTTGGGAAAGTATATGTCTGTATATGTGTATGTATATATCTATAGCTATAGACAAACCTATTTAAACTTTATTGTAGCCTTTGGGGTTGGGTGGAGAGAGGGAAAAAAAGAACAAAGTAAAAAAGTGCACAGCAGAGGACAAAAGAAAACTCACAAGAAAGCAAAGATGGACAATTCTCAACACAAATATATTATTTATCATATAGGCTTTCTTGAAATGAAAGTCTATTGTTATGTATTTTAAATCCTCTCTTACATTCTGCTATGCACACAACATGCTTTTTTTTTCTTTCTTTGTATTGAAGTTTCAATATTTAAGTTTATGATATGTTTTGTTCCTTTTCTCTATTCTGTATTTGTGTTCTGGCGCTTGAGCCTAAAAAATTTTTTTTTAAATCATTAAAAAAGAAAAAAAAAGAAAAAATACTTCTTTCTAATAATCATGGCAGGTACCTGTGTATGAGGAGAAAGGGCAATATGAACATGGGAGTTAGAAAGAAAAAGAAGTCACATAATCTTTTTTGGATATATTTTCTTACCTCTAAATTAGAATTTTCCTCCATCTCAAAGAGATGACTGAAGAATAAATGAGGTATCAAGCCACATTTGCCCAGTGCCTGAATTCTTCCTTGATAGCACATATCAGCTTTTAGGACAGAGAATCAGCCTCAAAACTGGACAGATTGAGGTCTAAGTCTCAGCTCTGACGCATGCTGACTTCATGACCCTGGGCAAGTCACTGGAGCTTCTCAGTGCTCTAGGCCAATGGTGTTCAGCTGAAACAGAAATTCCCTGCAGGCCCACACTGACTTAGACTACCACAAATTAACATTATCTATGTCACATTGTATTTTTATTTATTTTTATTAAACTTCTCTCAATTACATTTTAATCTGGTTCTTGCTGCTATCTAGAATTTTGAGGGCTGCTTATGGTCAATGGGCCAAGTTTGACATCTCTACTCTAGGTATCTGTCTAAGAGTGTAAAGCACAGAGGAGGTGCTAACCTGCTTTGGTAAGAGGGAGTTTCCTCATGGGGGAATAATCTCATTCTATGCCATCTTCTCTAGCAAATTGCTCCATCTATCATCCCTACTCTCTCACTAATCTTCAAGCTCTCTCAATCTACTGGCAGATTGCCTAATACCTATGCCCATGTTTCCCAAATCCTAAAAAAAACCAAAAAACCAGGGGAAAAAAGAAAACCTCACTCAATCCATCCATCCCTGCTAGCTGTCATCCTATATCTGTCTTCCCATGCATGACTACACTTGAGAGGACCATCTATAATAGGTGTCTCCATTTTCACTTTCTTCTTAACTCTGCAACCTGGCTTCTGACTTCATCAATCAAATGAAATTCTCTCTCTAAATTTACTAATGGGCTTTTCTTAATCCTCATCTTTCTTGATCTCTTTGCAGCCTTCAACACTGTCAATCACCCTCTTCTCTCCTCCTGCTTGGTTGTATATGCCTTCTCAATTTTTTTTGCTGGATCTTCATCTGGGTCATACCAGCTAACATTGAGTGTCTCCCAAGGCTCTGTCTTGAGCCCTCTTCTCTTCTTCCGCTCTACTATCTCACTTGATAGTCTCATCAACTCCCAGAGATTCAATTATCATCTCTATGCTGATGACTCTCAAATCTATTTACAAATCCTTAACCTCTCTTTTGACCTCTAGTCTTATCTCCAATGGCCTATCAAATATCTTGTACTAGATGACCTGTAGATATCTTAAACTCAACAGTCCCAAACTGAACTCATCTTTCCCTTCAAATCCTCTCCTCTTCCAAACTTCCACATTGCTGTTGAAGGTACTACCATCCTCCCAGTCACCCAGGTTTACAAGCTAGGTGTCATCCAAGAATCCTCACTCTCTCTCACTCTCCCCACCCCTTCCATCCAATGAGTTAAGTCCTATCATTTCTACCTTTGTAATATCTTCAGCATATACCCTCTTCTCTTTTCTAACATTTCCACCACATCGGTGCTGGCCTGCATCACCTCACACCTGGTCTTTCTGAAATAGCCTGCTGGCTAATCTCCCTGCCTCAAGTCTCCCCCCTCCCACTCCAGTCCATCCCCTACACAACTGCCACAATGATCTTCCTTACACACAAGTCTGACCATGCCATCCGGCCCCCTCATGTCATAAACTCTAGTGACTCACTATTTTCTCTGAGATCAAATATAAACCACTATTGTTCAAAGCCCATCATAACCTCCTACCTTTCCAGTCTTCTTACACCTTGCTCCCTTCAACATATTCGATGCTCTAGTGTGGTTCCTCACACAGGGCACTCCATCTCTCAACTCTGGCATTTCCTCTGGCTATTCCCAATGCCTGGAATTCTCTCCCTCCTTGTCTCTACCTCCTGGTCTCCCTGGCTTCCTACAAGTTCTAAATAAAGTTCTACCTTCCCCAAGGAGACTTTCCTGGTCCCCTTTAATGCTAGTGCCTTTCCTCTAAGATTTTATATATACACACACAATACATATGTATATATGTGTATATACATCTTGTTTGGATGTAGCTGTTTGTATTTTATCTCCTCAATTAAACTGTGAGCCTTGAGAAGCAGGGATTGTCTTTTACCTTTTTTTTGTTTGTATGCCTAGCACTTGGCACAGTGCCTAGCACATAGTAGCCACTTAATAAATTCTCGTTGACTAAGAGTTCCCTCTTGCATTATATTTCATTATAAACTCTATTGTTGTGAAATTACAGGTCCAGTCCCCATCCTTATCCCCAAACTAGTATTTCATATTCCTGTAGGACACTAACTGATGGTATATTTGGAAGAGTTAAAATAGCCTTTTTAAAATGCTTTAAATAATAACAGCAAGGAGTTTAATAGAGAAAATCTAGTTTCATATACCTCTTCTAAAATTATTTGAATTCTAGGCATGTAATAATAAAGCAAACCTATTGCTGGAATTTATTACATCATATGGAAGATGCTTGAAAATTGAGACAAGGAAATGAAAAAGACTAACAGCAAATATCACCCTAAATACTACTCTAAGGAGTATATCCTTAGAAGGAAATATCTCCAGGAAATAAAGTCTAAATTTTCAGTTACTGAATAGGACTTCTTAGCTGGAAAAGTTTCCTTAATTTCTATTTTTGTTTTTATTTCAATTATTCTAAAGTAACATCTTACCTCAGTTCTTTGGCTACTGAGTTTGATAGCAGGCATGGTAAAACCTTTAAAAAAAGATTAATAACATATTGAGTATTCCTAATAGTGAACTTGCAGTCAAACTGGGTAGAGTGTTGCTAGAGAAGAGAATGTTTCTGGTCAAGGTTTATTGGAGAGGGACATGAAAGTTAAGTACGATACTTACGCCAAGGAAGTATTGCATTGGATCGTAGATTCAGAGCTAGAAAAGATGCTATTCCAGCGCCCTCATTTAACAGATGAGAAAATTGTGACCCAAAGAAATAAAGTGACTTGTCCAAAATCATAAAGATTCTAAGCGGCAGTCAGGATATGAACCCAGGTCCCCTGGTTCATTTCACAGTGCCACAACGGGGCTCTAATTGTACCCTCAATCCAATCCCTGTGTCTCATGTTTCTCAGTCGGCCATGTGCCTTTCCTCTGTACCTGATTCACACTTAGAAGCAGGGGTTTGCTGGAGCCAGCGCAAACCAGCTTACAAGTCACTTGTAAAATTTTCAGTATGAGCATGAACACCTCAGAAATTAGGAAATGCCACAAATTAACGTTTGATTTATTGTTTTATTGAATGTCTAGACTTAAAAAAGTAATGCAGAAAATGTTAATAATGAAAATTAAACTTAAATGTTTGTTATTCATACATTCCCTTTATACATACCTCCAGAAAGCCAGTTTTACCAGTATTTACCAGCATACCACTACCTAGGAGTACTTTTATTATTTTAATAGCAAATTTAAGGGGGTCTCATAAACTGGAGGTGAGTTGCAGCAGAGGGTTATTGGCCCTACAAGTAAGGCAGGCTTGAAAAGGAGAGGTAGTAGAAAGAGCAGTAGGCTCTAGTCTGGACTCTGGGAAAGAGGCAATAGGCCTCTTCACCCCAAGGAAGTGGTGAAACTCATGATCTGCCAGCTGAGATCACCCTTTTAACTATAATCCTCTGGTCCTTGTGATGGGCTTTTCTTGTTCTAACTCTAAACTCTCTTTTCTCTATACTCTAAACTGTATTTTCCCATAAAACTGAGGCTCTATTGCAGGCCTTCCACCAATTCAAGAGCCTCCTAATGCAGTGCCGTCATTACTGCACATAGATCTATGTGTGCTCCCCAGCATCTTTTAGGTATCCAAGAATTTCCATCTCTTTGACATATTGGCACTTTTCCAACTTGGCAAGTGGCTATACTAACATAGCTATTGGAGGACAGCCCAGACAAATTAGATGCATTTGGCATGGTCACAGGAGTAAATGAGAAAATCATTAAGATAGACCGCCACCTCCTGCTCTAACATAGGCCCTGAAATAATAAATGCATGAACTTCTGAAAAAAGTTCTTCAGGGGCATTGCACAAATTGAAGTGCATAGTCCAATATTAAATCAGGCAAAGCAGGCTTGAAAGTCTATCCTATATTCATTTCTTTTTTTGTGTTTAGATCAGATAAGTCTATCGAATCCAGCTTTTCCAGCATTCTGGAACTCTAAATTTCTTCTTACTTATCTTTTGGTAAAATTTATCAAGTTGTGAATGAGGGACATTTAAATAATTTATAATTATTGTCTTACTATTTAGGTATTTTTGTATTTTTGCTAGCTTTTCTTTTTAAGTACTTAGGTAAGATGATTTAGGGAATATCTATATATTTATATGTAATACTGATATTTCTGGCAGAGAATCAGGTGACTGTGTTTATCGTATATATTGTCAGATGCAGTCACTGTATCAGATGTTCTTGCTTAATTATTTTATTTATTACAAAGGAGCATTCAATCTGGGATGGAGGGGAGAAGGATTTCACCCTTCCCCTGTTCCTCCCCAGAAATAACTGTGATGTTAAGACAAAAGTCATCGATAAGGCATATTTACATTAAAATTATTTCATTATCTGTGGTTGCTTTAAATATAATGTAGTTTCCCTGTTTGTCTCTCTTGACACTATCTATTTTTACTGGTGCCTTGTCTAAAATCATGATGTCAATTCTTGCTTTTTTGGATTTGCCTGAAGTATAATAAACTTTATTCCAACCACTCATTTTAACTCTGTATGTCTTTATGTTTTATTTGTTTCTTGTATGCAGCAAAGTATTGAGTTCTCTAATCCATTCTGCCATGTTCTTCTGTTTTATGGATATTTAGTCCATCACCATTCATGATTATAATTATTGTTCATACTTTCCTCTATCAAATTCTACTAAATTACTTTTTTTAATCAGCACTAGATACTTGCAGTTTGTTTGCTTGCAACAGTATGATGCCACTCTCCTCCCACAAATACTTCCCAGACTCTGTTGTTCAGCCTTAAACTCGAATGTCTTGATTCTTCTTTTATTCTCTGTTTTCATCTGTGTGTCTCTGTCTGTGTCTGTGTATGTCTCTCTGTTTCTGTGTCTGTCTCTGTCTTTGTGTCTCTATCTCTCTTTGTCTCTTCGTCTCTGTCTCTCTGCTTCTGTCTCTGTATCTCTTTGTCTCTGTCTCTCTCCCAATCTAGATTAGAATGTGGATCTGATTTTCCCCATCCCTCCCCAATACGTTCATGTCATGATCATCTCTAGTACCCCTTTCCAAGAAATATTCATTCAGTTAATCCTTTTTCTAGGAGATTTTAGGATAACATTTACCCATACATATTCTGTGTTTTCTCAGTGATTCTCATACAAGGTAAGATGTCTAAAATTTAGTAGTGTTCTCACCACTTCAGCCCAGTTTTGATAAGAGTGTGGGTCTACCCTTACCCTTTCCCTCTCTATCTCTATGTGGAGTTCCACAGTCCTAGAAATATTATTTAAAGTCTTCCTTACTCCTCTCTTCTTCTCTCCATTAAAGTGCCTTTAGTTGATCTCCTTTTGGGCTCTTTATCTTAAATATTTTCTCTATTTTCTCTCAATGACTTCAGACAAGAGATATCAAAAAAAAAGCTTTGTTTTCTCTTTGCAGCATATAAAAAATGATTTGTAATACATTCGGTCTTTGCTTATTATGCGGGCTTGTTTACTATTTCAAGTATTTTTGGATTGATAAACATGCATATCAAAATGACATTCATTTATGGTTTCTTCAGGATAAATGATTAAAATTTCTCTTTTTTTACTGAAAAGTATCTTTTTCATTGATGGCTAAGCTTAAGTATGCATGATATATTATTTTAGGGTACAAGTTTATTTTCTATGCTTTTTCAGACTATCATATTCCAGATTTTTCATTTCCTTCTTTTGGTATACAAATAGTTTTGTGAGATTCAGACTGTTTTTTCTTGATTTATAAAAATCCTGGTCCTCCTAATTGCTTCAAGTTTGTGTGTGTGTGTGTGTGTGTGCGCGCGCGCACATGTAATGCTGAAGTTATGGAATTTGGTGACTACATTTCTAAAGGAATTGAATTTAGGGCTTATCTTTGTTAGAACACTGTGGATTCCATGTATCTCTGGTTTCCTCTGCCACTACTGCACCACTCTCCAAACTGGGCCTCCAGATTCTATACCCTGGAGGAGTTAGCTACTCAGCTCCAGCCCCTACCCTAGTCACACGTTCATTTATTTTCAGTCCTGCCACCCACGTCCTAACCCTATGCTCCCCCGCTTTCCAACCTCTTTCTACTTCTTTCTCGTAGAACTATCTTCAAATCATACCACCATTGCCTCTAGAAAGGATATATTGGTTGACTTCCTATTGTTCCACTCCCCATCTCTGTGATTTCCCAGACCAACACACCCTTTCTTGGCCACTATTCTCCTTTGTGTGCTAGCTCTTTCCATGAGGGAGAGGAGCTACTTGAGGTCAGGAATCGCCTTTCTCTTTATATCTGTTTCCTGGTGTTTGGCATATAGTAAGTGCTTAACGAATGCTCTTTCATTCTTTATTCATTCATTATTTTCTTTGTTCTCTGAGAGCTCAAATTTCTATGATTTCTTCCTTTATTTCTTTTATTGAGCTTCTAAACCATTACTGACATTCTCGCTCATCTCATCATTGTTTCTGGGGGTCTAATTGCTGTCTGGGAATATTATCTCTCTTTTCTGGGAGTTTCACTTCACTTTATTTTACCCCATATTTATTCTTTTTGATATTTTCTGGTACTAGAGAAAAAGCTCTGGCCTGGGGTCTGACAGTAGGTTAACGTGAACATAGCAAACAGCTGTTACCAGCAACGCTTCCAGAAGTTCTGGAAGTGAATTTCCCAAGTTCCACACAATGGCCAAATTATGCAATACCAGCCAATAATGCCCAGGACTAACAGAAAGAGTAATGAAAGGATTATGCTGAGGCTGAATACATTATGATATTTCCTTCCTTCCAGACTTGCACAGGTTTGATCTCTTGTTTAGGTAACAGGTGAAGACTAGAGCGGATATTCATTGATTATTTTGATTGCCACAGAAATGGCATAGGATTGCTAAGGGGATTGATTGCTCACTCTAAGAAAAGGAAAAGTTCAAAGCGATCTCCAAGTTCAACCTAACACACCACAATATCTGGTGATTTGGAAGTTTGAATTCAAGAGTCACCCCCCCAAAAAATCCAAAAACTACCCCCAAATTGGCCTTTAATAATTCATTTAAATTAATTTAAGTGGGCAGCCCTGCAGAAGGACCATAAAATTGGATACAACCCCTGAAATCAAAAGCAGGATTCAATGTGAGCACATTGGGGAGATGAATGGCTACCTCCAGTTAGACTAATTCATCACATATAGGCATGGCCAAATATCTCAAAATGTTTTTTTTAAGGCAGGGACCATCCCAAGATTGATTTTTGGGGTCTGAGAGAAAACTGGCATAACCTATCTACCATAGCCCTTTTCTCCCTACTAAATCTAAAAACTGGCAATAGCAGACCAAGGTAAGGGTGTTCAAGGTCTTTGGAGTTCCTGAAAAAACCCCTCCAATGGGGCTTGTTTTCCACGAGGTAGAGGGAAGTTCAACAGGTAGCCTGTTCCAGACAAAGGACAGAGATCAGGGCTGTTTCTCCACAAACCATTTGCCTTGTTATTATGCTTTGTGTTCTAGACCATTCTGTACTCTCTTGGGAGCTAGAAACAAGAACAAGGAGGGACCCAGAAATCTATAATTCAGATATGCTATCCTGGACAGATTTTACTGTTCTCAATGTAGATTACTCTATGTTGGTATATGCATTGTGGGAGTGGCCACCAGTAACCAGTTCATATCACTACCAACCCCATCTCCTCCACCCCATTTACAATCTCTGTTTTCATTCACTTTGCTCTCACACTGACTCCCAAACTTACAACTAAGCTCCCAAGTGCCACATTGAGACCAATACATAATGAATCTTTCACTCTCTAATCTTACACAAACATACTGTCAGAACACGTAGGCTCATTCCCTAATTTCCCTCAAAGACACAGGTTCCACATTCCTATTGCAATTGCTGACCCTCCTTCCACATTATGGCTAATTCCAGGCTATCCTTTCAAACCACCAATCAACCTATACAACTCAGAGGCTACCTCCTGACACAAAAGAGCATTGGATTTAGAGTCAGAGACCTTGATTCAAAATCTGGCTCTGCAAACCACTTAACCTATCCGGGCCTCTGTTTGTTGTTCAGTCTTTCAATTATGTACAGCTCTTCATGACCTCGTTTGGGGTTTTCTTGGCAAAGATGCTGGAGCAGTTTGCCAGTTTCTTCTCCAACTCATTTTACAGATGAGGAACCGAGGTAAACAGGGTTAAGTGACTTGCCCAAAGTCACACGGCCACAGTTGAGTGTCTGGGGCTAGATTTAAAAGCAGGAAGATGAGTGTTCTTGACTCCAAGCCCAGGGTTCCATCCTAGCATCACCTAGCTTCCCTACAGGCCTCCATTTCTTCATCTGTAAAATCAAGGGATTGGACTTGATGAGCTCTAAGTTTCTTCCAACTCCAAATCTACCATAGACCATGACTAAATACCTCTGTAAAACTGCAGGTACCCACTTCCTCTTGTATCCTCACCCATAATAGGGAGAGATAGGAAGGCAATCCTTCACAATGCATGTTTCTTTTCTACCCTTAGTCCCATAGCATCCTACAGTGCTGAAACGTTAAGCAAGAAACTTTGGAGGTCCTCTGGCCTGATGATCAAAGGATTTGTGAGATTCATTGTGTGTCTAGTCTTTATGGGTCACCTGGAGCAGAGTTAATATATGTCAGTGATTGGACAAATCTCCAGGCAAAGGAAGGGCAGTGCCTGCTTGGATTCTAAGGAGGAGGAGGAGGCAGATTCTAAGTTGGGAGGAGAGCAAGGCCAAATCAGAAAACCAGGCTGGGTTTCTACCAATGTATCTCAAGTGCCCATAGAGGCTTAAAACAAAGTGGAAAACCATTTGCCATGCAGCAATTTAGAACCAGGAGAGTCTATATGAAATTAAGAAGCTCAAATTAAAAGAATGTCCAGGAGTTGACTATTTATATGACTCAATCAATTTCCCTAAAGCTTAGGTCTTTTTATTTGTGTTTCCTTCTCCCTGCTGTCATAAAAATGCTAGTCAGGTCATGGGTGGGGTCTGCCAAGCTTCCTCCTGACTTAGGAGAGATAGCTGAGGTTCCTGGAGTGATATTTCTAAAATTGGTTCCTATATCGCAGAGTTTTGTTTGAAAGGAGGGAGAACAAGAGAGCCAGAGGAGACATTTTTTGTCAAAGAGCAATGTAGCCCTAGGGAGGCTGATTATCTGGCTGGCTTTCCCAATGTGTCTGCAGTTGTGTTACCCTTTCTTGGATCTTCCTAGAGAAAGTCTCATATGCTGGGCTGAGCTCTTAAGCTGCTAGAAGTATTTTTTTTTAAATTATCGATATTTCTTATTTTTGTATCACCTTCATTTCCCAATATAGCTTTCCATGCCTCTCAACCTGCCAGGATTGTTGGTCCTAACATTGTGTGACTGCCTATAAAATGCAGATTTCACTATATTAGGCAAATACGGGGTGTCCCTAAAGTCTGGACACATAGGCAAAAATGCATATTTTGAAATACTTGGAATATTAACAGACCTTAGCCCCCTTGACTTCTTTTCTGGGGTATGCTAACGGACCAGGTTTACTCAATGAAAATCACAGATGTAACACACTTGATTGAATGCATAAAGAGTGAACATGCTAAAATTGATGGCAATGTGGAGTTACTACATTGAGTTCACGTGAATATTGCAAAGCTCATTAATCTTTGCATCACAAATGATGGAAATCATACTGAAGATATTATTTGTTAATATTCCAATTCAATAAAGTGTTGTTGAAAATTTCATTAATTTCATTTCATTTCTTGAAAGTGTGCATTTTTGCCTATGTGTCCAGACTTTAGGAACACCCTGTATAAATACTATGGGTTTCAAAGACTGCCTAAGGATATGATGGATTGAATATTCTGCCTGCAATGTGTATTAGAACTATATTCCTCAGTATTCTTTAATAAAGGGCTTGGTAAGTACTTTAGGCATCAAATAGCTCCTGGCTCTTTTATGATATCTAGATGATATCACCATGGTTTTGTGTTCTCCATATGCTACATTTTTTCATATGGTCACTGTATTATAAGACTACATGCTAATTTATGGATCTACTTTAAGATTTTTCAGCAGACTATTCATAGTTTCAGGGGCTGCTATGAAACTGTGAACAGGCCACTTAAAAATCCTCAAGATCAGAAAAGAAGCGGGCTGACCACAGGGCAAGAGTGAGGGATGACTGATGGATAGTCCATGCCTTCCACTGGTATCCTCGCAATGTCAAGAGAACAGAAAGAAGGTGCAAAAGGGTCCTTTTAGCTGGCTTCTTTGTTCTCTCTAAGTCATCCAGCTCTCCCCTATATGGGTAAAATTATTGGAGAGCATTGGCAAAAGTCACACAAGATGGACAGGGATGAATAACGATGATTTGAATCATTGGAGAGAATGTTCGCACTGATGAACTCACAGATCCATTTGAAAATTTACAGTATAAGGAAGATAAACATTAAAGGAAGATAAAATATACATATATATATAGTTTATAACTTTATATATCTATGTAACAGGTTTTCACCATCCACCCCCATGTACAAATATTCTCTGTCTGCTTCTAGCTAGGTATGATTCATCATTGGGTTGAGTTCTTCCATGAGTTACTTGGTCAGAAAAGACCATAATGCAGGATGTCACATCTAATAGAAGAGACTGCTTCCAGATGGCAGGTTGGAGGTACTTTCAAGAGGACAAGATAGGCCTCCAACTGTGGTGTGGAGAAAGGAAGTGTCCTTCCCTACCCCAGCAAAATGACAAGGCAGGGACCTTCCAGGTCTTTATTCATCTTTGGAACAACGGACTGAACCAGCCAGGCTTATACTAGAGGTCCTTGGCTATCTTGCCTTTCCTTTTGTGTTTCCTTCCCTCTAGAATGGACCGTGTGGACGTGGCAAGGCCCTGGAAGGCTGCAAGTGCCGGTAATAAGAACAGCAGCTACCAGAAGGGTCGCGACAATAGGAGCAGGATTGGATCTCTGATGGGGAAACAATGGTTTCAGAAGGGAGGCTTCCAGAACAAAAATCCTGTTTGGTGTTTGATGAACTACGTGTTCAGTGGAGGTGAAGTGTCAACCGGCTAATTAGCAACCTTGCAAAAAACCTGTCTAGAGCTCGACAGAGCTTGAATATTAGCCTTCTAACTTATTGTTAAGAGTAATGATAAGGACTGTAGTCTGTTCCAATCATCGTATTGTTCTTTATTGCTTTAGTGTTACCTTTTCTGTGTTGAAATATAAACTACCTGTTCCATACCTGATGTATATTTGTATATTGGGTACCTTTAAAACTTTTCCCTTTGTTAAGAAAAACCTTTAGGCCATTTCTAAAATTAGGAACTCTCTTAGTAACAACTTTCTGGTGGGAAGAAGAGCCAATGAATATGAGAATTGGGGATCCTACTTCCCCATTGAGAAATCAAACCACCCCTAGAGCAATGAACCTAGGGAAAACCAAGATGGAAGATAAAGGACAGGCATCAGCACAGTTTGACAAGCCCTGTGGCCTTAGCCAAGCAGTGCCTAGCTAATCCTTCTGCTAGATTTATTTGAAATGAATCCATTGTATGGTATTTGCAAAAATATCTAGTCTATTTAGACACAAGTAGCCTACATATCTCAGAAAGTAAACTCATTTGTCATGCTATCAAGAAAACATTTGGAATGGGTATATCACCAAACTTACCATTAGCTTTAGTGTGTTGAAGCTGTGCCTTCATAAACTGGAAGGTATTCTTACCCATTACAGACTTGGAAACATTAGGCTCTGAACAATGTCTTGGCACCAGAAAACCAGAGTCACCACCATGCAGCTGTTTCAAGTTTTCCTCTTTCTTGAGAAGGAAAGGTAACATAGTCTGTTGCCTCATTTTGAATTCCACCATCTCAGTTTCATTTGGAAGAGAAATAGAGCACTCACTTGCCCACTTTCTGAGCACTGATGTTGTCTGACTAAGAGGGAAAATAAAACCTCATTCAGAACTTGTCTCCCCATCTTCTAGGACTTCAATGTAATGGTATTTTTAGCTCAGGAATCTATCATGTAGAGGCCAAGTAACTGGCAAGTTGGGAAGCATGTCCAGGTTGTGCTGCTAGCTGGAAGTGAACAACGATGTGTTCCAATGCCTACCTTGGCTACGGAAGGCCATAGTAAGTAGAATCTCTCAATTCAATTCAACTAACATTTATCCAGCACCTACCACATACAATGCAAGGTGCTAGGCACTAGAAATGCAAAGAGGAGGGAGAGGAAAGGAATAAGCATTTATAGAGCACCTACTATGTGTCAGACACTGTGCTAAGCACTTTTCACAAACATTATCTCATTTAATCCTTACGACAGTCCTGAGATGGGTGCTATTATTGTCCTTGTTTTACAGTTGAAGAAACTGAGGCAAACAGAGGTTAAGCGATTTGCCCATGGTCACAGAACTAGTAAGTGTCTGAGGCTGAATTTAAACTTTTCTTCCTGAGTCCAGGCCTGGGTTCTATCCATAGCCACCAGCTGCCTCTGAAGTTGAAAATGGAACTGTCTATGGTGCTTAAAAACTAATAGGGAGATGAATGTTGGATAAATAACTACATTGCAAGATTCAGGGAGGGAAAAATCAATCTTACCTGAGGGAATCCTAGAAAGCTTCAAGAAAGAGATGTATTTGAACTTAGCCTTCAAGAATAAGAAAAAAAAAGCAGATGGGGTGGTGATCCAAAATGGCAAATTAGAGACAACCCAGATGAACTCTCTCAACATTCCCCTCCAAAGAACTTTAAAATAATCCTTCAAATCAAATTTTGGAGCAGCAGAGTCAACAAAAGGCCAGGGTGAGACATTCTTCCATACTAAGAAAACTTAGGAGGTCAGCAGAAGAAGCTTGTGACACCAGGATGGAAATGTGTTCAGAACCCACACATGTGACAGCTGTAGCTACAGGAGCAGCTTTAGGAGCTCTCAGCCCAGAGATAGTAAGCAAGTTAAACAAATGGTCCAAAAGAGATTACAGGGAACCTTTTGCTGACATTGGGTACAGCTGGCACTGATCGGCAACTCTGTTGCCCATATGCATTTCTGGGTTGTTGTTCCAGGATTGAGAGAGTGCTGGGGGTTGCTCACAAGGAAGCAGGGACCCTGGTCACAGTTTTGAGACAAAAGGAGGGGCTAATGCTTGTGGCCACAGGAGACCAGGATCCCTTCCTGGGTAAAGATAAAAGTGTAGAAAAGGACAGCAGTGACAACATCTCTCCCAGGGTCACACCACCTTGGAGGTACCAACAACTTGAAGACCTCAGAATTAGCTCTAAAAATAGCAACATGGAAAAGCCTGAAACTTGGAACAGTGCCTCCCCACCTGAGGTAAACAGAGCCCAACTTTAACATAAAGTTCAAAGTCAAGAAATAAGCTAGAAAAATTAGCAAACAACAACAAAAAAGAATTTGACCATAAAAAAACTGCTATAGTGGCAGGAATGACCAAAATATAAACCCAGAAGATGACAATAATGTGGAGAAAAAACTGCAAAGAAAGCTTCAAAGAAAAATGCTAATTGGAGCCAAGCCCAACAAGAATTCCCAGAAGAACTAAAGAAAGCAATAAGAATAGTAGAGAAAAAATTGGGAAAAGAAATAAGCGTAATACAAGAAAATTATGAGGACAGAATTAATAGCTTGGTAAAAGAGGCATAAAAAATACTGAAGAAAATAACACCTTAAGAAACAGCATCAGTCTAGTGGTAAAAGAGGTACAAAAATTCACTGAAGAGAACTCCTTAATAAGTAGAACAGGACAGTTGGAAAAGGTGGTACAAAAATTCACTGAAGAAAATAACTACTTAAAAAACAGAATTAAAAAAAACAGAATTGGTCAAATGGAAAAAGAGGTACAACTGATATGGAAAACAGACTGAGGAGAGATAATTTATGAATGACTGAATTGCCTAAAATCCATGATAAAAGAATGAGCCTAGACATCATATTTCAAGAAGTTATCAAGGAAAACTGCCCAATATCTTAGATCCAAAAGGTAAAATAGATATTGAAAGAATCCACCATATGCTTCCTGAAAGAGATCTCAAAATGAAAACTTCCAAGAACATCATAGCCAAATTCCAGAGCAATCAGGTCAAAAAGAAAATACTACAATCAGCCAGAAAGAAACAATCCAAATACTGTGGAGCCACAGTCAGGGTAACATAAGATTTACGTGCTTCTACATTAAAGGATAAGAGGGCATGGAATGTGATGTTCTGGATGGCAAGTAGCTAGGCTTATAATCAAGAATAAGCTACCCAGCAAAACTAAATATAATCTTTCAGAGGGAAAAATGGTAAATGTGAAAGAATGTGTCTCAATAAAGTTAAGCTGTTTAAATTCCTATCTGGGAAGATGATACATATAACGTCTAAGAACTTTAACTTTAATAGGACTGTTAAAAGGAGTCTACGTAGAAAGAGGGTGAAGGAATGAGTCAATTATGTTGGAATGATCTCTTTTAAAAAAATGAAGGGGTGAGAAAAAGGGATATACTGAAAGAACAGGAAAGGAAGAGGTAGAACAGGGAAAATTTTCTCACATAAAAGAGATATGCAAGGAAGAGCTTTTAGAGAGAAAAGGGAACAACTATGAAAGACTTGGCTACTCTGATAAATACAATGATCTAAGACAATTCCAAATGACTCAAGATGAAAAATGCTATCCACCTCCAGAGCAAGAATTGATGACTCTAAGTGTAAATTGAAGCATAATTTTCTTACTTTATTTTTCCTGCTTTTTTGTGAAATATGACTAAAATGGAAATGTTTTTCATGATTTCGCATGTATAGTGGATATTATATTGCTTGCCTTCTCAGTGGGTGGGAGTGGGGGAAGCTGGGAGGGAGAGAATTTGGAACTCAAAATTTAAAAGGAAAAGAATTTTAAAAATAAATAATTTTTTTAAATTTTAAAAGGAATAAGGAAGTTGTCAACTGAGGGGAATAAGCAGGGAATCCTTTGAAGAGTGGGGGATTATGTGCAGAAAGGCATAACGATAGAGAAAAGTAGGACAGGACCAGGTAACAGAAAGGAGTCAAATTATGATATAAAGTATGGTAAAGGAATCACAATGAAATGATGTTGGAAAAGTAAATTTGGTGGAATATGGCAGGTCTTGAATTTCAAATTAAAGAACAGAGGTAAAATCAATAGGTTTTGACCAATTACTAGATGCGACGGTAGCATAGGACAGAGAAGAGGACCAAGGTCAGGGAAAGGAAAGGATTAAGAACAATCCTGAGGTTTTTGATCCTGGGTGACTAGGAGGATGATGGTACCAACAAGAGAAATGGGGAATAGAAAGAAGAATAATGAAGAAGACTGAAAATAGTAGCTCAGAGAACCAGGAGGGAAACTAGAACAAAGCAGTGCCAAGGGAGGGCTCCTTAACAGTGTCAAATTCTCCAAAAAGATCAAGGCAGAAAAGAAAACAGTTTTAGATGAACAGTAGGAAGCCAGATTGCGGGGATTAATGAAAGCCTAGGCTTAGACAGTGATAAAGTGGAGGTGGGAAGTGTAGATTATGACTTCTAGAAGTGTAGCTATAAAGGGGGAAGGGGAAGAGAGACATATGAGGTAACAATCAATCTCTCTCTCTCTCTCTCTCGTCTCTCTCTCTCTCTCTCTCTCTCTCTCTCTGTGTGTGTGTGTGTGTGTGTATGTATTTTCAGGACAGAATAGGTCAGAATGTGCATGCAGTTAGTGAGAAGGAGCTAGTAGTTAGAGATAAGAGTGTGAGAATGAATGGGTGATGGGGTAGGGACCTGGAGAATACAAAAGGAGATGAGATCAAGAGCATGAATGGATTGGTTAGATGTTTTAAAATAGGGCAGCTACTTTTTGTGGTGGCAAAGAATTGGAAATTGCAGGGATGGGGAATGGCTGAATAAGTTGTGGCCTATGAGTAAAGGAACACTATTGTGCTGTAAGAAATGATGAGTAGGTAGATTTCAGAAAAACCTGGATAGACCTATAAGAACTGATACAAAGTGAAATGAGCAGAACCAGGAGAATATTGTACACAGTAATAGCAACATTGTGCAATGATCAACTTCAATAGAATCTTCTCAGCAATACAATGATCTAAGACAATTCCAAAAGACTCATGATGGAAATTTCTATCTACATCCAGAGAAAGATTTATGGAGTCTGAATGCAGATTGAAGCATGCTATTTTCTCTCTCTTTTTTTCTTTCTCGTGGTTTTCCCCTTTTGTTCTGATTTTTCTTTCACAACATGACTAATGTGGAAATATGTTTAATTTGATTGTACATGCATAGACTATGTCAGATTGCTTGCTATCTTGGGGAGGAGAGAGGGAAAGAAGGGAGGGAGAAAAAAATTTGGATCGCAAAATCTTATGAATGCTAAAAACTAAAAAAAAAAAGTTTTTTTTAAAATAATCCTTTCAACAAATATCCTAGGAATGAAAACAATAAATAAATCAAATAAAAATAAAATGGGGCAGCTAGGTGACTCAGTGCATAGAGCACTGGGCCTGGAGTCAGGAGGACCTGAGTTTAAATCTGGTCTCAGATACTTACTAGCTGTGTGACCCTGGGCAAGTCATGTAATCCTGTGGGCCTCAGTTTCCTCATCTGTAAAATGTGCTGGAGAAGGAAATGGCAAACCGCTCCTGTATCTTTGCCAAGAAAACCCCAAAACGAAGAACCAGACATAACTGAAAAACAACTAAATAACAACAAAAGATGTTTTAAAAGGAGGAGGCTTATATCATCCCTTAAAATAAAAGGAAAGAACTAGAGGATGGTAGGAAATAAGCTTTTTGTTATAACTCCAAAGGTATATAGAAGGGGTGATAAGGGGACTTCCAAAGGACAGTAAAGGAAAAGAGGTCATCTGCTGAGAAGGGTGGGTAGGGTAATAGCTTGAAGCGAGAAAAGATTTGGAACTGCTACCATGGAAACACTGAATCTAATATTATATATTACACAACTAAAAATGCAACTTGACACAAAATGAAACTATGATTATAACAAGGTGATTAGCAAATTCCATTTAATACTCCAAAAAGTATTCCTTACTTGTGTGCTTCAAAATCATTGTCAATTTGGCTCATTTCTTGGGGACTGCTGTCTTCTCTTTGAAAAGTAATAATACTTTCATCACCTACAGAAACACATAATAGCAAGGGAGGAAAGACATAGGAAAATATTATATTTTTGATTGTTCAAATTAATGTCTTCATAAAGCATAACAGTATTGCCATTAGACAAGTATTCTAAAACAACATGCTGTTCATGTAAAGAAAAATTCTGGCTAAGTTATATATTCTAGATGTCTTGAAGGACCACCCTCAGTTAGGAGTAGAAAATAAAGTGAATTCCCAAGTCCTGAAGATGTTAGTTTCTGTTAAAAAAAAAAAAACCTACTGTATATGGAGAATTTCCGCAGTATCTGAGAATTACTGTTTAACTTTGATTTGTATCCTAGTGTACAGGCTTGTTTCTAAATCTCAGTCACTTACGTACCCCACATATGTTCCCTGGCTATCTTTGCTTACTGGAACAATTATATGAATAAACTGGACTGATTTATTGTTTCAATTATTGAGTTACAACTATCGTTCTCACTTAAAGGCATTAGATATGTATATATATTTTTAAAACTTCAACAATTTAAACTTTACAACCTCTATGGTCCTTTCTAGTTGTAAATTTATGATCCTGTGGGTAAAGCACTATGCCAGGCACCAGGGATACAAAAACAAAAAAAAAAGTCTTTGCCCTCAAGGAAACATATTTTTGGTGACCACATCTCCCTATGGATACTCATGGCCTAGATCCCAATACTAATTGGCACGGAAGTATCAACCTGTTCTGTTTTTTTCCGACATGGGCCTATTCACTCCTCCCCAAGCAGACTTGTGGCACTCCACTCTAAGGAGCTTACCATAATAAATACTTATTAATTGGTTCATAGGCCATATTGGTGTTGAACTTAGCGCAGATGCCCAATAGTTTTAGCCCCACTGTAACTCAAGCTTCCAAGCTCAAGTGATCCACCATCCTTAGCCTCCTCAGGAGCAGGTACTACAGGTGTGCACCATCATACTCATTCTATCAGAGCACTTTTAAAAAATCAACAGTTCATTTCCAAAAGGAATTTTTTCCTTAGAGTCCTTGTTTTAAAATCAAAAGTTGTAAGGTGATGCCATGAGAAAAGCCTCACCTAGTTTCTACTTTTATCATTCTTCTTTAAAGTATTTCAAGTTCATTTATATTTCTAATATTTTGCAACACAAAAGGAAGATTTATCTAGTAATGGCATTAGTATAAAAATAATTCAAGTTTTTTGCCTTTCCAAGGGTTTATCACTAAATATTGATTCTTCAATACTTCAAACATCTATAATTTTGCCACTGTCGGTACCCCCTAAACTGAAAGAGATCTTAAACCTTCTCTCAAAGAGTTTACATTCTATGGAGGGAAACATATGTCAATATATACAGAATTCATATGTCAGTGTATATATAGAATAAACAAAATAATATGATAGAATATAAAATAATAAAATAAAGCTAGTTACATAGGAGGTAGTTCTAGAGAAAATACACTAGGTGGTGTAGAGATAAAGAAGGGCCTCCTATGGAAGGTGATACTTGAGCTGTACCCTGAAGGAAGAGAAGAATTCGGAGAGGCAAAGGTGAGGAATGTATTCCAGGCATAGAGAATGGCCCATGCTAAAACGTAGAGACAGGAGATTGACCCTCATGTGTGAAGAACAGAAAGGTTAGTTTGGGAAGACTTGCATGTAGAAACAGGGTGAGGGATAATAGGACTGGAAAGATAGTCTGAGGCCATATTGTAAAGGGCTTTAAAAGCTGGAGAGAAGAATTTTTATTTTATCCAGAGACAACGGAGTTTATTGAGTACTGTAATGATATGCACTTAAGGAAATCACTTTGGCAGTGCTATGGAGGATGGGCTGGAACAGGGAGAGACTTGAGGAAGGGAAACCAATTAGAAGACTTTTGCTATAAGCTAGGTGAAAGGTGATGAAAGCCTGAACTAAGGTGATAGCTGTGTGAATGAAAATAAGCAGTAGGTGCTGAGAGATATTGCTGAAATAGAAAAGGCATGAATTGCCAACTGAATGGATATGTGGGAAGAAGGAGAGTGAGGAGTCAAAAATAACACAGAGGTTACAAACCTGGGAAACCGGAAAAGTGGTGCTACTTTTGACAGAAATAGGGAAGTTTGGAAATGGGATGGATTTTGAGAGAAAATTAACGAGTTCTATTTTAGTTTATTGAGTTTGAGATGTCTCTAAGACAGCCAATTTGAAATGTCCATTTTCTGAGACATACATTTTGGGACATGGCAAATATATGCATTTGTTTTACTTAACTATGTTTATTTGTTACAACAACCATGTTTTTCTTTTCTTGTTTGGTGGGGTGTTCCCAAAAAGAAAAAAAGAGAATAAAATGAAGAAAAAAGAGTCACCAATACATTTTTAATGCATAGAAGAAAACATAAAAGAAGTTCTGAAGAAAGCACTTACTAAGAATAACACTTTAAAAAAAAGCAAGCTATACATAATAGAGATTTATGTCTTCACATATAATCCTATTTTTCTATTCTGTTCTCTCTCTTTTTTAAACATTTTATGAAATTCGGAATAAAAATAAGATAAATGTCCATTCTCATGATAGTTCCAAGACTAGTAATTCATAGAATATACAGTGTATATGTATTAGTGAGATGAGTCAACACACAAGTAAGAATTCATCTATTCATTTTAACCTATAGAGCTATATAGATAGATATTTATTTAAACAGCCATTTATGGCTCACTAGCTTCTGTTTGCAAATCTTACCAGTTTTAGGGGTGAAAAAAGCAACCTATCAGTGACATTTAAAGATCAATACACCATTGCACACAGGGTATTATTAGTGCAGTTTGTATGACCCTTCTCTAACCTCCCTCCTCTACCCCTTCAGTGCTCTAGATAGCTACTATAGCAAGTGGTGTGGAGCACCATGAGTGAGCTGAGGCTGTGCCACCAGGGGAT
This sequence comes from Trichosurus vulpecula, assembly GCF_011100635.1. NCBI lineage: Eukaryota > Metazoa > Chordata > Mammalia > Diprotodontia > Phalangeridae > Trichosurus > Trichosurus vulpecula. The sequence goes on along the minus strand of NC_050574.1, from coordinate 291,082,259 downwards.
AGCTTATAGGCATTTGTTACTCATGTACATGTAATATTTTTCTGGGGATCAAGTGGTACTCAGAAAACTACTAGAAGAAGAACTAAAGCAGGAGAGAGGAGCTGGATCAGTGCATCCAAAAAAGAGTAAATATAGAAAGTATAAACAGGAAATAGGACAAGGAATCTGGATGCAGAGGTCTTGTCAGGGTGTGAGCTAAGGGAGAATAAGAGAAAATACCTGGTACCAGTAAATCAAGTAGGGGACAAGATTCACAGGAATCTACCGAATTTGAAAGCCTTTTCCCACTTTTCACTCTTCTTGACCTCTCTGAAGCATTTGACAGTGTTGACCACCTTCTGGACATGCTCACCTTTCTGGGGCTTTGTGTCACTTTTCTCTCTTTGTTTCTCTGTTTTCTGTCTGACCACTCTTCAGTCACTTTTGCTGGATCGTCATCCAGATCATGCCCCTTAACTGGATGTATTCCAAGACTCTCTCCTGGGCCCACATTCTCATGGTGACCTCATCTGCTCCCACGGGTTCCATTATCATCTCTGATGGCTCCTGGATCCTGAATCCCTGTCGTACATACCCAGCTGCCTATTGAATATTTTTTAACTGGAAGTCCTACAGACATTTCAAATTCAACATATCTAAAACAGAACTGATTTCCTTTCTACCCAAACCTGCCCCTCTTCTGAACTTCTCTAATTTTTCCTAGGGTGCCACTATCCTTCCAATCACCCAAGTTTGAAATCTCAGAGCTATCCTCGACCCCTCCCTCTTCCTCACCCTTCATATTCAATAAAGTCTTGTCAATTCTACCACCGAAGTATCTGTCATATTTGTCCATTCTCTTTACTCACATGACTACCTTGGTAATTAGAGTCTTCAGTAATAGTACAAGTAGGAGGTGATAAAAGTAGTGGCCAAGTGAGTGGAGGGAAGAGACAAACACAAGAAATGTGCAAATAGAAACAAGAATTGGCAACTAAACGGATTCATAGCATGAGTGAGGGTGAGGAATCAAGGATGACACAGAGGTTACAAACTTTGATGATTAGAAATTTGGTGCTACCTTTGACAGAAAGAGAAGTTTGGGAGACAGGCAGTTTGTGGGGAAAGAAAATGAATTGTTTTGGTCATGTTGAATTTGAAATGCCTCCAGCATATGTAGTTTGAAATGGCCAGTAGGCAGTTGATGATATAGGATTGAAACTCAAATGGATATGTAGATCTGGGAACCATCAAGATAGAGAAAATGATTAAACCCATATAAGCTGAATAGATCGCTAGGAGTGAGAATGCAGAACGAGAAGAAAAAGGGGCCAAGGACCGAGCCTTGTGGTATACTTGTAGTAAGAGGACAGGATCTGGATGATGATCCGACACAGGAGACAGAGGAAGATCTATCAGACAAGCAGGAGAAAAGCCAAGAGAGAATGTCACAACACTCCAGAAAGGAGAGCATTTCCAGAAGGAGATGTGTCAAATGTTGCAGAGAGGTCAAGAATGAAGATCAAGAAAAGGCCGATGAATTTGGGCAGTAAGAAATCATTGGTGACTTTGGAAAGGTTAGTTCTGTTGAGTAATAAGGTAGAAAACCAGATTACAGAGGGCTTGGAAGGTGAGGTGAGAAGAAGTGAAAACAACGGGAGGGGACAGCATTTTCAAGGAATTTGGCTTACAAAGGGAGAAGAAATAGAATGATAGTTTGTAGGGATGCTAAGGTTTAGTTAGGGTTTTTTAAGGATGAGAGAGATTTGACCCTGTTTATAGGCAGCGGAGAAAGCACCAAGAGATAGGTAGAGATTGAATTTTAGATAGAGACAGAGAAGAAGAATGAGGGCAATTGTCTGAAGACGGGAGAGGGTGGGATAAAGGGTATATTTGGAGGAGCTGGTATTGGCAAGGAAAGGGGCTATATTTCTTTTTTTTGAAATTTTAAAATTTTTAAATAAATACTAAAACTTAAATACATAGTAAGAAAAGAAAAGAAACATTATAAACTTAAATATAAAAGAAAAAAGGAAAAAACATGTCATGTGTGCAGCAGAACATAGGAGAGGATTCAGAATATATAGCAATGACTTATTTCAAGAAAGCCTATATATTAAATACTGTGTGTTATGTTGAAAGCTGTCCATCTTTTCTTTGCTTCCTTGTAGGTTTTCTTTTGTTCTATGCTATATACTTTTTACTTTGTTCTTTTTTCCCCCTTCATCCCCCCTACCCACCAGCCCAAGGCTGCAACTGAGCATGAATATATTTATATATAGGTATTGATATATAGGTACACACACACACACACACACACACACACACACACATATACTTTTCTTTAGAGATTCTACTCCTAATCTTGTTTTGATGTTTGTACATCTCTTTTTTCCTATCTCTCCTAACTCTTCTTTTTACTTTTGCCTTCTACTCCAGCAATCCCTGCCTTATCCTCCCATTCCTCTAAATCTAAAGACCCTTCTATATCCCCTTTTTAACCTATTCCCTCACCCTCCCCTCTAAAGATCCCTCCTTTATCCTCTCCCCACTCCCTGTCTCCTTAGAGTTTTATTTCTTTCTAAATTTAGAAGACTTCTATACTCTTCTAAATGAATATCTATTTCCCTCTCTTAAACCCATTCCCAATGAAAGTAGGTTTCCAAAACTAACAGCCTCCCTACCCCATGTAATTACTTTGTCTCGGTTCTTCCTCCTGCACCTCGTTTGTATACGATGATCACTCTTTTAGCTGTTCTTGAATGATTTTACTTTTTGAAGTCAGGTCTACCCCAATCTTTCTTATAAGCTATCTAATTACTAGTAACAATCTTAGACACAGGTTTTACATTTTCCATACATAAAGGTAAACATTCTATCCTTATTTAGTCCCTTGTGATTGGTCATTGGTATATACCTTATATTTATCTTGGTTCTTGTATGTCAAAATTTCTATTGAGTTCAGGTTTGTTTGGTTTTTTTTAAGAGTCCTGAAAATCTGACAGCTGATCAAATGTCTATTTTTTTTTTCATTTAGACTTATGCTTAGCTTTGCTGGGCATGATACTTTCAGCCAGAGGCCCACTTTTTTGCTCTTTGATACACAGTGTTCCAAGACCTGAGATCTTTTAGTGTTGCCAATGCTAGGTCTTGTGTGATTCTAATTGCGGTACCATCATATGTAAATTGTTTTTTTTTCTTATTGCTCTTAATATTTTGTCCTTGATCTGGGGGTTTCAGAATTTAACTATAATATTTCCGCAAGTTTTCCTTGTAGGATCTCTTTTGGGTGGTGATGGATGGATTTTTTCTATTCCTACTTTCCCCTCTTGTTCTAATGCTTCAAGACAATTTTCTTTAATTATTTCTTGTATTGCTGTATCAAGATTCTTTTTTTGATCAGAACACTCAGGTAGTCCAATTATTCTTATGTTTTCTATTCTTGATCTGTTCTCTAGATCCATTGTTTCTCTTTTGAGATGTTTCACATCCTTTTCTATTTTTTCATTCTTTATATTGTGTTTTTTTTATTTCTTCATCTCTTATAACTTTGCTGACTTCCCCTTGCCCAATTCTGATTTTCAAGGAGTCATTTTCTTCTTTAAGATTTTGGATCTCTAATTGGTTGTTTTCTTGTCATAATCTTGTTTTTCTTGTATTATTCTTATTTTTCTTATTAATTTTTCTTCCATCTCTCTCATTTGATTTTAAGCTCTTCAATGAATTCTTTTTAGGCAGGTGACCATTTGACATTAATCTTTGGAGTAGAAGAGGGTTTCTTTGCTTCAGTATCCTCCTCTGAAGACGAACCCTGGTTTTCTCTATTCCCATACTCTATGGCTGGAGTCTTTGTTCTTTTCCTGTGCAATGTCAGGATCCAAAAACAAGCTAAAATGTTGGCCTTGGGGCAGCTAGGTGGCACAGTGGATAGAGTACCAGCCCTGAAATCAGGAGGACCTAAGTTCAAATATAGCCTCAGATACTTACTAGCTGTGTAACCCTGGGCAAGTCTCTTAATTTTGACTGCCTCAAAAAAGAAAAAATAGAATGTTGGGCTTAATCTAATAAAATGGAATTTAATAGGTGTTGTAGAAGCCAGTTTAGCTACTCTCATTTTTAAAATGTCCTTTTCCTATGGTTTGAAATGAGGTAACTTTGCTCACCTCCTTTTCCCACAAATTGTATGCTCTCAGGCCCAGGAAGATGCTGTCCAACTCTTAAAGCCAGCCTAATCTAAGTAAGCTAAAGGTAACCTTTAAGTTCATGGACTTGCCCCAATAACTGTCTGCAGTTTATAACTGGATGCCTCAATCTAGACACTGAGGAGAAAATCTGGAACTAATAGATATCTTGATCTTTCCTGAATGCCACACTTTCTCTTCCTGTTTGTAATGTCCTAAAGAAGCAGCATAGTCAGCTGGGGTTTTTTTTCCTTTTCTTTTTTACTTTTTCCTTCCTTTCTGAGATGCTGTAATTTTATTTTCCCATCTTCCCAAATCATGTCAACTTCACTGACTGACAAGGGGTAGTATGCATAGTAATTAGAGCCAGACTTGAAATTAGGAAGACCTAGGTTGAATACCTAACTGTTGCATATTGTCTGACCATGGGCAAATGATTGATTTCTCAGTGACCCTGTCAGTGCTCTAACCCTAAGTTGCAGTCACGCCTGCTTATCTGCATCTGTGCAGGGACATTTCACACAGGGAGTGTCCCACCCTCCATACTGTTGAAATCATAGTTCCAGGTCACCAAAAAAAGTCATGCTGAGTCAGTTTTAGGAGATCATCTTTCCCACACAAAGTCAATCAAAGAATCAATCAACAAACATCTTAATATTAAGTGCCTCCTGTGTACTAAGCAACATGCTAGGGAATACAAAGATAAAAGTGAAACAGTCACTGCCCTCAAGGAGCTTCACACAAGGAAGCAACATGGACAAATATTAAATACAAAACCGATGCAAAGTCACTTTGGGTGGGGAAGGCAGGAGCAGCTATACTAAGGGCCAGTGAAGGCCACATGCAGAAGGTGACCTTGACTTGAGTCTTAAAGGAGCCAGGAGGTAGAGATGTGGAGGTATCACATGGGAGACTGCCAATACAAGAGCGCAGAGGTGAGAGATGCAGCATTGTGCAGGAGTAACAGAACAAAGGCCAGTTTGCACCTGGCACTAAAGTTCGCAGAGGAGAATAATTGGTACTTGGATGGGTTCTTAATTTTTCCACTTTGTTTGAGAGTGTGTCCTTTCGACAAAAGATAATCTGAATGCTAGGCCAGACTCAGGTTTCATGCCAGCCCTGAAGTGTGGCCTCCATTCTGATCAGTAGTTTGCAGAGTGTTTGTGTGTGTTATGTTGTGTTGTGTTGTGTTCTGCCACTCTGTGAAGCAGGAAGGTATTATTAGTAACTGAAACCATGGCCTGAATGAGAAGGAGGCTTGGTAGACCCTGCCCATAGTCATGTTGGCATGAAAACTATCGCAAACAGGGAACACAAATAGCTTCAGTGAAAAGATGAATGCTTTGGAGGATCGCTTGGCTCCGCTATGTGCTCTACATTTTGGCCTTCTGATTGAATACAGACTCCTCAGACTTGAATTCTTACTCTGGCAACCAATCTTTCCATTGGCCTTGGGTCTTGGTGCTGTATAGACACCCTGATAGCAGCCCACAGCTGTCCTCTTCCCAACTCAGCCACCAATTTCTCTGCTCCAGATGGGCTGTCAGTTTGCCCAGCCCTTGAGACTTGTCCCTATTTGACAGAGGAGTAAACTGGGCATCATCAAGGCTAAGTAATCTGTGTGAGTACACAGTTAGTAAGTGGTAGAACTGGGAACTCAAACCCTGATCTTCCTACCTAGGCCAAAATCTCAGTTACTCAGGAGGTACCATGATGTATCATAGAAAGAGGACTGGACTTGAACTCAAGAGAGGCTTAGGTTCAAATCCAGCCTCTGGCATGTGTTAGCTATGTGACTCTACCAAAATCACTTAGCTGCTCCTGATCCTCAGTTTCCTCAACTGTACAACGAGGAAAAATAACACCTATAGTACCTACCTCTCCGAGTTGTTGGGAGGATCAAATGAGCTTACGTATATAAAGTGCTTTGTAAACTTTAAAGCCCTAGATAAAGGTCATCTCTTATGAACATCTAAAAGATAAACATTTAAAATCTTTAAAACTTAAAAGTCCAACAGAAAAGACTTGATGAAAATATTTTATACATTTTGACCTGTATGTGACAATTTACCTGTTGAAAACCAAATGAAGCATCATCGCATCGAAAAGGGGGCTGTTAATAACATAAATATTATCTCTAAGTGGGGTAATTAACCCCTTCCTTGTAAGACATGCAAGTTTGGAGAACTTGGTTTTGAAAGTTAATCAGGGGATTTCCTCATTCTACTTGGCTCATTTCAAAACCAATGATTCTAACGGTTTTAAATTCAAATCTAATGGTCAGGGCCCAGACCAAGTGAAAGTGGTGAAAGAGATACTGAATGAATATGACAAAAGTAGAAAAGAGTCTACATAAAAAACATGTGCTTTTGGGGACATGAGTAGAGCAATTTGTCTGAAGTGGCAGAAGTAGAAGAAAGATGTTCTGAGAAAAATCTGAAGCACCTGGAATAAATAGTTCATCCGAGATGCTTACAGATGAATGATGGGAAAAGATAGAGCTCATAGTTTGTGGATTGCACTAAATTATTTGAGAACTTGAGTGAGCAGGGTACATTTGAAAATGGCCCAGGACAATATAAATAATCAAAAAGATGGATGAATAAGATAACACTTTGCATTCTACTAGGAAAAGATCAGGAGAATAGATGGATGGATTTGAATTGAAAAAAAAGAGAGAGAATTTGTGATGAGCCATAAGAGAAACAGAACAGAGAATTGCTGCCTGAATAGACATGGGATGAAATAAAGAGAAGGGTAAAAGGAAAGATCTCATTTGTGGGGAGAAGGGCAGGGAAGAGATAAACTGACTCCCCATAGAAATGAGGATGGATTGAAAATAATATGAGTGATGGAAAGTATTGGACATTAAGGATCTTCATTCAAATCCTGACTGTACCTGGTTGACCTCAGACAAACTGGGTCCCAGTTTCCTCAGCTAGACAATGAAGGAGTTACATAATCTCTAACATCTGGTTGTCACTCTATATCTATGAACCGAGTTCACTCTGGAGCCATAGATGGATAATAGGTCCCTACCCTCCTAGCACAGATTGACTGTAAATACCAGATAGTAATTGTTTCTCTTTTGGCCAGGAACGCTGAGGGTCTTCCCTTCCCAGTTTGATTTTTTTTTTTGAGTTTTAATTAAAGGGGCCATCCCCTGATTAACTTCTTAAAGAAGCCTATTCACTGAACGGGCATTACCTCACTCAAAGTGAGAACCCAAAAAGACCTTAGCCTGAAAGGGCCAGGGTCTCCCATTGCATCCTGGGCCATCCCTAGTCATCCTGGTGAATATCAGGTCACTGGACCCAGATAGCTCTGGAGGAGGAAGTGAGGCTGGTGACCTTGCACAGCCCTCCCTCCCTCAAATCAAAGTCAAATGGGAGTCATGTCATCATTTCCCTGATGTCATGGACCTCTTCCAGAACGAAGGACAAATACAACAACAACAACGACCCTGTAGATAGTGTACCTTTTGTCTTATTCCCATAATCCTGTACATCCTCACATGGGCTTTCATCTTCACTGGTCCATGTAGAATAACTAAAATCTTCATCTTGGTCAGACTCCTGAAATTTTGGAAAAAAAATAAGCTTTATTCAAACTTTTTCTTTCCTTTTACTGGATGAGGGAAACTTGTAGATTTTTCTCCGGACTAAGCTTTCAAACTTGAGCAGATACTATAGATTTAAAATACAATAGGGGACAAGGGTCCAACTGTCCTGGAGCAAACAGTGACTGCTAGCTGTGATACAATCACATAAGCAAGAATTAAGATCAGTGCTAAAATCACCCAGGCACATAAAAATTAGTATTTTCTATTTCATTTCTTCAGCATATGGGCTGCTTAACTGCCATGAGTGAGATTTAAGTGGGCAGCTCTATGAGATCCATTTACCTCTTTCAGGAAAAAATCCAGAAGGGTCAGATTTTTCTTTTGGATCATCTCCCTGAGAAAGCACTTCTAAGTTTTTTAGTTAGCAATTTCCCTCCTCTACCCTCACCTTCTGGGCTCAGGTTATAATTAGCTGTTCTGGTAGCTTCAGACCTAATGACTGGTAGACAGCAGTAGACAGACTCCCAATTACAGATTTAAGTATAATTTCATATCTGACAAAAACAAATCATCACAGAACTTTTCTGGAATTCAGGTTTATCCTTTAACACCAATTTATCAAACACATGGCCTGCAACATTCTCAAGTGTGGGAACCAGATTAAAATGTAACTGTGAAATATTTAACAAAATAAGTAAAAACACAATAATAAAGCATAGGTAATACTAATATGTGACTTTCTAAGTTAATATGTAGCCCTGCAAGGCTCCTCGCATATGGTTTAGTGGCCCCTGCTTCTATTTGAGCTTGACACTACTGATCTAACAAATGAGGATTGGGACTGAACTTGTGATTTCATCAATATATCAAACTCCTTCCCCCAGAGCACATCAGCACCTTCTCTGTGTCTTAGAATCTTAAAAAAGAGGCCCCGAACACCAGCAGTTAAGTGTTCAGGGGCACACAGTATGTGTCAGAGGCAGACTTGAACCCAGATCTTCCAGGCCCTGAGGTTGGCTCTCTATCTACCGTACCACACTGCCTCTCATATGAAATGAAAAACAAGACTAAAGGGAGCAGCACGGTATATGGAAGGCTTATTTTCTTAATGGTATTTTTCCCCATTCATAAAACTCCTTTGAAAAATCGCTATTAGTGAAATGATTACTAACTACCTCACTCTTCTCTCAATCCTTAGAACTACATTAGTTTTATGTAGTAATTAAAGTGATTCCATAAAAGTCTCCAGAGTCCAGATGTTTTTCTATTCTGTGCTAGTCTTCTGTTTAAAGGGAGGAGCTTCATAAAAGTCACTGCCCTAAGACTGGATGGGAAAAAACAGTAAATTGTCTCCACCCCACCCCTTTTCCAAGGTTTTGTTCTTTCATCTAGTCATTCCTATGGACAGGATTTATGAATGTTTCCTTTCTTTGTTTTAACTTCAATTATGGAAAAAGGGAGAGGCTTCAAGCACGTGAGCCCATGGATGAAAATTTGTCTTTCATCTAAAGACCAGCCCAACTAAGTCCCAAGAGGCTCATCAACAGGTGATGAATACTTTTGGCCAAAGCAAGACCATTAATTAAGAGGTTGAAATATGCATTAATGGAGGGAGAATACCCATACTGGAAAAAGAAAAAGACAAATTTAGGTCTACTAAAAGGAAAAAATTCCTGACAAACATAGCTATCCAAAAGAAAAAAAAAGCCATCTCTGGAAATACCTCTTTAAGAGGTCATAAGCAAAGGTTATTGAGTATGTTGTAGATTTTTCATACTTTTTCAGGTATGAGTTAGACTAGAAACCCCTGAGGTCCATTCCATATCAGAAATTCTAAACTTCTTTGATTCTATGATGAAATCAGTGGATTTTTTTAAGTACTGAAATTTAATTATGTCACAAAGTACAGGGGCAAAGTATTTAATGTATACTGAAATTAAAAATATCTAGTCCTTTTAAAATTAATAAAGGTTTAACTGTAATAATATTTTGTATTTATTTTCAAAAATTCACATGCCTTCTTTAATTTGATCCTCACAATAGCCTTGTGAGAGATTAGACCTGTGCAAGGTTAAAACATTAGTGAAGAGGCTGGGACCAGAACCCCAGTCTCCTGATTCTAATTCCTCCAGGCTTATATATCCCCTAACCACTACCATGTCCTTTCACTGTGCTTTGAAAAGTCTACCATTATCTGGCAAACTCTTAACCTATGGCCTTAATCAGTAATTCATTTAACCTTACTAAATCTACATTTTCACTGGATTATGGTAATTCAATGGTAAAAATTTTATCCTAAATTTTTTAATGATTTAGACCTCAATTTGAGGTACTAAGCATATAAATGGACTGCCATGGGATCAAAGGTTTTCTTTTAAATGCAAATTTTGTGACCCTACCAGGTCAGCTTTTTGGCAGATGAACCCTCTGGAAAAATAAATGTGTTTTTATTAGATCACTTGATATCAACTTATGACCTTCATATCCCCTCAGAGCAATACTGAAAAAAATAAAACTATACATGTTTTACTGAGTCTAGTATGAAATTCTTATGCCCAAAAGTGAGACCAAAAAGTACTACTTAGCAACTAGAATTATTAGTATTTACAAAGTAAAATCTGATGAAGTGATCTAATTTATAGGAATCAGACTGACACAAACTACTTAAAAGCTTTTAAATGCAACAACTTTGTGAATATAATTTTTTTAATTGTCAAAGATTGAGCTGTAATTTTTCTATTTTGGTCAAATCCTGGCCAGAATCTCTGAGGGTCTTCCCCTCCCAGACTCATTCTTTTGTAAAGGCAAACTTTTGCCTCAATTTTTAACCAGCCTTTAATCACTGAATGGGTGCTGCCTCAGGCAAGACCTGGGACCTGAGACCTGGGAAAGACCTTAGCTCAAAAAGGCCAAGGTCTCCCACTATATCCAAGGTCATCGCCAGTCACCCCGACCTATGTTTTGCCACTGGACTCCAATGACCCTGGAGGAGAGAGTGAGGCTGAAGACCTCGCATAGCCCTGCCACATTTAAATCCAATTCACTTGCAAGTCAAGACATCATTCTCCTGATGTCATTGTTCCTTTTCCAGACTGAAAGATGAACAACAATCTGTGAGTAGTAGTAGCTGCCCCTCTGGGGACCCAATTGGCCAGTTCTAGTCAGGCAGTGCTGCTATGTGGTCAGGAGAGAAATTGTAGGCGGTGTGTTGGGGTAGGGGCAGTGCTACCCGAAAGCCATTTATGCCTGGAATTTTAGGTAACACCTTGAAATAATAATGGTGAAGGAGCTGAGAAGAAGCTGTTACTCCAGTAATGGGCCAGGTAGAACTTTATGACTGACAATTTGAGAATGTTTGTTGTACTGTTTTCATAATAGCACACTGAGATACTACATTATTATTCTTTAACATTCATTTGACTCAACATCCTCATGCAGAAAATGGACAACATGGATTTTTAGGCATAGAGATTTGACTTGTTAAAAAACAGAACAATAATTAATGATCTAGGACTGAACCACCAAAAGCTTTGATTCCTTTCCCAGTGTTTTAATTGTGGCTCAGATTAGTTTCTCCACTGCTGAATTGTCAGGAACCTTCCCTGATGCATTAAGCTTTGGGGTCCAATTTCTAACGTGCTTTTCCATACACATTTTAAATTAGCTCTGTAATGGATGTTTGTTTTTTAATGCAACACCTTACCTCACTGCTGCTAATGCTTCCCAAGACAATGGTATGGCTTTTGGCAGTCAACAGCATTTCAGATTCAGAAGGATCTGCATCGTAATAAACGTCAAGCAAGGATTCAGGATGTCTTTCTGCCAAAGAAAAGCATATTAACATTTTAAAATTTTATTTATTTTTAATTTCAAAAATTTTCAATGTCTCTAGCAGCCTCACAAGGAGGTACTTCTTACAGCTAAATCAACACCATTTTCCCATAGTCCTTCTTGAAGTGCAATGGCTAAGTCTGGAAGCTTGAGGGATCTGTAGCATTCACATGCCAGGATTCAAAGAAACAGGTGCAGGGTGGGAGTAGAGGGAGGGGCATAGGAGATGGTTCTAGAAGTTGGACTGTGAACAGGAAGGACTAGAGATGACAGCTGACATCAGCTCTGGAAAATTGAGTTTGGGGACTCTAAAGAAAAAGAGCTAATATTTATATAGCGCTTTAAGGTTTGTGAAGTACTTTACAAATATTATCTTATTTGGTTCTCACAAAAACTCTTTGAAGTAGGTACTATTATTTATCCCCATTTTACAGATAAGGAAACTTTCACTGAGAGAGGTTAAATGACTTGTTCACCATCACAGTATTCAAAATTAGGGCTCCCTGACTCTAAGGTCAGTTCTCTATTTACAATGTCACCTAAAAAAATATTTCTTGCACACCAAGCTATGACTCCAGTTCTATATCAGGCTCTTTGAGGAAAGAAACACAACAGAAGTAGAACATAGATTTTCTGCCCACAAGGACCTTACAATCCAGTTAAAGAGACAGAACAAATAAATTTCAAATAACTAGATGATAGTTCAAGATAAAACACAATTAAGTGCTACATAATATGCTGTTAACTATAAGTACTATAGGTGTTAAAAATAGCAAGATCAGAGTGGGCTAGGGAAATTATGGGAGGTGTGAAAGAAATAGAACATAAACTACCTCTTGAAGGATGGATAACAGAGCTGAAACTAAGAACAGGTAAACAGAGCTTTGCCCCAGGGTGCAGAAATTTAGAGGGGCACCATTCTGCGCCCAATGAGAAGTCACAGACAACTTAGTTAATGGAATCCCCTTATGATTAGAGGGCAGCTTTCCTTTATAGAAGACAGGATGTGTACTTTCCATCTGCAGCATGGCACAAGATGCCCTTTCTTTTTCTTATTTACGTCCCCAGTACTTAGCACAGTGCCTGGCACTCAGTAGGCACCGAAGAATTATTGAATTGAATTGAAGATGTGAAAAACAGCCAGACTACCGAGGATATTGTCCTTTTTCTAAAACAATTAGTCTAATGTGGGCAGCGCTTCCTCATGCTTCGCCTTACTTTCTTTTGCTCTGAATACCCTTAAGATAATTTTTTCCTCTCTGTTCTAGTGGCTTATTCTAAAAAATAAAATCCTGTTTATACAGATATCCCACAGCAAAGCTTTGTGGAGCAAAAGGAGTAATAAATATAAAATGATCTTTGCCTTCCCTCCAACAAGCCCTAGGCAAGGCACACGCTATTCCTGCAAAAAACATTCCTGTCAGCCTCCCGATTCCCATCATCCATGGTGTATAGAGAGGAATATCTCTAAAAGAACTTCAAAAAGTTTGGTATCAGTGATCTGCCCAAAACACTTCAGCAAGAGGAAGGTTATCACAGGAATTCAGAAATGTGGGTCAGGTCTAAGAATTTGGGGCAAAAAGAGAGGCACTCATCCTCTCAGATGCTTCCAGTCCTGCCCAATTTGTCGCACTATCCTCCACTCTCACAAAGATAAGGTAGGTTGGGGGGGGTGGGCGGAGCAAAACAACTCCTGAACCAGATTTACAATTGAATTCTAAAAAATGTACAAAGACCAACTAATCCCTTTGCTATATAAACAGTTTTCAAAAATTGAGAAAGAAGGAACTCTACCAAATTCCTTCTAGGTGGCAAATATAATTGTGATAACAAAATCATGGAGGAATAAATCAAAGAGAACTACAGACCAAGGTCATCAGAGGCTAGAGCAATATACATCCAAATTAAATCATTAGAACTAAGTTGGGTCTATCATCAGAATTACAAGAATGGTTCAGCATTAAGAAAACTATTAGCATAATTTTTTAAAAGGATAATTAAAATTTTAAAATCTCACATCTATATATGCAGAAGACTTTGACAAAAATATAGAGTAAAGTCAAGTACAGCCTAGGTCCTTCACTACTCTTCCTCTACAAAGAGCTAGAAAATGTATCAGAACAAATTCTGATAAAAAAAAAATCCAAGAAAAAGTCACAGCGAGTCAGTTTTCCAGCCCAGGCAAGCTTATAGAAACAGACACAGGAGGACTGTGAACACTAGAGATGGGATCTGGCCAGGAGCACCATGCATGAAAGAGGGCTGAGACTGGCCACATAGCAGGAAGAAATTCCAGGGGATTCCTGAACTAGTATAAGATTCAAGGACATATGCCATCTGGCAGTTCTATCACCTACTATCTAGTTCCAAGTCAAATATTTAGAGTAGACTGAGGAGGGCATGCACACCAAGAGATGAGAAAAAGGATCATGGGTCCTAACTGTATACTGAGCCAGGAACAAGTTAAGAAACAGAGTGGCTACGTAGCTCTGACCACAGAAGCAGAGGAGGGACTCAGTTCTGTATTCCTGCCCAGGTTGAAGCCTGCAGTGGAATAACCAGGGCAGGAATCGCAGACCAAGAAGGAGCCTACAATTCGGTTGTTCTGAACCTGCAGAGTCCAAGTGGCAAAGTCCAGTAGTAGTCTACTGAAACTTCTAACTGAGGACGAGCTGACACACCCAAACCTGGGTCAAGAACTTGCAGAGCCGAGAACAAGAAGGCAGTGAGTAGATTTAGCCCTGGATTGCATCGCTTTGGGAGCCCAGAAAGTTTGAAGGTCCCCAGCCCAAGTTGTGAAATCAGAAAAGAATTCAAGAGGATAGAAGCTCAGTCCAGACTTTCCCCTCAGAAGGGCACAGAACTCAGGCTCAACATAAAGCCCAAAGTCAAGGAATAGTCTGGAAGAATAAGAAAGAAAAAAAAAAGAATCCAACCATAAAGAGTTACTACGGCAATAAGGAAGCTCAAGACATAAATCCAGAAGAAAACGACTCAAAAACACTTATAAGCAATCACCAAAGAAAAATGAAGCTTGGACACAAAACTTCTGACTCCCAGGACAGTGCTGTGTTGCTTCATGCTGCCTTGTCCATGCCTTTGGAACCATGCCCAGACCTTACCTTTCTTCACATCATGCCCCATCATGTAAATGCCCTCCTCCTTTCTCCCTGTTCGTGCTAGTGCTTCTTAAAGTCCTTAAAGTCCTAGCTCATGTTCCTTCTCTTTGATGGAGCCTTCTCAGATGACTTTAACCTACAGTGATCCTTCCTTCATTTGAACTCAAACCAATACTATATAATTTACTTGGCAATTATGTAGTGCCCTGTGACATTTCAGGTGTTGTATTGCTAGTAGAGTACACTATACAACATGCCTTGTGACCTGGTTTGGCCTCACTGCAGCTATGTTTCTTGTTGCCTATATCATAAGGAAAATCTGTTCCTACTTGGTAAACTGGCCAAGGTATCAGATTCTTTACAAGATGGTTTCAGGTCTAGAAGTCAGGATATGGGCAGAATAAGCTTTGGCTGTCTGAACTGCATTAGCCAAGGGATTCAGAAATGTAGACATGATAAAGAATTCAGAGGATGGACCAGTTTCCATAAAGGGGGCAATCTGTGCTCCAAAAACTGTAAATGTAGTTCTTCATATTATCTGTCATCTCTCCAATGGTACTGCAATCTCCTTGCGAACAAGGACCATATATTGTGTTTTTCTGTATCATAGGCTCATCGCAATATCTTGCATATAGTAGGTATTCAATAAATATCCATTGATATTTGATTTACCTAAATAGGTTCACTAAATATGTGGCAAAAGTTCATAAAAAGTTTGTTAGTTTTTTTAAACAGATTTCTCTCTTTTTTTAAGGTAACATAAAAGAGGAATGCTTACCTGGTTTGGGTAAAGAATTCGTCAGTATGTCCAGTAATTGCTGCTTCTTTGAACTTTTTATTTGTGATACATAATGCATTGCTGATTTTCCATTAACATCACAGAGCTTGGGATCTCTAGAAGAGAATAAAGGAAAAAGCAAAAGAAAAATTAATTCTAATCAAAGATACTGATATGCCAGGGTCATTTTTTAAAGTGACAACTCAACTTATCAAAAATAATCTAGCATTTTAAAATGTACTTTTCAGGGTACTAATAGTTTTGAAATACATTTCCTTTGAAAGTTATTCCTCTTCCTGACTTCCCACTTTCTGTTAAAGGCATCCAAGTCATTGTTGGCTCCTTCCTATGGCACCACATCCACTCAATTACTGAGGACTGTCAATCACACCTCTGTAATACTTCTCTTTATCTCCCCCCTCTCTACCATTCCAACTTCAGATCCTCAATAGTCTCCTCTGGACAAATACAATCAGTAGCCTCCTTACCCCTCTCCTTGCCTTAACTCTCTATTTCCTCCAATCTATCTGACTTGTTGCTGCCAGATTTATCTTCCTAACTTACAGCTTTGATTTCATCCTTCCCTTTCTCAAGCACTTAAAAATGTCTCAGTTCTTATGGGAGAGAGCCCAACTTTCTTCTCCTAGTGTGCAGAGCATTCCCCAGGCTGGGTCTACCCTACTTAGTCAGCCTTTTATCACATTTCTTCCCCTTAAGTATTCTGCATACTAGAAGTACTCAGACACATCCTCCGTGTTATTTCTCTTTTGCCCTTATCTACGAGGACCTAGAGGGCCCTCTTACCCTCTTCCCCTTTTCTTTGCCTGTTGAAATACTATTCATTCTGCCTAGATCAGCTCAAATGCTTTCTTTTCCATGGAATCGTTCCTTATGCTCCCCAGCTAGAAATAAGCTCTCCCTCTTGTGAGCTCCCAAAGCACATTATTAATACTTCCCATGCATTCATCACATTCTATTATTTTTGCATATCATAGGATTATGGTATCATAGATTCAGAGCTGGAAAAGACTTTAGAGTCCACTGAATTTAACTCCCTCATTTTACAGGTGTGGAAACTGAGATTGAGAGAAATTAAGGGACTTGCCCAGAGACATACAGGCAGTTTCTCAGATAGGATTTGAACTCAGGGCTTAATGGCTCCAAACGCAAAACTCTACTTCCTGTGCCACCTTGCTGCCTCATCACCCCTTATTTGAAGAGAAACAGTGTGGTGGGGTAGAAAAAACACTTGGGTTTAGATTCAGAAGACTTAAATTCAAGTTCCAGCTTGGGTATTCAGATGTTTAACTGTGGGCGAATCACCCAGCCTCTTTGACTCTCAACTTTCTTATCTGTAAAATGGGTGTAGTGATATTTATACTACCACTCTATTCTCTCAAACTATGAATTAAATTTTTTTAATTGTTGTTCAGCTGTCTAGAGAAAATCAGATGGTGCTGCTATTAGCTGTATTTCTATCGAGCATCCTAAATGAGGCCTGAGAACAGCCAGCTAGTTATTCAATTATTCGATTCAACAAACATTTTTAAAGTTCATACTACATACAAGGCCCTGTGCCCAGCATTGAGTGGGGAGGAAGAAGGGAGTCCAAAGATGAAACAAGATATAGTCTCTTGCCTCAAGTTGCTTATAATCTAGTAGGTGAGAGAACACATGTACACAAATAATTCTAATACAGATTAGGATACACGTGTAGCTTGGTGGCACAGTGGTTAGAGTGCTGAGCTTGGAGTCAGGAAGATTTGAATTCAAATCCAGCCTAGGACACTTCCTAGCTGTGTGGGTTAGTCACTTAACCTCTGTTTGCCTTAATTTCCTCATCTGTAAAATGGGGATAGCGAGAGCACCTACCTCTCAGGGTTGTTGTAAGGACTGAATGAAATAATATTCATAAAGTGCTTAGTACGGTGTCCAGAACATAATAGGCACTGTATAGATATTAGTAAAAGAGAGAGGTCCTGACAAAGAGTTGGGTGAAATTTGAAGGAAGAGGGATCCCATGCAGCTCGGGAGATCAGGGAAGGTTTATTGTAAGAGACAGCACCTAAGTCCCACCTCGAAGGGAAGGAGAGATTTCATAAGGCAGAAATGGAGGGAGGGATAGACATTTCTGGTACTTGGAGTGTAAAATAAGTGAAGGCCCAGAGGCTAAGAT
Source organism: Trichosurus vulpecula (assembly GCF_011100635.1). Classification (NCBI taxonomy): domain Eukaryota; kingdom Metazoa; phylum Chordata; class Mammalia; order Diprotodontia; family Phalangeridae; genus Trichosurus; species Trichosurus vulpecula. The sequence continues at coordinate 291,064,633 of NC_050574.1, read as the reverse complement.
CAATACGATACAAGGAGAATAAGAAGAATAGAAACCTGAGCCAGATGACTCCATCCCTCCATTTGTAGCTCAGGGACAGAGGGGTTACCCAATGTACATCCATTAAGCTACTACTGTAGATCCTAAGGATATAAAGGGGAAAACCTAGCCCATCCCTGGTCTCAAGGAGCTTGCATTCAGCTGGGGGACACAAGGGGTACACAGAGAGGAAAATAAAAGTTAAACTGAGGAGGGAGAGAGAACTGACAAATGGGAATCTGAGAAAGATTCAAGGAGAAAGTGGAAAACAAACAGGGGCTTGAAGAAAGATCAGGACATGCCAACAGGAATGAGGAGGGAGGGTATTTCAGGCATTGGGCCCTGTGTGGAGGAGCAGAGGTGGGAGATAGAAAGACAAATGAAGGAACCATCTAGTAACCCAGCTTGAATGCAGAGTATTTAAAAGTGGGAGAAGGAGGGATGTGGGCTGGAATCGTGATTTCACCGAAGGAGGCGAATGATATGAATCAGGTTTGATTGTGGAGGGTCTTAAATTCTAGAGAGGGAATTTGTACTGTATTGCCTTGGGACAACAGGGAGATAGAAACAAATTAGCTTAATTTCAAAAAGAAGTCTGGATTGCCAATTGTCTGAGGGCAGGAAACCCAGGATCAGAAGCAAGAAAATATAAACCATCATTTTTGTCTTAGTATCTCCAGAATCTAGAAGTGTGCCTGATACATGATGGGTGCTGAAAACCTGCTTGCTGAATGGAATTGAGTTAAGAGAAGCTGTTTAATAATCCAGTGATTCTCAAAGTTCTATACTTGCAATATCTTACTACTGTTTAATCTTATGAAGCTCTTGTCCTAAAAGCATATTTTAATTCTTAAATGTAAGAGAATTAAAGTTTGGGCAGTTCAACAACACCCTTTAAGCTAATTAGTGACAATCCGGATGTTACAAAACAAAAGTTGCAAATCATTTGTATCCCACAATAACAACGAAAAGTGGCAGGAATTTCACAGCTAAACCTCAGAGATGTGTAGTCACTTGCACGCTGGAGAAGGAACATGGCAATAACTGTAATAAACAACAGCATTTATACAGTGCTTTAAGGTTTGCAACAACCCTGGGAGGTAGTTGGTAAATAAACATAAGTGAACATTATAATAAATATAACCTCATAATAAATAAACATTTATTTACCTGGGAGATAGGTGCTATTATTACCCCCAATTTTACAGATGAGGAAACTAAGGCACAAAGTAGTTAAGTGACTTGCCTAGCATCACAGACAGTAAACATCTGAAGCTCGATTTGAACCGGGGTCTTCTTCTCTACAAGTCTGTTCATTGCATCACCTAGCTGTCCCTGAAATCCCACTGGATAGGAAGTCAAAGAGCCTGGTTTCAAATCCTACCTCAATCACTTCTTACCTGTGTGATCTTAGACAAGTCACTTAATTGCTGCTGATCTCAGTTTCCTCATCCGTAAAATGGGAGAATTAGACAAAATCTAAGGTCATTCCTACCTCTGAATCTATAATTCTAAGAATAGCATAGTTGACATGAAGAAATGGTTTTTATTTAATAAAAATAATTCAATGTTCCTAAGTTTATAAATTGTTTCAGTAATGAATAAGTCTTTAGTTTCTTTAGCATTCTTTAGTTAACCATACTCATACTTACGCATTATGCTTGAGAAGTTCTGAAAGAAGTTCAACGGGCCTGTACTCTGTTAACATATCAAGGCTTTCGAAGAGGTCAACATCTCTCACTGCCAGCATCAGAGGAGTCAACCCATGTTGATTTGGGAAATTTATATCCAAGGATTTTTCTGATGCCTTAAAAAAGAAAGAAAGCTTTCAATTTTTTCCTGCCATTCCTATTATCCCTCCTTGTTCACTCATATGCCTACCATTTTCATGGATTGATTCTGTTTTTTAAATTGATTTCAACACATTTCTCTTAACATCTGTTCTTCCATTCTTTGAGTTTTAAAGAAAATGGTGTCTTGTCTCATGTTGCAGGCCCTATAACCCATCAGAAGAATGTAAACTTCTAAAGGCAGAAACTTTTTTGTTCTCATCTTTGTAACTGCAAGCATAGCACAATGCTTTGAATCTGTAAAAGGAGTTTGATAAATACTTGTCATTGAAAGCTAATCCTTCACAGATGTCCTAGATCAGGAGTCCTCAAGTGCAGCCCTTTGACTGAATCCAAATAAAAGGATTTGTTCGGTGAAATCTGGATTCAGTCAAAGGGCCGCACTTGAGGACCTAGAGGGCCACGTGTGGCCAGGAGACTGCAGGTTCCCCACCCCTGTCCTACATCAATAGATCTTCCCTAATTATTGAGGTACTTAACCCATATCTATCCTCAATGTCTCCTTCTTGCCTTCTTTAAAACATGATGAAGTCACCATTGCTTTGACAAAGCTTTTCCTTGGCTCTGCTATCTTCCTGTATCTATCATGCTATTTTATTCCCTTGCTTTCACAGATAAACTTCACAAACAAGTGACAAAATTTATCTTGCCTATTCTTCAAGCTCTCCTTTCTGAGTCTCCCTTCTCCCATCATTTGCTCCCATCCTCTCCTAAACACCTAACCTTCAATTCATTCTTAGACCACCATGCCTTTCATAAGAGGCATGCAGTCAATAGTCAAGATTTTGGAAGGCAGAACAAGAAGAATGGAGACCAAGATAATAGAATTATAGAATAGATTATGGAACAAGAAGTAATAAAGTTGAACTGAGCTGCGCATGGAATGAATTATATGTATGCTGAGTTCCCTTCCAACTCTCAAATTCTAGGATATAATTATAACAGTCCAGGGTGGGTTGGGAACAGGACTGGGAAGCTGCAGTTGGGGGCCTGTGTAACCAGAATGGCCTTTGTTTTCTTTGAGTGACTCAATTTATCTCAGTGAGCTTTACTAGGTGCTAAGCCCCAGGCCCAAACCCCATTAGGTGTTAGTAATCCATGTGGATGTGAACCTCCCAGGGTCCTAAGGGGAGGGGCCAACTCAAGAACCAATCACCAGAGCCTGAGCTCTGGTGATTCAGATGATGTCTGATGTCTGAAGCCCTATAAGAAGGGAGGACAGAGCCATTGGTGTGGGGCTCTGGAGATGGTGTTGATGAGGAGACTCTGGGCAGCTGTAGCTAAGGAGCCCTCCAGCTTGTAAACCCGGATGTTGAAACTTTGTTGAACTGTGGTAACTATCTGTTGGGACTTGAATCAGACAAAGTCTATTGATGTCTGTAATTTGCATTTTGTTTTGAAGTTCAGGGTGCTGGTTTTTTTCCCCTGAACTAACTGAATGATGTTTGAATTAAAAGTAAGCTTGTCAACCCCTTCACCTTGCTTTCCTTAATTAAGCAGATCGAAAGAACCTGTGCTGTTGGCAGCTTTCTGGGTGTTGGCTGTGGGTGAATCTTATACCCCCACAGAAGCTGCCAGCTGGGTTGTTGACACAGCCTGAGACAGAAAGTTCTGAAAAAAGTTACTATGGGACACAATGTAGGTAGTCAATGAGTAGAGGCAAAAGACTGTCAAAATATGAGCAAAGACCCAACTTAAGTATCATATATTTATAGCAACTGAAATCAGCTTGATTTCTTGATTTCCTCCATTGGTGCTCAATAGCTAAGGAATAGGATGTAATATCAATTAAGTTGGGACTTTTTACTGTTTTAGAATGATAAATTAATTAATTGTCTTTGACTGAGCCTTACTAGGTGCAGAGCCCCAGGCCCAAACCCCTATCTACTAGGTGCTAAGCCTATGTGGGCATGAAGCCCTCAGGGTCCTAAGGGGAGCTGCTAAGACCAGAGCCAATAAATAGTAGGAGCCTAGTTCTGGTCACTTAGATGACATTTGATGACAGCTAAAGAGTGTATAAAAAGAGAGAACAGAGATATTTGTGGGGGCTCTCACTCTTGGAGTGTTGGTGTGGAGACTCTGGGCAGCTGTGGTTAAGAGCCCTCCAGCTTGTGAACCCAGATGTTGATGCCTTCTTGATAACTATGAGTTGTATTTGGTCTGTTTATAATGTATCTTTGTAATTGCTCTGAAGTTCAGGGTGCTGGCTGTTTCCTGTGAACTAAGTGAATGATATTTATATATTGGATTGAAATAAGATTGTTAACCCTTTAACATTGTTTTCCTTAGTAAAGCAGATCAAAAGAATCTGTGCTGGCAGCGTTCTTGTTGTTGGACTTGTGTTGGTCTTTCACCCCCACAGCAGCTGTTAGCCAAATTGATGAAATATAGGAATAAATGAAACAGATGTTGGATGTGACCAAGTTTTGAGGATTAACAGGTCACCAATGGTAAAAGTTCTGGGTGACGTGAGTAGGATGGTATTATCAATGATAGGTAGTGAATCCCTTAAAGTGGCAGACCATAGGGACAAGACTAGGTAGGACGAATGAAGCCAGAATGGGGAAGATTTCATTTTAAAGATCTATAGTTTATATTAAAGAACTTTCCATGTGATATGTCATTATTACTACTTAAATACTAAAATATTTTATTTTAATTGTACACTTTAAAAAGTAGGCAGCAGCTAGGTGGCACAGTGGATAGAGCACCAGCCTGAAGGCAGGAGGATCTGAGTTCTAATCTGGCCTCAGATGCTTACTAGCTGTGTGACCCTGGGCAAGTCATTTAACCCTGATTGCCTCAAAAAAAAATCCAAGTGAGACTGGAAGGATGATGGTGTCTTCTACAAATAGAGGGAAGTTTGGAAGAGGAGAGGGTTTAGAGGGGGAAAAAAGTAGGCAGTCACACTTTCTAAAGCAGTTACCAGTTTTTGAGATGGAAAAGGCTAGATTCTTTGAGCTTTAACAAAATTTATAACACAGAACACCCAATTTGTACTTAGCAATGAGTCCATTCATAGCACAAATCCAGATAGAAACATGGTCATTATTTGTCTGCATCAAGGTGAAAGACAATCTCCCTAATTCCAAACTAGGAATTCACTACGGGGCCAAATTATCTAGCTTGCATACCCATGTTGACAAAAATTATTGGATAGTTCCCGGATCTCTGCTTTATTGCAATGGTGAAGATGCAGCTGAAACATTTCTGCCTTGGCTTCCACACGGGCAAAATAAAGACTATATTACCTCAGACAAGTGCTAGGGGAATTAATTAGTTAACTTTTTTCATTCACTGAAAAGAAACCACCTTATATCATTGTTTGTTATTATTAGTTTGAAACAACATAAAAGAGCTAGAAATAGACTTGTTGCTATAGATGATTCATTCAACACTCATTTGATAATTACTTATCTCCTACTATGAGTATAGTAATTAGAATCTGTACTAGACCATTTAGATATTCTTCTTCATTGGTGAAAACTGTCTGGCAAAGCATTCTAGATTTACAGCCCCAAATCTGTTGACAGCAAATACCATTAGAACAAAAATCACCTGGTAGCAAAATCATTCCCAAGCCTGACTTTATATTAATTTGTATATGTGTGTGTGCATGTATACACACACACATATATATACACACATACACACATTTGTATATGTATACATATGTATATATGTATTTATCTTTTATTATCTATCATACCTGTAAAGACAATACAAGTTGTTTTTGTTTTTGCATTCCCAAAGCCTTGAACAGGGTCACCTTTCAACAAAGTAGAACTTTTTTTTCAAAAACATTTTTATTAATGCCTTTTTTTAAACATCATCATATTTTTCCCAGTATCTCTCCCTCTCTCCCTTCCAAAAATCCCACATATCAAATAGCAATTTAAAAAAAAAGAAAGAAAAATCAGCATAACAAATTAATACATTGAAAAAAATCTTAAAATATGTGCAATGTATAACACAACAAAGTAATTTTAAAAGTGTTGGTTGTATTGAGTTAAATTGAATTACATTGCATTGCATCGCACTGAATTTAATTGAAATGAATTTAACTGAATTAGGGACAACTGTCAATACAACAAAATTCCACCAAAACAAAAGAGTTTGGATGGTCCCTTTGAGTTTATTTTAACTGGATTTGATCTGTGTGTTAACTGACTAGTGTGTATAATCTTCAACTTTTCCTATGTCCAGTGTTGATCATTCCCCCCAAATAAGTGAGGCTTGGAAATCTTTTTGCTACAAAGTGATCTCGCTTGTAATGTTATTTGTTGTAATTTAGTAAGCACTATACGAATACTGGCTATTTTTGTTATTATTCATATTACTTGGCTTGTAATTCTAGAGTACTTTCACACACAATTTTTACCAAATAACTTATCTAGGCTGCTTCTTACAAATGGCATATAGAGTATCAACAGGCCAATACCCAAAGTCTCTCTTATTTTAGAGGCCCTACTAGAGCTTGTGTTCTGCTGACATAGCTCTCAAAAATCCAGAGTAACCTCCTTGCATAATGAAACATTGAAGGAGAACTTTAGTGAAGGCCCATGAAAACAGCCATCAAAAATAGTCTGTGCTTCTTCAGCCAAAAATATATATTATTTTAGGCACCTGCTTGCTCCCTCTCTCTTCTAGTATAAAGAAGTTAACTGCATTTAGTCCAAAGGGATGTAAATAGCAATTATATAAATGGCAATTATGGCAAAGGAAACACCTTAGAGCAAGTTGATGTCAGTCCTTGGGGTTCTTTCTCAGAGCAGGCACTTCCCATGTGTCTTGCGTGACATCTTCTAGCAACCAGCTAGGGGAAAATGGAAATAGTCTTCTGTGCTCTTGTGTTATCCTATTCCCTTATTTCACTCCACTATCCTGCTTTACTTTCTATTGTTTCCTTTCAATATTTTTGTCTGATCATACATATTGGGAGTTACTTCCTCTTGTTACAGAAGAGGAATCCCATTTACCCACAGAAGAAACATGCAAGCAAATTTCACTCCAACTAACCAGCAAGTGCTGAAGTTGCTGAAGATCACCTTGCCAGGAAGTTTGTAGCAATCGTAAATGAGGAGCACGGGTACCATTGATGGCCAGGAGAAGTTGCCTTTGGACAGCATTATTAGCTACATGGACAGCTGTCTGATTACAGTAGTTGCAGAGTGTTACATCTGCTCCCTTTTCCAAAAGAAATTCAATAACCTGCATCAATTTAAAAAGCACACTTATTATTTAGTGTTTCTTGACTGTCAACAAAGTATTCAGTAACATACAGAATACTGATATATAGCTACGATTAATAGAAGAGAAAGGGAAAAAATGCATCTGATCCAAACCAAGAAGGGTTAGTTATAGGTTGGCGATAACTAACACCAATTTTTTTAAGTGGTCAAAAGAACACAAACATTGTTCATTTGAGGGGTCCTCTTTACATTTTGAGGACTAAATACTTATAGCAGTGTTCAATGCTAATGCCAAAGAGAAACCCTTTTGAGGCTTTGACTTTTGAGAAGTCAAGCATACAAGGATAAAAGGACTTGTACTTTCTTCATGTTTAACTTAGAACATTAAAAAAATGAAATTAGGATTGTAGAATGATCGGTGTGCAAAGTACAATCCTGGTAGGAGGATCCCTAAATAAAATCATTGAATAGGTGAAATTTATTTTTTTTAGTCTTACTGTCTAATTTAGGTACTCCTCTCTCTACTTCTTTCATGAGGCAGTTAGGAGTCATAGGTCCTCTTTAAGAACGAAGGACAAACAACAACCAGTGAATAGTGTGAGCTGCCCCATTGGGGACCCAACTGGACAGTTCCAGTTGGGCAACATAGCTCCTCCCCTCTCCTCCCTTTCTCTCCTCTCCTCTCCTCTTCTTTCCTCCTTCCTCTCCATTGGGTATCATACCCTTACCTGCAGGTGCTCTGCCCAAAGGAATGTAAATTTTGATCGCTGAAACCTCAGAAGATATCTTGGGGCTTACAAGTGAGATTTCTTTCTTAAGGACCATGCCTTAAACCCAAATCACTCTGGTTCTCACTGATTGGCCAATAGGTCCCAGCCCAAGGCCACAGGGTCATTGTTTTGGCCCCATTTGCTCAGAGTGAATGTAAACAGCAATTGTTTCTGTTTGGGCCAGAAACTCTAAGGGTCTTCCCTTCCCAGATATATATGTGTGTATACACATATACACATATGCATGTATGTGTATGTGTGTGTATATACATATATATATATATACACACACACGCATATAGACCTTTTTTTGACTAGGTAAAAGAAGCCATTCTTTGCCTCATTTCTTACCTAGACTTAATCACTGAATGGGTGTTGCCTCAGTCAAACTGAGACCTAGGAAATATCTTAGTTTAAAAAGGCCATGGTTTCCCACTGCATCTGGGGCCATCTCCATCTATATCTTGCCCCTGGACCCAGATTGCTCTGGAGGAGAAAGTGAGGCTGGTGACTCCGTACAGCCCTTCTTCACTTAAATACAATTCACTTGCAAGTTATGGCATCACCTTCCTGATATCATGGTCCTCTTCTAGAACAAAGGACAAACAAGGTGGTGCAGTGGACAGAGCACTCATCTTTCTGAATTCAAATCCGGCCTTGCAAATTTACTAGCTGTGTGACCATGGGCAAGTCACTCAACTTCCACTTAATAAGTAGAAGGAAATAGCAAACCATTCCAATATCTTTGCCAAGGAAACCCCAAATAGGGTCACCGAGAGTTGACATGACTGAACAACTCCTTCTTTCATATCACCTGCTTACTTTCTCCCATTCTCTTTATCCCAGAGCTCCAGTATGCTAAAAAAAATTTTTTTTTATTCATTCCTATCAAAACCTGCTCTCAGGAAAGTATCTTATATATTTATTCACAGTAGATGGATAAAGTATGTTCAACTTCTCCCTTGAACATGAGAAATGGACCTTTAATTGTAATATTAGCATTTGAAAAATGTTGAAGCGAGGGAAATATTTTTTTCCCTCTGGTGGCTGCTCATTCAACTCATTTTTGAGAACAGTACTGACCAAGATATCTTCTAGTATTCCCACCCCACTTTCCTCACCAGATGATCCTGCACCTACATCCCAGAGAGAAGAGTGACTATCTTGTTATTAAAACATCTCATTCCCCGAATCCTTTGTCATGTAATAGGAATGATAAGGGAAATTCCAATGATCTACTGGGCTGGGGTCCTACCCATTATGGTGAGCATGCACTCTGGCCCCTTCCTGTGAAACAAGAACAGAGCTCATGTTTATCTGTAAGGGAAGATTCCCAATCTAGCAGCTCAACAGGGCTCCCCTGATTATTCCAGTTACACTAATGAAAAATTCTTCTGTCTATGAATGTAACAAAAAATACAAAAACATCAAATTGTTACCTCTTTTAAATTTCTTTCTGCAGCAGTAATGAGAGCTGTATTCCCAGTTGTGGGGTGCTGAAAGTCTAAGTTTCCAAGAATGGAATGAACTTTAGAAATATGGCTGCTGATGAGTTCCACATCACCTCTTGAAACACCATCCAGGAAATCATGAATCAGTTTATTTTTATTCATCTTTCTAGTTTCATAAAGTGTGGAGAAGGAAAAGATTTAAGTGTATCACAGTAACAGATAAGCAAAGGTTGCATCATTTTCTGTTTCTCCTTTCCCTTTTGAAAACCTTTATTTCCCCAACCTATGATTTCATTGGTATAAGGAAGATCCATGTGAGAAAGTTCCTACCGGTTTGGTTTGGCAACTATCCCACAAAGAATAGTTTTAGAGAGTTGCCTGGGGAAATGAGAGGTGAAGAGAACTGCTTAATGTCTAGCTTATAAGTATCAGAGTCAGGAGTCAGACTATGGTTTTCTGACTCCACAGCTGGTCCTATAGCATGTTCCCTTTCTGTTTAAAGATCTACCCATTGAAAATTATAATTATAAATTTGCCATTTATGAGTACCCATATATACAAATTTATAGTAGCTCTTTTCATAGTAGCAAACCACTGGAAACTAAGGAGGTATCCACCTATAGGGAAACTGCTAAATAAATTATAGTATATGAATGTAATGGAATATTATTGTGCCAAAATGATAAAACTGGACAGTTTCAGAGGAAACTAAGACCTTTATGAGCTGATTCATAGTGAAGTGGGTAGAATCAGGACAACAACTTACACAGTGAACTTAACATTATACAAAAACAAACAAAACTGAAAGATTTCAGAATTCTGACCAGCTCAATGACAAACCACAATTCTACAGAACCAAAGATGAAATATCAACCCACCACCTGACAGAAAGGGGATGAACTAAAAATCAAGAATAAAACAAACATTTTTGGTCATGGCACAGAGAGAATTTGCTTCATTTGACCATGAATATTTGCTATGAAGATTTTCTTTTTCTTTTTTTTTGTTCCATTGGAAGGGAACAGAGTGGGAGGGAGAAAGAAATAAATGCTTGTTAATTGGAAAAATAATAAAATTAACTCAGGTTTTCTGACCCCATATTATCACTCCTCTCCTACAAAGTGGTGCCCCTGTAATTTAAAAAAGCCCTATTGCTCTAGACCAGGGATGGAAAACCTGCGGCCTCAAGGCCACGAGTGGCCTTTAGGTCCTTAAGTGCAGCCCTTTGAATCCAAACTTCACAGAACAAACCAAGTTTGGACTCAGTCAAAGGGCCTCACTTAAAGACCTATAGGGCCATGCGTGGCCTTGAGGCCACAGTTTCCCCAGCCCTATTCTAAACATTTGATTTTCTTAAAAAGGCCATTCATGTTGGTCGAAATGTTTAAATGGAAAGTACTTAACTCATTCACTCACACAGTTGTTCAAAGAGGCTTCTTTGAGCACCATCCATGTACATGGTGAAGATCTAGGTGGTGAAAAGGATACAAAAGAGATGACAGATAGTTTTTCCTCCCTCAGAGCTTATAAGTCCATTTGGGAAGATTCATGCACAAATGAAACAGTTAAGCAGTAGTGAAAGGTGGTGTATGATTAAGTGACAATGATTTGGAGAAGAAATAAATGCAATAGGAGTTCACACACAGGAGGTCAATACAAGTTGAAAAAATTGTGTAAAGATACAATTGTATCTTCGTACAAATAATTGTACAAATGTAACTCTATAGAAGAAGTGGAATTAGAACTGAATTCTGAAAGAAGAATAGAACTTGCATTGGTTGGCTTCCAGGGGCAAAGTAAGAAGAGGATGAGGAAGAAAGACAATAAAGAGTAGAAGAACAACACAAGCAAAGCATTTTCAGGGAAGTAGTTTAGAGTAGCATGAAATGGGTTAGATAACAAGAAAAGGACCAGATTATGGAAACTCCTTTATAACAGGATGAGCAGTTTTCGTCTTTATTCTGAAGACAAAGAGGGGCCATTGGAGTCTTTTGAGTGGGAGAATTAGGTGGGTTTTTTAAAAATAGTACTTTATTTTTTCTCATTGTATATAAAGATGATTTTTAACATTCATTTAAAATTTTTTTAAATTCCAAATTTTTCTGCCTGACTCCCTAAAAGAGTAAGCAATCTGATATAGGTTATATATGTGCAATCATGTACAATACATTTTCATATTAGTCATGTTGTGAAAGAAGAAATAGACCAAAAGGGAAAACACACACACGCACACAAAATAAAGTGAAAATAGTATGCTCCAAACTGTATTCAGACTCCATTAGTTCTAGAGAAATAGGTGTTTTAAGATGAACTACATTAACCTGGAAGCAATTTGTAGATTGGCTTAGGGGAGAAAAAGATTAGAGGCAAGAAGACTGGTTAAGTAATATTTGAGTAGTCTGAGTTTGAGATAATTAGAGTTCAGACTAAAAAGATGGTCAAGAGGAAAGGGAAAATGGGAAATTGAAATGGGAAATACTTTTTATTTAAATCAATAGTATTTTTGACTGAATATAGAAGGAAGGAGATTTAAAGATGACTCCAACTTCTCAAGCCCAGATGACTGGCAGAATAATGGTGTCATTAATGGAAATAGAGAAGTTGAGAGATATCTATCACTAGGTGGCATGTATTATTTTCATCATGTAGAAGGTGAAACTAACATTGAAAGTAGCAAAACCGACACAAAAACCAAGTTTCTAGTCTCTTAGTCCTCCAAAGAAATGATAATCAGCCCTAATAGAGTGTTATCCCCAGTCATGCTTACAATTCAATTTGCTTTCTAATCAACTGATTATCATGACCACTTTCTATTCCCTTTTAACTTTTCTTTTCAGCACAGCAAAGAATGACTTGTAACTCTCTATAGATTTTGTATTTCCTAAATTTCTAAGTATATTTTAAAGCATCAAATCAGTCCCTTTAAGTCTTCCCCTACTTATATTCAATGTGATGCAATGTCTAGATGAGCTAAATTAAACACTTCTAATGTAATGCAATCCAGAATGGGAGTATTTATGAAGTGTGCCTGTTTTCTTCTGCTTCAAAAAGGAGCAGAAATTTGGTTGATTGCTGTCACTTAATCATAATCATCATAATCATTAACATTTACTGAGCACCCAGTGAGTGAATGGAATTGCAGTGGGGGTTGAGGGAATAAATGAGACTTGATCCTGGCCCTGGGGAATTTTCCCATCTAATGTATATTCTTGTCTCATCATATTCTGGCAATTGCTTTGTATCTTGAATTTATGTACTTGTTTTTGGAAATGCAAGTATTGAAAAGAGGAAATAACTTTCTGAAACGAAAGATAATTAAGGCCTTTGGTGACTCTTTTTGTCCTTTCAAAAAAGCTGACATTCAAATATTCCAAGAGCAGGTATAAATAAGACACCTGACATTTATATTATCCATTTAAGAATGAAACAGGACAAAGAACTTTTGAAATAATTGTTTTTTCCCAAGAGCTGCATTCTATTTGTCTCTCTCCTTGCCCAGAGATGAAATGACTCAGGCACATCAAGGATTTGTGGTGATTTAATTCTTTACAATGTGACATTCACATGAAGTATTTTAAGTGGCATATGGCATCTTCAGCCTAAAATCAAAATTAGGTTTTTAAATTGAAGCACAATCCTTCAATTCCGTTCAAAACAATTACTCTGAAAGCTACCCAAACCAAATACTTATTATAGGGGAGAATATTTTCATGCTCCTGTTCCCTTTCTTATAATCTGTGATTTAGCCATTCAAGAGTGACCAGAGTAGCAAAAAGACAGTAAGCTAAAAGGTAGCAGAGAGCCTATGTGCAATTTCTTTTTCAATTATAGCAAAATGACACTAAGTTGCTTCTGGGACCTATACATAGTAGATTTTTTTCAAAGTTGCTTCATAAGAAAGCATGTGCTCAGTTTTCCTTTTAGAATTTGGGTTACTCAAAAATTTTAAACAGTCTTTTCTCATTGCAGGGGTGCTTTTAGGTTTGTTCTGTATCTGTTCAAGTTTATTCTTTGATGTAAGTGTTTAAGTATATTGGTTTGCTTACTTGTTGAATCCAGCATTTGTAAAACAAAATCTTTTATTTGAGGAAGGGGAGAATATCTTCTTTGAATACCTGATAAAGACCTTCATTTCATAAAAGTCTGAAATCCATATTAATGTAATTGGGTTTCCATTTTTTAATATTTACAACATATCTATAAATAGAAGTATTTATTAATTATACAGCCATAAGAATGGGTTTAATTTTAAAGGTTTATGAGAAGTTAACATTTATTCAAATAACTTGTCACCAAAAAAATTAAAAAATTATCACTTAATATATTTCAACAAAAGTGTATCTATCTATATGTTAATTTATTATATCTTTCCATCACAATCTCCTTGCTGGTTAACAGTTGATTCTAGAGTTTGGGAGATGTTTTCATGAAGGGTTGTAATGAATTGTCACACTATTTTTAAAAGCCAAGAGAAATTTTCTTACAATGAATAAGTGAAATGAAAAAAAACATTTGTTATATGTGCTAAGTAAGTACTATTGCTGTGCTAAGTAAGGGCAAGGGCTGCAAAAAGGAAAGAAAAACATTTTGTCCTTGCTTTCAAGGTATTATTTGAACATAAAATAGACACAGCTAAATCCACAACATAAGCTAATGCTTAACCTCAGGGACAAACATCCCTTTGAAATCAGTAAGTAAATTGCAGTAGCTCATTCTCTGAAACCGGACAAAATACTGAAAGATATGTCTTACCTATGGCTTGTTTGGCCAAGAGAGTTTACACAGAGTTGGAGAGACACCAAATCAAAAGGCAGCCTGTCATCTTAATTCCTTGTTGCACTGATTGACTGAATAGTGGTCCATCCACACTTTAGCAGGTGATACCTGAAAAAAATGCCATTGACTTGGATATTGTTCTTTAATCTTCTTCAAGGTCGTATGGTCCAAAGTAGTTTTTTTTTTTTAAACTAAAGCAGGCTCCTTGTACATAAAACCCTTCAGTTAGCTACAATGAGACTGGTTAGTTTACAGGCTGTCACCTAGGCAACCATCCGCTGTGCATTTAGCTTGGAGAATTGAAAGCAAGACAGACTAATACAGGAAGGAAAATAGGCAAGGCTTCTTACCAACTGGTAGCCATTTCAAAGATGCTGTTTAAATGACTAGAAAAGGATGAAGTATTTTAAGTGCTGTATGGCATCTTCAGCCTAAAATCAAAATAAAGTGAATTGAAAGATATTTTCAAAGCTACCCCAAAAAACCTATTTCTAGATAGGGAATTGTTATGATCACAATTATTACTTTATTTTTACTTTGATATTTTTCTCCAGAAAACACACCTTTGAAATGCAGAGTCTGATATATAAGCACTGTTTCAAAATAAAATTCAGGTAATAATTAAAATATGATTGCATGGCTTCACTTAGATTTGAGTTTGTATAAACAGTGCCATGCTTGGGATAGCACCACTGGACAGCAAACTCAAGTAAGAGATACTATTATTTTTTTAAATTTTGCTCAGGAAAGCTAGTCAAATCCCACAGAAAGAACAGCTGCTAAGTGGCTTGTGTTTTTGTCTGCTCTGAGTCACTTAGACTAATATGATTTCAAATGACGGTTTAGAAAAACATTCATGATAAAATGAGTTCAGGGTACAAAGCAAAATGTTCCATGACATTTTGTAGCCGATGACTTGTCACTACTATTTCACTTTGGAAAGGTTCAGGGGTTTTTCCACCAAAGACTGTGACCTTAAGAGCTCTTTACTTTCTTTCTCTTTTAATTCTCCCCAGTACTTTTCCTCTCTGATATGTTTAGCATAACAAATAATCAGATAGGAAGTTAGGGTGGTGTAAACACTAAAGAGAATGAATTAGGAGAAATGAGTGAAAAAAAAAACATTATTAAGCTCTTACTATGTGCCACTAAGCTCTAGGGATACAAACAGAATACAAACAAACAAACAAACACCAAGGCAGTCCCTGATTGCTTTCAAGTTCACACTCAAATTGGAGGAATCCAACATTTATAAAAGGGTTCAGTTACAGAGTAGATGGCAAGTTACAGGGCCTTTAGGATAGATCATTGGATCAGATGACAGTTCCCAGGGGTCTGGATGGCATAGTGTCAGGGCAAATGGTAAGGCATGGAGGGCTTTGGTAGGCAGTGGCAAGGCAGATGGTAAGGTATGGTCTTCCTCTATCTTACCAGAAGCTTAGAGGTTGTGATTTCCAGCTTATCCAAGGAATGTGAACAGCTGTGTTGTTCTTCCTGCCTTTCTCCTTCTTGGAACACAGGGGAAGGGGGGAAGTAAAGGTAATGCCTAAGGGTGCTCCTAGGCTAGTACTTCTAGCTACCTATGGTGGGGGAGGAAATCATAGGAGCAAGAAAAGCATATAAAGATTTCAGCTTAAACACTATTTACATTTATTCATTTATTTGTAATGGGGATCTGGCACATGTGCTAACATTATCAACTTGCTAAGATGTTGGGCTGATGGGTTGCTGCTTCCAGAAAAGTTGCAAGGACTGGAGCACACATGGACATTTTGTTAAAGTTCAGGTTGGCCTACCACATGATTGGGTGGAGCCTTTTTCCACTGGCTATGCAGCTAGAACTGTCAATGTCTTCAAAAAGGCCTGAGTCAGCAGCTACTTATGACTTTGCTACAATCTCATCCACTATAGCAAGGTGACTCTTTAACTAACATCTTCTGTTAAGAGAACCATGGTATAAGGGGAAGGGCTGTGGGACTTTCCTTTCCCTTCCCCCAAGGCCATCTGGCCCCCAAGAAATGTAATATACTAAAAATGACACTATTATCAAACTATCAAAATTATTTTGTAGAGCTAGACAAAAAAAATAATAATTCATTTGGAAGAATAAAAGGTTAAAAATATCAAGGGGATTAATTTTTAAAAATGTGAAGGAAGGTTACCTAGTCATGTTAGATCTCAAAATGTATTAGAAAGTATTAATCATTAAAACAATCTGATACTGGCTAAAAGATAGAGTGGAATGGATTGGGTATACAAGACTCCATAGTAAATGACCATAGTAATCTAGGGTTTGACAAACCCTAAGACCCCATCTTCTTGGATAAGAACTCAGTATTTGACAAAAACTGCTAGGAAAACTGGAAAACAATCTGGCAAAACTAGGTATAGACCAAGATCTCGCACCTGTTGATAGAATTTTAAATGTAGTTCAAACAGGACTGATCTCTAACTTGTGAATAGCCAGAGCTGCACAAAATAGGTCAGAGACAAGATTGCCAGGAAACAAGTAGCAGTTTAATTAATTATTTTCATATTGCTCCTGGTTAGGCCAAGCTAATGTAATAATGTGATCTGTAGACTTTTGAAGTTCTCCTGAGGAGGAGAACTTAAGTAAAGGTAGAGATTACATACACAAATCATAAGTGGGAGGGGGGGAGAAGGTGGATTATAATACAATCATCCCCAGTGCCTGAGTGGTTTTCCACAACAAGCCCACCAAGGCAGGACAATACAGGTGTTCCTGAGTCCTGTGGAAACAGTCCTTAAGTTGATTATTTCAAGTCTTGGGGATTGTTACTTGGTCTGTAATGGGAACAGTCTCTATACTCTTTGATTTGCTTCACTTAAGGTACACAGACAGGAATGTAGCAATTGTGAGAGCATTGTCAAGGCTTTGGTTGATCATTTCAAGCTGCATTGTGAGTTTCTGACTCCCAAGCCAGAAAAGGCAGCTCTGAGAAATCTAAAGTATTAGTATATTCATTATACATATCATATCGATTAATATGAAAATCATAATTCTCTTCACACACCATATATAAGGTTAAAATGGATACATGATTTAGACATAAAGAGAGATACCAGGTGGAGCCAAGATGGCGGGTAGAAAGCAGGGATTTGCTTAAGCTCTCCCCCAAATCCCTCCAAACATCTGTAAAAAATGGCCCTGAACAAATTCTAGAGTGGCAGAACCCATGAAATAGCAGAAGGAAACAGGCCTCCAGCACAGGGCACAGGATGAATTGAATATGAAGGGATGATATCTAAAAAAAAAATCAAATTAAGGGATAAGAGAGGAATATATTGAGAGAGGGAGAAAGGGAGAGATAAAATGGGGTACATTATCTCACATAAAAATGGCAAGAAAAAGCAGTTCTGTAGGAAGGGAAGAGGGGGCAGGTGAGGGTGAATGAGTGAATCTTGCTCTCATTGGATTTGATTTGAGGAGGGAATAACATACACACTCAATTGGGTATCTTACCCCATAGGAAAGAAGGAGGAAGGAGAATAAAAAAGGGGGGGGATGATAGAAGGGAGGGCAGATAGGGGGAGGAGGTAATCAAAAGCAAACACTTTTGAAAAGGGACAGGGTCAAGGGAGAAAATTGAATAAAGGGGGACAGAATAGGATGGAGGGAAATATAGTTAGTCTTTCACAACATGAGTATTGTGAAAGTGTTTTACACAATGATACATGTATGGCCTATGTTGAATTGCTTGCCTTCTTAGGAAAGGTGGGTGAGGAGGGAAGAGGGGAGAGAATTTGGAACTCAAAGTTTTAAAAACAGATGTTCAAAACAAAAGTTTTTGCATGCAACTAGGAAATAAGATATACAGGCAATGGGGCATAGAAATCTATCTTGCCCTACAAGAAAGTAAGGGAAAAGAGGATGGGGGGGAGTGGGGTGACAGAAGGGAGGGCTTACTGGGGAATGGGGCAATCAGAATATATGCCATCTTGGAGTGGGGGAGAGGGTAGAAATGGGGGGAAAGTTTGTACTTCAAACTCTTGTGAAAATCAAAGCTGAAAACTAAAAATACTAAATAAATGAAAAATTTTAAAATGCTCTAAATCACTATTGATTAGAGAAATGCAAATTAAAACAACTCTGAGGTTCTACCTCACACATATCAGATTCGTTAATATGACTGAAAGGGAAAATAACAAATATTGAAAGGGATGTGGGAAAACTGAGACACTAATGCACTGTTGGTGCAATTATGAACTGATCTAACCATTCTGGAGATCATTTTGGAACTATGCCCAAAGGACTATAAAACCAAGATACCCTTTGACTTTGCAATACCACTGCTAGGTCTGTACCCCAAAGACAAAAAAATGGAAGAGGACATGTATGCACAAAAAATATTGATAGCAGCTCTTTTTGTGGTAGCAAAGAATTGGAAATTGAGTGGATGTCCATTGATTGGGGTGTGGCTGAACAAGTTGCAGTATACAATTATGACAAAATACTATTGTATTATAAGAAATGTTGAACAGGATGCTCTCAGAAAAACCTGGAAAGACTTACATAAACTGATGCAAAGTGAAGTGAGGAGAACCAAGAGAACATTGTACACAGTAACAGCACTATTATATGATGACCAGCTGTGAATGATTTAGCTATTCTCAGCAATACAAAGATCCAAGATAATTACAATGGACTTATGATGAAAAATGCTATCCACCTCCAGAGAAAGAACTGATGGAGTCTGAATGCAGACTGATGCATACTATTGTTTTTTTTTTTCATTTTTTTGGTCTATGTTTTCTTTTACAATGTGACTATTATGGAAATGTTTTACAGGACTGCACATGTATAACCTATATCAAATTGTTTGCCATCTCAGGGAGGGAGGAGGGGAAGGAGATAATTTGGAACTTTTAAAAAAATGTCAAATTTTTTTACAGGTAACTAGAAAAAAATACTAAGGGAGCACAGATGGGGGAGGAGGTAATCAAAAGCAAACACTTTTGAAAAGGGACAGTGTCAAGGGAGAAAACTGAATAAAGGGGGACAGGATAGGATGGAGGGAAATATAGTTAGTCTTTCACAACATGAGTATTGCAGAAATGTTTTACATAATGATACATATATGGCCTAACAGAGTGAATTAACCACTCCAAAAACAAAAGAAAGAAAAGAAAAAGAAAAAAGAAATGACCTGAATTCTTGGCCTTTTCATTCATTCTTTTCAATTTTAAGTGCAATGAGTGGAGTCTCCAATCTGGGTCAGCAGAGAGGAGACTATTGCCACATTCTACATGAAAGATACGGAGAGGGTACTTAAGGTGAAGAGGTTCAGCTCTGGGATCCATATTTTAAGAAGAACACTAATAAGCTGGAGAGCCTACAGTACTGAGGACAACCATAATGGTGAATGACTTCAAGACGTACCCACAAGGATCAAGGAGTTAGGAGTGTTTAGCCTGGAAAACAGAAAACTTAGATGAAAAAGGTGTCTTCAAGCATTTGAAAGCTTATCACTGGGAAGAGGGGTTAGACTTGTTGTATTTGGCTCTGGAGAATACAACTATGAGCAATGGGTAGAAGTTGTGAAGGGACCAATTTAGGCTTGAAATTAAGGAATACTTCTTAACAGTTGTTCAGTTGTGTCAGACTTTTCATTACCCCATTTGGGGTTATCTTAGCAAAGATATTGCCATTTCCATTTCCCTCTCCAGCTCATTTTACAGATGAGGAAACTGAGGCAAACAAGGTTAAGTGACTTGCCCAGGTCACACGAATAATAAGGCCAAATTTGAACTCATGAAGATGAGTCTTGGGGCAGCTAGGTGGCACAGTGAGTAGAGCACCAGCCCTGGAGTCAGGAGGACCTGAGTTCAAATCCAGCCTCAGACACTTGACATGCTTACTAGCTATGTGACCTCAGGCAAGTCACTTAACCCCAATTGCCCTGCCTTCTCCCCTTCAAAAAAAACAAAGAAAGATGGGTCTTCCTGACTCCAGGCCCAGCACTCTATCCATTGTGCCACCTAGATACCCTTTCAAACAATTAGAGCTTTATGAAAGTGGAATGGTTTGCTTTTAGAGGAAGTAGGATTCACCTCAATCTTTTTATAGGAAGGCTGGATGATGACTATACAGGTATATCATAGGAGGGATCATTTTTTAAATATGTATTGAATTAGATGACTTTGGAGGTCCCCAATGTGAAATTCTGTGATTTAAAAAATAAATTTTAGTGTGGAAAAGAGGAGATGGAATGCTTGTTTGGAATCAAAGAACCAGGGTTCAAAACCTGATTCTGCCACTATTTAATTTTGCCACTATTCAACTAACTACTTAACCTTGAAAAAATTGCTTAACTTCTTTGGGCCAGTTTTCTCATCTGTAAGATGAAGGGGATTATCTTTAGTTATAAATCTATGATTCTTTGATAGATTCAAAGCAGAATTAGTACTATGAGAGATGCAAAAGATAAAGTAGATACAGAATTGATAGGATTTGGCAGAAGAAGATAGGAAAAGGGGACCCAAAGATCACTGCGTTTATGAGTTTATGGCTATAAGAATTATGGTATCAGAAATGGGGAAACTAGGAGCAATAGGTTTTGAAGAAAAGAGAGTGATTTTGTATGTGTTTAGTTAAAGGTTCTAGAAGGATGTATCGGGTGAAATGTCTATCTTCAGTTTGTGAGAAAGGTCAGGATTAGAGATACACATGTTCACTGAAGTGATAGTTGAAGCCATGGGAGTAGATGACATCACTGAAAGAGAGAGCAAAAAAAAAAAAAAGAGAGAGAGAGAGAAGTGGGCTAGGAACAGACTTTGGGAAAATTCCTGCATTTAATAGGCAGGAAGAAAAGGAATCAGTGAAGGAAACAAAAATGGCATAGTCAGAAGGGAAAAAATAGGAACTGAGGTTCAATCAACAAGCATGTTTTAGGCTCCTACTTTATGACAGAACCTGTGCTGGGCCCTGAAGATACAAAGACAAAATTAATAGAAAAACATCCCCTGCCCTAAAAATCCCTGTGGGGTAAATTCCATGTAGTTTGGAAAGCTCCATGTGAATCAGGTTTCTATTTGGGATGGAAATCAGTTTTCTTTGTTTTTGTTCTTTGTATTGCTTGTGGGTTGAGAAAGGCCATACGAGGCTCATAAGGAAGAAATACTTGGTAAATTTTGCAAAATTCTTCTTATTTTGTTGGCTTATTTTGAGAACTTTGAAATGTTCCTTGTTCCATGACTCTGCAAAATTTTGGAATTGGAAATAACTGATTTTTATCTGTACAGGTGGGATTGCATATGATAACGTAACTGGCTATTTTGAGACTTTGCTGTATGGTACTGTAGAAGCAAATGCCTCTTCAGAGGACATAGAGAATTGTTCTGAATTTGGGGTGGAAAAAAAAGAAAAAAATGTACCCTCACCTATTTGCTGGAGCCACAGATTTCAAACAGGGGGAAATGTGTAACCTGGGCTTCTTCTGCCTTCTAAGCGTGCTCAGTTTGCCTAACATGGAGCCCACTGCATCCCCTAAAACAAGAGGACGGATTTGCCTTTCCCTACTCTCTCTTTTTTATCCTGTCTCTGAAGAATGGGACTGGAGGTGTTTGTTTCTGTTCTGTGTTGTTTGTCCTAAGACTCAGGTGCTAGAGGTGATCCTCACCCTTACTATATAAGTAACAACATAGTTTACATAAAGCACTACATAAGAATTACCTTATTGATTACAATAACCCTTTGCAATTACGGTATAGTAGAAAATGAATTGTATTCAGAACAAAGACAACTGACATCAAATCCCTTCTCTCCTGCTTGCTACTTGTGTGACCTTCACCAAGTATAACCTCTCTGGCTTCAGTTGTCTCTTCTATAAGGGACTGGACTAGAAATATGGGTTCAGCAAACTACTCCTGCCCTGTTTTTGTACAGCCCACAAGCTAACAATGGTTTTTACATTTCTGAATATAATAAAACTTTATCTACCTTACTGGCCTGGGAGTACCAAATTTGATATTCAACCAGTAGGTTACTGATCCCTGGGTTAAATTATCTCTCGGGTCCTTTTCAGACCCAAATCCTATGATTTCTCTATGAGTAAGTAATGTAATCATTGGTATCCCTCTTTTTACATATTAGGAATCTGAGATTCAAAGAAGTTATATGACTTGCCCAAGGTCACACAGATGTTAAGGTCATATCTGAGTTGGGATTTGAGAATCTGGGCCTTCTCATTCCTAGGCTGTGTTCTTTCCACTCTAGCAATTATGTTAAATTCACATAGAAACAGATCCCCTGAAGTGCATATTGACTTAGGAATTTACAAATTGACATCATCTATATGGTGTTATATTTTTATTTATTTTGTAGGACATTTCCCATTATCATATTCCTCATTCTAGACACTCAGTTCATATTATATATGTATGGATGTGTAGGGTGTTTAGGGAGGACTACCACCTCTGGTGTGAGGGCTGCCAAGCCCCTTTCAAGGCTGCTCATTCACCTTTGATGTTTACCTTCACCCGAGTCTCACCTGTAGCTCCAAGAAGTTGGAGTGTGCACAATGGCCACACCCTGGTAAAAATGTCTTGGCAGATGGGCTAAACCAGGCTGAGGGTAATTTACAGGCCTCAAATCTGTTGATGAGTTAGGGGGATGTCCACCCGAAAGCAAGTGAAGATTTTCCCCAACTGAATGGACAGATGAGAACAACTCGTTCCTACAGCCATGAAGGCAGCTGAACCAGGTACTATCAAGCTTACTCAGGCATCAAAAATACCAAGGTCATCCACTGCATCCTGGGCCATTGCCGGTCGTCCTGACTTTTGTCCTGCTACTGGACTTCGATGACTCAGGAGGAGAGAGTGAGGCTGGGAACTTTGTGCAATTCTGCTTTAGTTAAATCCAATTCACATGCAAGTCAAGACATCACCTGTGATGTCATTGATCCTCTTCAAAACCAAAGGACAAAAACAACTAATGCAACCTAAAAATCACACTAACATTTTTAGTTTCCACATCACACTGATGATTCATCTTGAGCTTATAATTGAGCTTAAAACTCTTATGTCTTTTTCACATGAATTACTATTTCCACAATCCTGTATTTTTATGCAGGACTTTATATTTATCTCTATTAAATTTCCATTTAAAATTTTTTTCACCTTACTGATATCATCTCTAAGTTTGATAAGCTTGACATCTTTGCTTCCATCCAAGCCATTAATAAAAATGTTGAACATGGCAGAACCTAAAGCAAAACCATAGGAAACCCCTAGAAAGTTCACTTCAGACTGACATTAATTCGTTAATCAACATTTTTTCAGTATCTCAGTTAATCATTTCTGAATTCACTAAGTCCTATTAACTAGTCCACATCTATATTTTGAGGATAAAATGCCTCACTCCTTTCTCCAATCCCATGAACCCATCTCTGTTTTTCTTTGTTCATAATCTCTACGTTGGTTTCCTTTTTCTCCCTTCCCTATGGTTCAGTTCAACTATACCAGTCTACACCACTACTCCTGAATCCCTTATCAGGTTTTCTGACCAGCAATTATGTTTTGCCAAACTTCAACCCTGAGTTAGCCCCACCATCTGACTTCTCCAATGCTACTTCTATGCTGCTAATCATCACTGGAAAAAGTCATGCAACTATGTTAAATGTGTCTACTACAAATTTATATCATCTAATCTGAAGGAGGCCTTCACTGCTGTATGAAAATCCTTTTATTCTTTCCTGATGGATTTTATTTTAAATACATTTTTTGTTATTCTGAACTCAATAAACACTGTCAAGAATATTTCTATATACAAAGAATAGAAAAAGAAGATTGCATAGTAAATCACAGTTCTCTATTATGTACAACTTGGATTTTTTTTTAAAGTGTATATTCAACCCATTAGTTTCAGAGCTGTCCTGTTTGGGTCACCCTCTAAAATTCCTTCTGTTCTGTGCATTTAAAATGTCTCAATGACTTTTTTTTCTTTCATTTTTTTTTTGCATCATTGTTACTAACTCCCTTCTCTCTCCTTCAGCTTCCCTTAAAATTTTTTAAACCTCCCTTATAATAAATAAACATAGCCAAGCAAAACAAAACACGCTTGGGCATGTCCAAAAATATGTCTCATGCTGCATTTTTTGTACATTATTTTTCTGCCAGGACGTGGGTAGCATACTTCATTGGTCCTTTGGAGTCATTGTAAGTCATCCCATTGATCAGTTTTAAAGACTTCCACAGTTATTTTTTTCTTTCACAGTTATTTTTTCTTTACAATGTTGTAGTAATTGCATAAGTTGTTCTCTTGGTTCTCCTCACTTTATTCTGCATCTGTTCATACAAATCTCCCCAAGCTTCTCTGAATCTTTCTCTTTTGTAATTTTTATGGTACAATAGTTTTCCATTACATTTATAGACCATAATTTGCCCAGACATTCCCCAACTGACATATAACCATTATGTTTCCAGTTCTATGCTATAACAAAAAAATGTAACTATAAAATTTGTTCTATGTTTCTTTGATCTCTTTGAGGCATATGCCTAATAGTATACTGATATATTATCACACTGTAGCTATTTCAAATCTTCTCTCTCTACAAACTCCACCCATCCACCCAGATGGGGACCTCTCACCTCCTATGTTTCCGAAGAAATTCATACTCCCATTGCAAGCTCCTTAACATCCCTTACACTGCATATTCCTGCATCTTTCATAGGCATCTCAAACTCAATATGTTCAAAATAGAATCATCTAAGTTTCAGCAATGGTGGTAGAGTCAGAAGCTTGACTGCAAGGGATTGAGAAGTAAGCAGAGAGGTGAGAAACTAGAAGCAACTAGAATGGATTTTTTTCCAGGTATTTGACTGTGAAAAGGAGAAGAGATATAATTCAGGGAAAACTAAGATTAAGTAAAGGTTTTTTTTTATTTTGTTTTGTTTTTAAAGAGGGGGACACCAGAGTGTAAGTCTTGGAAAAGAGCCAGTAGGTAGGAAGATAATGAAGATGACAGAGGAAATGCTCATACTGGCAACGGGCTAGAGAAGATGGAAAGAAGACAATAGATCTAGGGCACAAGTAGAAGGCTTGGTGCTGACAATAAGAAGGACCACCTCTTCCTCAGATAATAAAGAAAAAAAAGATATGAAGGAGTTTTCACCAGAAACTTAATTCAATAAACATCAATTACACACTCCTATATACATAGCGTCATGTTACGTGCTGGGGATATAAAGATAAAAATATAACAACGCCTTCCCCCAAGTAATTTGTACTCTTTTGGGGGTTAGGGTGCAAGGGTAGATACAAAATGAATACATAAAGTCAAGGAGGAAAAAAAGCACTAACAAATAGTAGAACAAAAAAATGGTATCATGGAGTAGGTGGCATCTGAACTGAAATATTAATGAAGACAATTATCCCTGAAGAACTTTAGGGTACCTTCCATTCAGAATGGGTTCCTCAACAAGGTTACCACAGATTCAAAGTGGGTATACATCCATGCAAAACATCATACCTCATGAGACCCCAATGATGCGTTTATTAGTCAGCCAGAAGACTCAACTAATTTAAAGCAAAGACATTTAATGAAAAAGCATAGTAAGAGAAGTAGCAATGAAACATTTCACCAACAAAACAGACATGCTTTCCCACAAATACATACACTACCTAGGGAAGAATGGAAAAATGTAGGAAACACATATAGAGAACACATATGTAGGGAACACATTTGGAGAGACAACTTGTACCTTTGACACTGCACAGCTGCTGCTATCCCACCTGGTCTTACGTAGCATGTAGCTTCTACCATATGTCTTGTCTCTGCCAGATGCACAGTCTCTACTGGAGTGTTGCTTAATTCTATTCTCTGGTGGCTTCTGCTCAGCCTTGTACCACTAGTCCTGTTGTCACTGCTGGTTGCTGACAGGCATGGCTCCTCTGGGCATAAGGTGGTGGAGTTTCTCTTTGCATTTAGCTTTGGCTATAATACTTAGATAAAGGGAAAAATTTTCCCAACAATTAGAAATATTCAAAAACAATGGAGTTTGCCTTCAAAGGTTATGCGATCTCATTACTAGAGGTCTTTAAGAAGAGACTGAACAGCAACTCTTTCAGCATTTTGTGCAGGGTATTCTTTTTTCCCAGTATGATTTAACTGAGTAGCTTCTGGAGTTTCTTTCAATTCTGAGATTTTGGGATTCTGTGGTCTAATATGGGGATGTGCTTTTCCAACTTAGTAAATTAGTACTTTCTAGATAATGGCCTTTCTAGAGTCATAGAACTTGTCACACCTTTAACTCTGCTGGCCTAGACCTAATGACCTTAAAGAAGAACTCAGAAACCATTCTTTTAATGATACCTTCTAGAATTCTACAAGCAATTGTCATCAATTTCACTGTCTTATAGTGTAAAGTGTCCACCTTCTTCCTCTCTTTAAAAATTAGCACAGCATTTGCTCACCTCCCATTCTGTGACACTTCTCATGTTTGAAAGAATTCCTCAAAGATCAGCAATAGGAGCTAAGCAAACACATTACACGTTCTTCTGGTCTTAGTAAGTAGAGATCTTTGAAGAAAGTTATTTTGTCTCTTACCATCTTCTCACATGTTATGCATTTCAATTTCATCTTAATTTTTGTCCTCTTCTCCCAAATCAGATCATTCTCTGTGGTAGAGAAAACAGAAGCAAAATACAAGAAGTTGCCTCTTTTCTCCATTAGCTCTTGTCATTATCTAGTTAGTTTAAGTGATCATCTTATCCTTTCCTTCATCTTCTTCTTGTCCTTTAAAGACCTTTTTTGTTGTCATTAACATTAATCACAAACCTAAGCTCACATTGAGCTTTATTTTTCCTTTATCTGTTCTTACGGGGCTGTGCCACCTTTTTAAAATTTCTCCTTAATTATCTATTTTCATCTCCAAATCTCAGATGTGACCTTCCAAAATCTGATTTTATTGATGACTCCCCAGGGATCCTTGTGGACCAAATTTCCCCTTCAGTTGTAACCCTTGCTAAATCAAGAAGACTAGAAGAATCTCCTACCTTCCTAAACCTGATATGATGCATTTGATGACCATCTGGAGGGTGAGCTCAAGGAGTATCTACTTTTTATTAGATTTGGGGGGAGCGTGACTACTAAACAGGCATTAAACATAGTCTTTGAAGAAATATATTTAACTACTGTCCTAGGTCAGATATTTCCATTTTTTTTGTTTGTTTTTGGCAGGGCAATTGGGGTTGTGACTTGTCCAAGGTCACACAGCTAGTACATGTGTCAAGTGTCTGAGGCTGGATTTGAACTTAGGTCCTCCTGACTCCAGGGCCGGAGCTCTACTCACTGTGCCACCTAGCTGCCCCAGATATTTCCATTTTAATAGAAGAAAATATGGCAAAGAGAAAAGGCAATTCTGTCAACTGAGGCATTGTGATATAAAAAAAAGAACACAGGACTAGGAATTAGGAAATTTGCTATGTATCTGCAGGTCACTTCATCTTTCTAGGCCTCAGTTTCTTCTTCTATAAAGTGGCATGTTGGACTAGATTATCTATAGGGTCCCTTCTAACTGAACTAGTCTATGGTTCTAAAACACAATGAAAGAGAAATGTTTAGATCAATATACTGGAAAGATCGAGAAGGAAATGGGAAGGCAGGCAGTGGTCAAGATCTCCCTCTGGTGGCCACCTATGGCCATGAGGCTGCCACACTATGCTTACGAAAAGTATGTCTTCATGTTTTTGAGACTGTGCCTCTCATGGATTTGGTAGCACTCATTTTTGCATAGTAATCCTCCATATACTTTACTTCCCTCACATCTGCACTTCATCTCTAACAAATCTCTCTCTCCCTCGCCCTCTCCCTTCCCCCCCCCTCTTTCTCTCTCTCTCCTCTTGCCTTCCCCCTAATCCGCCTTCCAAATTGTTTTTGAAGGTGAAGATATTTCATTTATTTTGCCCATCTCAGAAATTATCAGTTTTCCAGTTGAACTACAATCTGTTTATTCAATAAACATTTATTAAACAACCACTATAGGCAAAGCACTGCCATAAGATTAAAAAAAAAAAGGAAAGAATACTTGCCCCCAAGGAAGTTAAAATCTATTGGGAGAGGAAAGCGGAAAGTTTAGACATATATACAATTAAGGATGATATAAGGTAAAATATTGTAAGTGCAAAGGAGATGTCCAAAACCCTTTGAAAAATTTGAGAGAGATCATTTTTAGTTGGGGAGGTATAGTGATCAGAGATATCTGCATAGAGTAGCTGGCATCTGAACTTGATTTTGAAGGAAGAGAATAATTTTAACAGCCAAAGATGTAGAAGAAGTAGAATCCAAGCATGGAGAAAAGCTTATATTAATGCACGGAAATGGGGGATAGTAGAATGAGATTAGGTAATAATTACTAGTCTAGCTTGTCTATAACTTAGGATGTGTAGTGGAGAGCAGCAATTCAAAGATCCTCTCTGTGCTCTCTGTTTGAAATAGTTCAGGGAGAAAAAAGAAATGGTATGACACTTGAGTTTGCCCAATTAGGG
Source organism: Trichosurus vulpecula (assembly GCF_011100635.1). Taxonomy (NCBI): domain Eukaryota; kingdom Metazoa; phylum Chordata; class Mammalia; order Diprotodontia; family Phalangeridae; genus Trichosurus; species Trichosurus vulpecula. The sequence goes on along the minus strand of NC_050574.1, from coordinate 291,036,067 downwards.
AATAAAATATGGATATGAAATTTTAATGCCCAAGAAAAACACAGGACAATGGGTCAGTGGAGAACTGCCCTATATCAGGTAGTTGTAAAATTGGCTCATCTGCCATTCTACAAAATAGCCCTAAAGTAGAGGTTCTTAACTTTTTGGTGTCATGAACCCCTTTGGCAGCCTGATGAAGCCTACTGACATCCTTCTCAGGTTAATATTTTTAAATGCATAAAATAAAATACATAGAATTAAAAAGAAAAGTAATTATACTGAAATACAGTTATCAAAATATTTTTTAAAAAAAGTTCATGGACCTTCTTCCCTAGAGAATAAGTGAGGCCCTGCAAAAATGACATATCACCTGCTGCCCAAAGGAAAGATAGTTGGGCACCCAGAAGAGCATAAGAAGCAGAGATGATAGAAAGCTAAATAAATGGGCTCTAAGAAGACCCTATCTACTAGATGGAGATGAATAGTTGGTGCTTGGCAAAGGCCAATATGACCAAGACTTGAATCAAGTTTGAAAGAAGAGGAAACTACATATTAGTGCCCTAGTGAGGGTTGAGTAACCCTATCTACCCCAGCCAGAAGGGAGTTTCTCTCTAAACAAACAAGGAGAGCAGAAATCAGAGGCTACTTAGGAAACAGTGTGATATAATGGAAAGTATACACTGGATCTGAGTTCAGAGCTGATGTCCAATTCCAGCTCTACTGCTTACAAGCCATATGACCTTGGGCAAACTCTCTGGACTTAGTTTCTTCATATGTAGAAAGAATAGGTTGGACTGGATCACCTCTAATTCCCATTAAATCTATCATCTTCACTGCTGACCTCCAGTCTCATATTTCCGAATGCCTACTGACCTCGCAAATTGGATGTTCAGTAGACATCTTAAACTCAACACATCTAAAATGGAACCCATCTTTCCCTCTAAAGCCCTAACCTCTTACTAACTTCCCTATGATTGTTTAGGGCCCTATTATCTTCCCATTCACTCAGGATCACAATCTAAGCATCATCCTCAATTTCTCTCTTCTTGTCACCCCCCAAAGCCAATCTGTTGCCAGCTCTTGTCAACACTATCTCCAGTATGCACCTCCTTCTCTCCCCTGACACTGTCACCATGTTGGTACAGACCTTTATCACCTCACACCTGGATTTTTGAAATAATCTACTGGTTGGTTTCCTTCCCCCAAGGATCTCCCCAATCCAGTCCACCCTCCACTCAGTTATCAGAATAATCTCCTTAAAGCTCAAGTCTGACCATGTCATCCCCTACTCAGAAAGCTCTGGGGTTCCCTATTAGGGATCTAGGGATATAGGATCAAATATGAAACCCTCTGCTTGGTTTTTAAAGCTCTTCATGACCTAACTGCTTCCTACATTTCCAGTTTTCTTACACCTTCCTTCCAAGTGCTCTGCAATCCAGTGGCATTGGCCTCCTTGCTCTTCCTCACACAAGACACTTGTCTCCTTACTCTGGGCATTTTCACTGGTGTTCCTCCAAGCCTGAAACTCTCTCCTTCCTCATCTCTGCCTCTTTGCTTCCTTCAAGTCTCAGCTAAAGTCTCAACTTCTGCAAGAGGTCTTTCTCTGTTCTCCTTATCCTTAGTGCTTTCTCTTTGATATTTGTCTTCAATTTAGCTTGTACATATCTTTTTTGTACATTGTTGTTTGTTTGTTGTCTCCTCCATTAGACTGGGAGCTCCTTGAGTTCAGGGATTGTCTTTTGCTTTTCTTTGCGTCCCTGGCACATAGCAGAGGCAGTGGAATTGGAGTCAAGAAAAGCTAGGTTTAAGCCTGGCTTCAGATACTTAATAGCTGTGGCCCCAAGAAAATGGGTTGAGGTTTTTTTCTGTTTCATTTGACCTTTTCAGTCTAGGAGCTAGGAGTAGAACCTCAAAATCCAGGCCATAGTGACAGCAGAGGAAGCATTCCAGGCTATCTATATGTTACTTCCAGACCAGCAGGAAAGCCCTTAGAAGCTAGGGCACCTGGTATTTGAGCCCAACGAGGGCTTTGGATTTGGAATTGAGAGGGGCTCTGCTATATAAGAACTGAACTAAACTGTGAACCTAATCCACCTCCCCAGAAATTAAGGTGGTATAGGAAAGAAGGATGCCTCTACATGTTGGTTGTAAAGGGAGGTGTTAGTATATTTGTTCTTACTATATCTTTAAAGTAAACATTTCTTTTTTAAAGCTAATCTGACCGTCAGGTGGTTAAATGGAACAGGTATACAGAAAATCCCTAAAATCTGGGGAACACAATTGGTGGAGGCTGAAACCAAAGTACTGGAAAACACTGAAGAACCAAAATGTAACGGAGGAGTGAAATGAGACCTGGCCTTCCCTATGAACTGCCCAGTGTGGGAGAAGGTTGAGACAGCTTTGAGGTCCATGTTCTAGGAAAACCTTTATCAAAGGGAAAGGAATCAAAAAGTGAACGATTAGGAAACATAAGAAAAAAGACTGAAATTACCCAAAATTTCAGGAGGAAGAAAAGTCAGTTGAAGACCTTAAGGGTAAGAAGATAAACCAACAACAATATAATATTCTGTTATATTATTAATAATAGGATTATGGCTTCTAGATTATTTTAAATGCCCAAAACACCTTAGACAACTATGCATAAATATCACAAGACAAAGGAAAGATAATCAATCCCTGATAAGATAGAGGATCCTGTGGGTTTCCAAGAAAGCATGGAAACAAATCACAAAATCTCTGAATGGCATAAAAGAGAAAAGAATTGTGAGAGCAGAACTGATGGCCTGCACAGCAGAAATAATTAGCAGAATAGAAAAACTTGAATCCATAGTGGTAAATCTCACCAAAGAAACAAAAGAGAATAACTGTTAGGAATGCAAATGCCAAGAAGTGAGGGGCAATCTGGAAGAAGAGAAGCTAAAACCAATAATGTTAAAAGAAAACATGTTTCATACAAGCAAAACATATTAATCTTGAAGACAAGATGCAGAGATAACTTACAGATTATTGGTCTTTCAGATGAACATTTCAAGTCAAAAAAACTAGACACCATAATGCTAGAAACAATGCAAAAAAACTGCCCAGAACAGTTACATACAGAATAGCCTCCAGAAAAACAATCAAAAGAAAACAAAAAACCACGCTGCAAATATAAAGGAAAGGAAATTCAAATAACACAAGACTATTCTACACCCATCAGAAACAGCAGGGGAAAACTGAATCATATGTTCTGAAGAGGAAAGGAGTTAAAGATGAAATCCAGGCTGACATATCATGCAAACCTGAGCCCAACCATTAATGAAGAAAGATGGACATTCGATAAAAAGAGGGATTCAAAATATTCCTGGAAAGGAAATAAAAAATGAACAAATTGTTTGATTTTCAAACACCCTAGACAACAGATACACAAAAAATGTAAACAAATACAGCAAGGACAACAACAAAATAACAACAGAAGGAATATTAAGAGATTTCTTTCTAAGAGCATACAAGGAAACAAAGGTGAAAACAGAAGTCAAATAAAAGTGATGGTGGAGAATAAAGCCTGAAACATCATGTACTAAACCCTAAATGACTACCTACAGGTGAATCAGTTTCTTGTGGTACAAAATTATAGAATGCGAGGGCACATAAAAGGGTGGCGAAGAAGAAGATGGAGGGCAAATTACTCATGTATCCTAATCATATCAAAGGCTAATAAATAAGGGAAACGAAATTATGTCTAGTCTTCATAACAGTCACTATTATACAAATAAAGCTGCTCTCTCCAAAATTACCAATGATCAGAACAAAAAAACTGGGGTTACTACAAAGGGTAACTTACCCAGTAAAGTTAAGCATAACCCTGAATGAAATAAAAAAATGGACATTAAATGAACCTAAAGACTTTCAGGTTTTTGTGACAAAAACCCCGGAACTTAAGGGAAAATTCAACATATGACATCCAGTAGAAATATAAAGTAAACATTAAAGACCAATTATAAGAGACTCAATAAGGTCGAATTGTTTACTTCTTATGTGTAAAAATATTAGCAGTATTCTTATGACTGTTGTCATTATTTGGGTAGTTTAAAAGACAGGCTTGGGCTGAACTGAGTATGATGGGGTGATCCTAAAAATATAAAACTGTGTAGGGAGAGATTAAAAGGAATAATTATCTTATACAAATGAGGCATGAAAAGAAAAAAATTGATACAGAAGACGCTAGTAGAGAGGAGGGCAGGTAGTGCTGGAACCTTACTCTCATCAGGAATGGATTAAAGAGAGAACAACATACATACATACATACATACATATATATACATATATGTATGTGTGTGTGTGTATATATATATATATCTATATATAAGTATAAAAGTCTTCTAAAATCAGAAAGAGAGGATAAGGGAGGGATTCTTGGAAGGTAGGTAAGTTAAGGAATAGGAGGGCAAGGTAGCAAGTAGAAGCAAAGTAGAGGAGTAAGGAAGGATAGGGTAAATAGGATGAGTGAGGAAAAATAGGAAGGAGCAAAATACACAAGTGTTTGTAGCTTAGAATGTGAATGGGATAAATTTACCCATAAAATGGAAATGCAAAGCTGATTAAAAATGTGAATTAAACAATATGTTGTTTTCAGGAAGCATTATAAAAATGAGAGATACATGCAAAGATAAAATAAAGAGGAGTAGATTTATTATATAAAAAATCATGGTTAGTTATCATGATCTTAGAGAAAATTAAAGTTAAAATAGATTTAATCAAAAGAGAAAAAGAGAAACTATGCTGTGTCAACAATATTATTTAATATTGTTCTAGGCTATTTAAAATAACTAGACAGTATAAAATACTTGAGCCTATACCTGCCAAAACAGACACAGGAACTATACGAACATAAACATAAAACATCTTTATACAAAGAAACTCAATCTAAATAACTGCAATAATATTTATAGTTCATGGGAAGGTAAAGCCAATATAATTTTAAAAATTACAATTTAACCTGACTAATCTATGTATTCAATGTCATCCCAATTAAATTACTACAAATATTATCTTACCTAGTTAGAAAAAATAATAACAAAGTTCATTTGGAAGAACAAAAGGTCAGGAACTTCAAAGAAACCAGAGAAAAAAGATATAAGGGAAATAGATTCAGCAGTATCAGCACTTAAACTATGTTATAAGGAGAGAGCACTGTTGAAGTGTAAAATGGATAATTTCAATTGTTTAAATTAAAATTTTCTTGTATAAATAAAAACCATGTAGCCAAGAATAGAAGGAATGTAGAAAATTGGGGGGAAATTTTCATAGACAATCTCCCAGGTAGGATGTGATTGGGTTGGAATATTCCTGTGGTGTAGGAAATGATGAGCTGATTAATGTCGAAAAACATGGAAAGAATTGGACTTGTGAAGGAAGATGCTATCAACTTTCAGAGAAACAGATGACAGGTGGAAATAAGCATAGTACAGTCTAACATATATAGTATGAGTATATATGTATATATGTGTATGTTTATAGATATCTTCATATTTGTGTATGAATGTATGTACATATATATATTATATATAACATGTCCATTTAATTGTAGCCTTTGTGTGGGGGACGGGGAAGAGAGAGGGAAAAAAAAACAAAGTAAAAAGTGCACAGCAGAGGACAGAAGAAAGCCAACAAGGAAGCAAAGAAAAGCTGGACCACTTTGAAAACAATGTATAATATATCTTGAAATGGAAAATTTATTGTTTTGTATTGAATCCTCTCTTGTGTTCTACTGTGTACATGGCAATTTTTTTCTTTTTTCATTTTGTATTTAAGTTCAAAAGAAAAAAATTTCCAAAAAATTTACTAATGATCTCTTAATTGCCCAGATTTATGATAATTTCTTGATCTTCTTGATCCTTCTTGAACTTTCTGAAGCCATTGACACTATCAATCACTTTCATTTCCTAGAAACTCTCTTCTCTAGGTTTTTGTGACTGTCTGACTTCTCTTTCTATCTCCTTTGACATATTTTCATCTAGGTCATGTCTTGGACTCTTTGCTTGGCCTTTTCTTTTCTCTCTATATGGTCTCATTCGGTGATCTCATCAATCTCCATGGGTTTAATAATCACATATTTGCAGATATTTCCCAAATCTACATATATTCAGCCCTAGTCTCTCTCCTGAGCTACAATCCCACCCCATCAACTGCCTTTTGAACATTTTGAACTAGAAATCTTACAGTCCTACAACACAAAGTTGAGTTTGTTTTCTCAACTTCAACATATCCACAATAGAATTCATTATCTTCGTCCCTCAACTCTCCCCTCTTTCCCAACTTCTTTACTACTGTTGAGGGTATCATTGTGTGTCCATTCACAACTTCATTGTACCTGTTTTCCTAGCAGACTTGGCCTCCATTACCACAAATCTGACTTTACTTAAGGTGATTTAAGAGTAGGGATATGGTTTTAATTAAAATAGGTGAAACAGTATCACAGCCTTGAAAAGCAACTGAATAATAAAGACAACAGAAATTATAGGTAGGTCTTAAAGTGATTATTTAATTGCAATCTTGCACTGAAATGGCAGATTTTTGACAGAATGTAAAAATGAACACACTTATCAGATTACAAACTGTGGAATAAAACTGTAGGCTAAAATGCTTTAAATTGCTTACTTTGGAAGAATTTTGCATTTTTTTTGCAGGAGTGAAACACGCATGAAACTCATATTTTACATGAAATGTGCCACTCATAACTTAATTGTGATTAAATAAGAAGGTCTATTTTATAAATACACTATACCCAGAAGGCCAACTACTACTGCAACTTTTCTCTTATCAGCAGCTATAGAGAGATCCTAATGCACAGGCAGGCAAGGCAAATGATGTTGGTTTAACTGCTCCCTTCACAAATAATGTTTGCTCTTTCCATAAGAACTAATTAAACTGTTAAATCATCCATCCCTCTAGGGTCTAACAAGGAGGTGGTTTTTCCAGCCTCCTAATCACTTGAATTGCCTGTGAGTAGAAATAGTCTTCGTAGCCACTTTTTTTAAGCACCTTGAAATAACTGAAAATTCTGTTAGAGAAGAAGCTCATTGGTCTTGAAAAGTTCATGCCTTTGGACACATAGTAAAGTAGGGCATGAGGCCATAGGGGAAGTGAGAAAATTCCTACTTTGAGGCAAGCCAAGGAAAGTGCAAATCTAATGAAAATGTTTCTCCCCAGGGTCCTTTACATCATTAGCATCTTAGCTTCATATTTGCTGCAACAAATAACTTATTTGAAAATTCCTCTAGGGAGGAGATAAGAAGCCCAAAATATACTTGCAAGAAAGCTTTAGGTAGCAACTCAGTAGGTCTGAAACAGCTTCACACCTCCAAGTCTCAGTGATCATTTGGTTTCCTAGTGTTGTCTGTTACTGAAAGTTTTCCGCAATAAACAGAATAAGAAATGGTGGCAATGATAATAATAGTAATACCTTATATTTGTAGAGTAATTTAAAGTTTTCAAAGTATTTTCTTAATTTCTCATTTAATTAGAACTAAAAATTAAGTGATTACAATACTTATTTAGATACTTCAGTGAATCAAGTGAGAGGCTGTGTGACGTAGAAGACAAGAGAGCTAACTTTGGATCCTGTCTCTGATTGCTTTAGAGAGGAGAAGTTACTTGCCCAGGGTCACACAGCTAATGATTACAGGAGGCAGCATTTGAACTTGGGTACTTCTGGGAGGTAGCCTGATGTAGTAAATAGAAAGGTGGTTTTGCAGTCAGGGAGATATGGGTTCATAACCCACCTCTGACACACACTGGGCAAGAGGCAATTCTCTAAGACTCTAAGTGGCCCAGAGAGCTAACCTTTGAGTGGAATGCTGAAATAGTGAGGAACCCCCTCAGTATGGGACAAGACCTTACCTCTCCTACCACCCACCCCCACCCTGTACCCCTTCTATATTTTTAGAAACTGCTCTGCTGAGAAAGTAGAGATAAGAAATTACATCAGTAGACAGACACCTGCAAGGTCCTGTTTATCTAGCTTTTACTCTCTTTCTGCTGAATACTAGTGAATGGTCTCACACCTACCTTTTTGTTCTTTGTTCTCTGTTGCTGGGAAAAGATTCCGCGTTTAGAATATGAGCTCCAAACCTAGTCAATGGGAAGAGGAATCAGTGGGGTGGGTGGGGGGAACTCTGCATTAGGGTCTATATAATTTGCTTTGTTGAATTGAAGTAATAGAGTTAAGATATGAACCCAGGTCATCTGAGTCCATATCTAACGCTCTTTGATTATTGAAAGCACTGAGATTTCCTGATTCTTCTTCCTATTAAATCCCAATCCCACCTTATTATCTATCCATAGTACTTGTCCAAGATACCAATATTCTAATAGAGAGGGAATCACCACATGGAAGACTCTGGAGAACCTGATTCTGGGCAGGCATGATGACATTTTGTGAAAGTGCCCTGCTCTCCAATTTGGAACATGCACAGACATGCCACACCTGGTTCAGTTCAGTTAGCCATATGTTGAAGAGATAGACTATTGATTGTTTGTATAGTGAAACTGAGGTTCATTCAATTTTGCAAACTAGTATTGATTTTTTCAATTAGCAAAAATTTATTTTTCCCTCCTATTTCCAAACTTAACAAACACCAAATAACATGAGGATCTCCATATATAATGTAGAGCAGAGAGGATTCTATGTGAAATTCTATCTCTATTATGTGGAGCTTGCTTTTCTTTTAAAATATATGATAAAATTCAATATGTATCATCTGTGATTCCTTTTGGCCTTCCTCCTATATTCTTCTCTTTTTTGGGGAGATGGAGACAGGAGAACCAGGTCCCTGAGCTGCCTAATCTATCTCTCCCATCCACTTTCAGGTGAAAAAGAAAATGCTTGCAAGAAATATGCATAGTGAAGCAACAAAAGTTTCCACAGTGAGTTCTAAAGTTTTCTAAGCCGGCATTTGCCCAGCTGCTGTGCCCTCCAAATCCTTAGCCACCGTCATCTGACCTTCTGGTATACTCTAAGGATCTTTGGGCTTTGCTGTCTGTCCTGCCGCTTAATTCTTTTATTTGTATTAACTCCCTCTCTTACAGTATGATCTCTGAAAGCAGGCAACATTGCATTTTTTTCCTCTGAATCCTCAGCACTTAGCACAGTGCACAACACATAATAATCACTTAATAAATGCTTTTTCATCCATCCATCCAACCATCTATCCATTCATTTATCTTTATCCTTCCCATTCGGTATTGATTTTTATTTTTATACTAATTAGTTGATAATCTGACTGTATGCAGCTGGTTATAAAATGACCTTTAGTTTCCTGTCTGTTATTCTGTGCCGGTCAATTTCATTTTTTGTGATGGTCTATGCTTGCTATTACCAGCACTTTTTCCTCTCATCATTATATACACTCATGATGTATTCATGGCTTATAGTCATGATGATCCCTGAGTAAATAAGCTTTCATTCTCTTAGCTAAAATAAGGACAGTCCTATGTGACTGAGGTTTGGAGGAAATAAGGTCACACTCCTAGAAGAAAAATTCTTATGGCATTCATTCTTCTATAGTCATAGAACAATAGTATCTCAAAATTGGAAGATAGTTCAATCCAACCTGGACTGGAATGCCTTCTACAATGAAAGCCTCAGCTTTGGGAAATGGTAAAATCAGAGTCAGCTGATGTAGCCATGCCATTCTTAACCATCTTTAATTGTTAACACCAAACATCCAGGTGAAATCTACCTTTTTGCAGTTTAAGCCTAGTCTCCAGGTTCTGTGCTTGGGTATCAAGTAAAAGAAGTCCAGATGATAACCATTCAATAATATTTGAAGACAATGTGATCATGCATCTTATCTTTTTAGCTCAGTTCCTTCAAAAGATCCTTATTTGGCATTGTTTTCCAACCTTCCCCTCCAACCCTCTCCTTCCCACTCCTACTGGACTTCTTCATTTCTCTCTACCGTATGTACCCTAACTTGACAATAACCTTTCTAAGATATGGTGCCTAGAACAGAACAGAATACTTTGGATCTGGTCTGATACACTTGAAACAATCTTGAGGGCAGGGATAATTTTTTGTCTTGGTACTCCTAGCAGAGTCTTGTAGAATGGAGCCTCGGAGCTCATCCAGTCCAGCCCAGATATAAAAGGAATTCTCACTACGACATAATGAAAAAGTCATCATCCAACCTCTGCTTAGAGACCTCTAAGAAGGAAGAACCTACCACCTCCTGGGAAATCCATCCCACTTTTAGAATTCTAATTGTTAGAATTTTTTTCCTGACGTTAGTCTTAAAGGGTCTATTTGCAACTTGGAGCCATTACTCCTAATTCTGCCCTCCAGGGGTAGAAGTAATTCTACTTCCCCGTGATAGTCCTTCAAGTGTTTGAAAACAACTTCCTTGCTGTCTCTGAATAACCTCCAGGCCAATCATTTCGAGATCTTTCAACCAATCCTACAATGTGTATCTTCACAGTAATTGCTTAACAAACAAACATTTGTTTAATTGAATTAAATCGGTGATCTCATCCCAGCTAAAATCTCACTTCCTATAGGAAGCCTTTCCCAAACCCTTTTAATTCTAACGTCTTTCCTCCTTTGGTTATCTCTAATTTATTTTGTATATGTCTTGCTTGTACATAGTTGTTTGCATGTTGTCTCCCACATTAGACTGTGAGCTTCTTGAGATCAGGGATTATCTTTTATGTTTCTTTGTATCCCCTGCACCTAGCAAAATGCTTGGCACATTGTAGGTACTTAATATTGATTATTTGCTACTCCCTCCAGGGAACCAGATTGAAATCTATCCATGCCTCTTCATTTAGTGAGGACCCTTGTCCATGTCCTCCTGTAAATCCTGCATATGTAGGGTGCATAAAACATATTGCTGGCCTTTCTCTAGATCTCTTGACATGGTGTGGATACTAATAGAGCAGAGAGACTATGCATCAATATTGTCTTATTTTTGCTACATGACTGAACCACCTGCTTTTCTGGTTATATATTTCATTGGTAATATGTCACTGCCCCTCCTGAACAATTACATGTTACAAGCTACTAATACTCACAGTGTATCTCTCCATTGCGCTTTGGATGACTTTTAAATTTAATTCATTGGAGAATATATTTTACAAAGAAAACTATAGTAGGATTAAAACCTCCCTTGCTCTGAAGACCATGCTGCTATTAATGCAAAATAAGATTGTATTTGCTCTTTTGGCTATCATATCACTTCTGACTTATATCGAGCTCTCAGTCCATTAAAATACCCAATGTTTTTTTTTTCCTATCTGAATTATTTTCTAGCTGTAACTCCCTCATCACATATTTTTGCTGTTAATTTCTGGAGCCCATGTAGGATTCTACAGTATGAAAGGTACCCAATAGGGGTAAGGCAAGCTTTGTTGAGCTGTGGGTGGCTGGGAGGGTGCCTGGAGCTCCTCGATCTTGATGGAATAACTGTTCAGGGTGGCAGGCACTGCACAACTTCCCCCCAAAACCTTGGCCCTCAGTGATTCTGTTGAATGGACAGATTCTAGACACGTGCAATGGAAATCTAGATTCCCATCAATTTGCTAAGACAGTGCTGTCCACATGGAGAATGTTAGGGAGCTGCCTCTGAGAGAACTGTGAAGACTGGAGCCGGAGTAGACATTCTGCAACTGTTTCTGGTTGGCCTGCCATACGTTTGTAGGAGCCTTTTCCATTGGCTGTGCAGTCAGAATTGTTGGAATCTTCAAAAAGGCTCGAGTCAAGAACAGCAGTGTTTTGGGTGGATTTGTGTCTGAGGGAGTAAAGTGACTGCTTCGCTAATGGATTCTTGTGAGAGAACCATGTTGTAAGGGGAAAAGCTGTGCAGCCTTCCCCCCTTTCCCAAGGCCATATAGCTCCCCAAGAAATGGGCCTAAGTTTTGGCCCTTTTGGTCATTTGTTTCTTTCTAGGTGTATTTATTTGCTTTCTAGGTACTAGAGTCTCTGATCTGACACAGAGTGTGAACCACAGGGATACAGGAGTCTAGGCTGGGTGTAGTAGCCAGCCTAGCAGCAACACTCTAAAGAGCAGAGCTCCAAAACTCTAGCCTAGTAGAAGCCAAAAGAGATTCTGGCTTAGGGTACAAATTTGGTTTGACCAATGCTCTTTAAGAACTGAGCTAAATTGTGAGTTTAAACCTCCTTCTCCTCAACCACCAATGTGGGGATTATGTTCCTAAGATGTTCTGGAAAATGTTTGTACATTCGTTACTATTAACTATGATGTAAATATCCATTTGTAAAAGTGAATCCAATGTTAAGTGGTTAAACGGACCTGTGAGGCTAGTCATTGTCACCCTAAAGTGGGGGTGAGGGAATACAGCCAAAGGAAATTTGAGCCAGTAACAGAGAAACACCCATAATGCTTCCGGGTAAGAAACCTAAAAGGCAGATGTAGCCCTCCTGAACATAAGAGAGTGAGGGCAGAGGATACATGTTTCACATACCAATAATGAACTAGGAGGGCTGGAAAGTGCCTGTCACATAAGTAACAGATAAGGAGAGCCATCTCACAACAGGCCACCAAGCAAGCTATTTGAGAGTAGCGATTATTAATTCTTTGTATTTGACTGTCCAGTATGTGGCACATAGTAGGTGCTTAAAATATTTACTGAATTCTATGTTAACACAAAACTACTCCAAAAAGTGGAAAGTTCAGTGAACCAGTCCCTTGTTTACCTCGAAGGACACCAAGTAACTGGTTTGACCAATATTTTTTTTTTTTTACTGAATTGACTCATTGTTTCTGGGTTGAATAATTGTAGGCTAAATCTCTCTGTACAGCTTTGAGTAGTTTCCAGTACAAATAGGCAATTCCAAAGCAAAGTTAGAAGCTTCTTGGGTGTGTAGGACAGATGTATACATAGAGCCAGTTGTTTTCAGTGTAAGCATTTATGTCTGGAAATCATCAAGCCCTACAAATCAGAGCGTGATTTGTTTTACTGTCTAGGTTTAAGAAAGTGATGGAGAAAACATTAATCTCGATTAAACTTAAAAGGGTGTCCTGAGGTTTTGGAAAGCTTGTTTTTGAACATTTCCCAGCACATCAGGGGGGTACAGGTTTTATTATTTGTATGTCCCAGAAACAGTGACACAATTCTGAGCTCGTACCAAGTAACGAATCCTTGTACCCGTTCGACTCCCTCATTCGACCACACGAGGCCACTGGAGCGGGTGACACGCGCACAGCACACACGCGGTAAGCAGCGCCGCGCTTATCGTGTGGTCCTTTCATTAAACAAGCATTAGAACGCAGGCGCGTATGGCTGAAGCCATCTACGCAGCTCTTTGTCACGGCCTCGTACGGTTTCCTCCCTAGTCTTTTCTTCCACACTTCCCTCCCCAGCGAACCTCGAGGTGAAGTTTCTTCCCTGCATTGAAGACACGGAAATTCTGGGCCCGAGACAGGGGGGCCCTGAAGTCTCTAACCCTTCAACAGTGGGCCCTAATGGAGCCTCCCTGGGCCCCCAGTCCCGAGGAGCAGGTTTCATAGCAAGTCCATCCATCCGCCCACAAAGGCACTCTTCCAAACTGTTAATTAGCAGACCGGAATCGGATGAGGGGGAAGGCCGAGCCTGTTCTCTCCCCCACCCGCCCCAGGCTCCGCCGCAGTCGCCTCGCCCCCTTCCCGGCAGCCTTTGCGCTCGCTCTCTCTCCCCTCCCCGCCCCCGCCCACCCCGGATAGCTTCCCCAAGATGGCGGCCGACAGTGAGGTGAGGCCTCTGCCCCTCGGTCTCGGTCCCCTCTCCTTCCCCGAGCCCCCCAGGCTGTGTCAGCTCCCCGGGGCTCAAGCTTTCTCTGTCTTTTTCTTCCCGCAGCCCGAGTCCGAGGTGTTTGAGATCACGGACTTCACCACTGCCTCCGAGTGGGAAAGGTGAGTGAGTCGCCGCTCCGACCCTGGGCTTCCTCCGGTGCCCCACTCCCCGCACCCTCCGCGCCCCCCGGATCCCCTGGCGGCCAAGGGAGGCCCCGGCCCCGCTGCCGCCGCGGGCTCGGTCCAACCCCGGCCCTGCCAGGGCCCTGTGCACCCCCTCTAACCCCATCCGTACTGCCCCCCTCCCTTCAGCCCCTCCCCCTCTTCGGGTCTCCTCCCTCTAGGGCCACCCCCCCCCCCCCACCTTGCCGATTCTCTTCCCCCTCTCCTCCGCTCCCTTTACCCCGCCCCAGGCCATACCCCTTGCCTCCTCGCCTCTCCCCTCTTTTCGAACCCCCTCCCCCCCGACCGTACTTCTCTGTGCCCTACACTCCCCCCGCCCCAGAACCCTCCTCTTCTAGGCTGCTCCTCCCCCCATTCTGTGCCCCCTCCTCTCTAAGCCTCCCCCTCCCCCTGCCCACTGGGCCACTTTTCCGTCTTGCTTTCTGGGAAGAGGAATTGGAGTTAGACGGAACTCGTGTTTGGAATCCCATTTGTTCCTTGCATTACCTGGGGCAGGTTACTTTACCTCCGCGTTGTCTTATCTGCAAAAGAGCGGAGTCAACCAGATGCCTCTTAAGATGCCTTCAAGCTCTAAATCCCGGGGTGATCTTTCTTGCCTACCTCTACGGGAGCCTCGCAGTTATCCCGTGGCTCCCCTGTTTCAACACCAGCAGTTAAATAATTTACCCTGTGGCTTCTTCATTCAGAACTCTTTTTATTTAAAATTATAATCCCAGATGGCCTTTCAGAGCCATATGTTGAGTGCTGGACCCTAAGTTTAAATCTAGACCCTTTGTGACCCGAGCAGGCTACTACTGCCCCTCCGCTTCCTCATCTGTAAAATGGGACTGTTAATTCTCATACTGCCTGCCGCACAGAATTACTGTGAAGAAGTACTTTGTAAATTTTAAATAATTATTATTGTTCTTATTTCCTTTTGGTATGCCTTTTGCAGGAGGAGGTGGACTTCCTTTAGATGACTGTCGGATTTTTCTTTTCCCTTTCAGGGGATTCAGATTGACCTTAAAAAAATAATCCTGCAGTCTTGCTTGCTGAATGCTTTCCTTTGATTTCAAGTTCTTGTGCAGCTATGGATAAAGTACCTTTGTCCTCCCTGTTGCTGCTGCTGCTGTTGCTGCTCCTCCTTTTACTTTTGTTCATGTCAAACCCCAATAAACAGTTGTGGGGACCTAACTCTTCTGTTATTGAAACATTTGGAAGGTTGATTTTGTGAGTAGCCTTGGTTCAGGTTAGGTAATTTCTCTATTCCCTGTTATATGTTTAAAAAAAAAAAAAAGGGGGGTTTTGCCTATGGTGCTTTCAATTTTAATCCTGATGCAGCATTTCAAGAACTCTTCTTAGGAGATAAGATGAAAATTACAGGTGAGCTGGCATTAATTTTGAATCAAATACAAAAGATCCCTACTAGAATGGTGTATAGGATGCATCCAAAATGAAGTCAGAAAGACATCACTCATTTATTGAGTTCTTACAGTATACCCAACCCACACTAAGTAATGTTGAGGGAATAAAGAAGCACAAAACCTGATCCGTAGAATCGAGATCATATAATATATTTGGAGAAATTAGAGTAAAACACAAATATTTCACTTGTTATTAATGCAGATCATAACCCATCTACAATTTAGCCGATGGTCTTTGAGACTCGATGTGGCCAAAAAATTCATTACCTTTTGAATAACCTGGTGATAAGTTAGTTTCTGAATTTAGCCAGGCTAATTCTCAGGTAACAGGCAGACGGTGTTATTGTTGTCCTGCTCCCCACCTCAGCAATTCTTGCCTTTCCAGCTTGGGTAGAATCTGGTGGAGCATTTTTGTCCTTTGGGAAAAAAAATCCAGGGTCACTCCTGCATCATGATGTAGACCTTTAAGGAAGGAGAACATATGCAGTGAGTTCAAACTACAGAGTACCCGGTAGAAAAAAAAAATTACGTGTGCTGCAGTCATTACAAAAAAATGAAGATGAGACTGGAACAATGGATGAGATTTAGATAAGGAGAAGAAATGGAAGGTGAGATTTGGGGAGCTAGGGTAATAAGGACACCTGCTTTACTGGAGCAGAAGTTATGTTATTGGGAAGAAGTAGTAAATAAAGTTGGATAGGGTAGAACCAGATTATAGAGGGGTTTTAAAACCATGTAAATAATATAGGCAGTGGGAAATCTTTGCAAGTTTTTGATCTGTGCTGTAACAACATGAAAAAGGGGGTGTAGGGAGATTATCTTGCAGTTATATGATGGTTACATTGGAGGAAGAAGGGACCTGGAGAGGCAGGGGCACCAACTGCAGGAGGTTGTTGCCATAATCAGGAATCGTGGCAGGATAAATGGACTAGTGTGAAATGTATTTCCCTCCAATGAAATATAAATTTCTTGAGGGTTTGAACTTTAATTTTTGTCTTATATATTGCCCAGTGTTTGACACAAAGCAGGTAATTTACATATGAATTGAAGATTTGTTTACAGATTGGACATAGAATCTGAAATTATAAGGACTCAAAGATGAAGCCTTGGTTTCATGACTTGAATGGTGGTGTCACTGATGGAAAAATGTGATTGTTGGAAAGGCAATTTTTGGTAAAGGGCTAGAGGATGGAAAGATTTTAAGATGAATTTAAAAGGATGAATATCCATGCCAAGTTGTCCTGGCCTAGGAGGTAAAGATTTAGAAATGGCAATCACTTGTCATTCAAAAAGAATGAAAACATTTCCCCCAAGCAAATATACTATAAATTGCCTTTTGGTGGTTTATTAGACATAGAAAAAAAAACTGTCTTAAAAGTGTAGACATTAAGTTATGAGCGTATAGTAAGAAATTTGCTTTTGATTTTCATAGTGAAAACAGCTCAAAATTGAAAGTTTAAAATACTTAGGAAATATCTGTACTTTAAGAAGGAAGGTCTTTTTTCTGTCCTTGAGATTAAGTTTTGGGTGGTTATTTTCCTCTTAAAATTTATAGGGCTTATATGCCCTAGAATTTAGTGTAGGGCCTGAAACATTGTAGGCACTTAATGCTTCTTGATTGATTGTTGTGTGTTTATATTTTTTTAAAGTTTAAATAGAGGCACATACCTTCTTTTTTGGGAAAGAACTGAGGAAATTTTCCATTTTTCAGATATCCCTTGTTTTTGAAATTTGTAGTCTATATTTTTCAGAAACTACTGCTAGAATGATTACAAATGACATTTTAAAAGTTTTTACTGTTACTTCATTTATTGATTTCTATACCATTTATTCCAACTTGTTTTTCATTATTTTTGTTTTGTGTGTTTGTTAGTCTTTGTTTTGAAGGAAATCAATTTAAATTTTTCAGTTACCTGAATCATGAGCTTAGAATCAATATATTAATAATGACCAATAATCTTTTCACAAGGAGACAACTACATTCCGGTGACAAACTGTAACCTAGAGTTTGTCATTCATTACTGCTTTACATCAGAAATGCAATCATATATGTGTGTACACACATGCAGAGTTCACTGAAGGAGAAAACTTGATGTCTTAAATTATAATTTTGTTCAGTTCTCTTGTGCTCTTCTCAACAATAGATTCTGGATCAATGCAACATTGCATTGTATTGCAACATACATGTTCAATTAAAAAACATTTATGTTTTTCTAAGCTTCAGCTTTTAGACTTAACTTTTTCCATTTCTTCGTTGATGAAAGCATTTACTTTTTTTCCTAATCTTACTCTTTATAATCATCGTTTGGTTTGTGTTTCATAAAGTAAATTTATTTACCACTCCTAATCTTTGTGTATTGAGAGCAATGTCCATTTGCTGGTATTGCTGATACTGTGCTTGTTACTCGTGAGAAATGAATGCTAACTTCTGGAGATCTGGTTATTCAGTAGATAATTGAGATTAGGTTAGGTAGTAAAGTGTTTAAATCCAAAGCCTGCAGTTTAAATTGAAATTAGCTTAATGAGGAACTGCCTGGGCCTGTTTGGCTAGAGTGTGGGAAGATACTTCAGAAGCCAAAGTGGAGTTTATATTTTATCCCAGAGGCAGTTAGTGATATTTGGAGCATGTGTAGAGGAGTGAGATAGAATGACTTGTGCTTAAGGAACACTTTGGCAGCTGTGTAGAGTATAGATTGGAGGAGGGGAAGACTTGAGGAAAGAAAACTAGGCTATTGCAGTAATCCAGGTTAGAAGTGATGAGGTTCTAATGTCTGTGTGAATAGTGAAAGGAAAATAGATGCGATAGAAACACAGGATTTGGCAACTGCCTTAATATACAATCTCAATCTCTCTCACTGAGGTTAATTGTGAAACTGAGAGATGAATAAGGGAGATCTTAGTAAACTGATCATTGGTTCCTGAGAAGATAAATGGATTGTCCTTTCATTTTTATTACTATGAGAAAGGAATACTCTAGATAGGCTTCACAATGTAGTAGAAACTAAGGGTCTAAGAATTAGTGGTTTAGTAGAATTTGTTTAACATCTTATGGCCCATTTTCCTCATCCTTTAGTCAGGATAACAGGATTAGGCTGTTTTTTCAGGTAATTAAATGGCATATTAATTTAAGAATTCTTTCTCTTTTTAAAGCAGAATAAAGTATTCTGGGTTGACATGTTTGGAAAGTATTTTTTTTCCCTCCTAGGTTTATTTCAAAAGTTGAAGAAGTCTTGAATGACTGGAAACTAATTGGAAACTCAATGGGAAAGCCACTTGAAAAGGTCAGATTTGCTATTTGCTGTATTAAAAGCCACTTCCTAAATTGTCATTTGCCAAAATAATCCTTTGTATCTTTAAAGTTTAAGCTATTTAAATTTGTGTGTAAAAATTATCTAATGGAAAATGATTACAGGCATATTTAAATCTCTAGCCAAAAAATATATGTTAAGTGCTTGTAAAACATTAAAAAAATAAAGCTTTATACAGAATGCAAGAGTTTGTGGGTGGTTTTTTTTTCCTTCCTTAACTTCCTGATGTGGAGAAAAATAGTAAAGACTTCATTCCTATGCTTTCTCTACTGGATATTAGTGATATATTCATCAGAGTGCTTTCATTAGTTTAAATAAAGGCGCTTAGCAATTTTAGGACTGAGCCTTTTGTTTGACTAGCTGCTCATTGACTGTTTTGATTTATTCAGACCTCTCCAGCTTTGTGACCTTGGGCAAGTTAACTTACTCTCCAACCCTCAGTTTGTTCTTTTGTAAAATCCAGATAGTAGCGCATAACTCAGTTGTAAGAGTCGAGTGAAATAAAATATGTCTTGTAAATGTCTTGTAAATCTTAAAGCTCTATATACGTTCTGGCTACTACTGCTACTATTACCATCACCACTACCACCCGTTTGGCAGTGACACTTTTTTGTCTGCTTCAGTTTTTTCTAAGAGTATAGATAAAGGTATTTGTCTTTCCTGTCTTATAAGTGTATTTGAGAATGTGAAAATTAAAAACTGAGTTCTGTAGTGGAAAAACCATGGAGGTGAAGGGAGGGAGAAATTGGTAGAAGTGAAAATAAAATTTAAAAAAATCTTTAAAGTATTTAACAGTCCCTACCTCAGTTAAGATATGTAAGGAAAGCTGGGTTTCTGCAGATCAATAACACCTTTTATGGACAGAACCAAAGTTTGTTATAAAATAAGTAGAATTCAGAGCAGATAGCCTCTCTGACCTTAAGTACTTTCTTTTTAGTATAGTGTTTGAAATATTTTTATTTTTAAGAAAAATTATAACATAAAGATTATTTACACTATTATAAAAGAAAACTGCTTATATCTCCATGGAGATTTTAGCTGTTTGAACTTCAGATAGATTTCCTAACTAAGTAGATTAGACTACTTTAGATGTTTTAACCTCTTGGGCAAATATTTTAAATGTTACAAATTAATATTTGTATTTTGGTTATGAGATTATTTTAGTGACATTTCAGGACTCTTAAGATGTAAAGCTTTTTGAAAGCTTCAAATGCTGTATTTCCTCAGTAACCACATGAATTGGAGCAGAAAAGTAATAATAAAGTTTTAAATAATTTGAAGAATTGACCCTTTGGAAGCAAGATTTAGTTGACGTGTATAGAGTAAGGTGGTGTGCAATAATGAATGTCTTCAAATTATGGCATAAATTGGAAATTTTCCTTAAAACTCTGAAACATAAACTTAATACCAGATATTAACTATTTAAACACAGTCAGAAAGTTTTAAGTGTATACCAACAGAAGAGATTAAATTACATATGACAGAGGTGTGAATTGTAGACTTATTCCTCACTCATATTTAAGCAAAAGCAAAGGCAAGTAGGATATTTGTAGTAGGCGCTTTAATTATACTCAATACTAGTTAGACCAAAGATTCTTAACCTAGGATCAGGATAGTCTACATAGATTTCATGGAATCTGGAACCGTAATGGGGAAAAAATTCATTTATTTTCATTGACCTCTAGCTGAAATTTAGCCTTTCCTTCAGTTATGAAATTTTTTTTATTAACCATTCTGAGAAGGAGTCCATAGATTTTACCAGACTACCAGAAAGGTCCATGGCACAAAAAAGTTTTAAGAAACACCAATTTAGATGCCTATGCTACTAAGACCTGTTCTGGGCCTCATGAATTAAGAAGGTAATAATGAAAGACTCAATGAGGTTTCAGAAAAGCATCATAAAGTTCATTGATGGATTGAAAAGAAAGGTCCATGGAGGAAGGATAGTAAAGTAAGTCAGATTCTAGAGCTAGATAGAAGACAGAGACAGCAGAAGATGTTGGTTCTTGACCTTATTGAGGATGAATTTAAAGAAAGTTTAACTTAAAACTAGTTTAATGGATTTAGGTTAGATAAAAGCTTGTTAAGAGATTTACGTTTTAAGTGCCAGTAAAATTCTCCAAGGGAAACTGGAATTTTCTTCTCAAAATTACTAAAAAGGAAAAAATTTCATCTGTCCAGGATGGCGTAGGTATGACTGGGTAGATTGAAACTAATCGTTATAGATGCCTTTCAGTCCTATAACTACACGATTTTATGTATGTATGTATACACATATATTTCTTTAAAGTAATTTTTACGAGCTGTTAAATTTGAAGCATGCAAAGGAGAATCAGCTATGGTTGTGTCAGTGTTTCCACCTTTTAAATCCCACTGAAAAATATTATAGGGAGAAAATAATATTAGGAAGATAACATGAATAAAAAGTATTACAATGAGTACATATTTTTCATACCCATTAAATGCGTTGTGTTGATATTTATTCTATAATTTAGAATCTCATAGAAATAATGGCAGATTAAAAATAAATTTGAATTATAGGTTTACCTTGCTTTGAGGAAATCCAAAAGTAAGTGACAAAATAGAAAAATTAAGGGAATAATTAGTTGTATTACAAAATAAATTTTTATTCCTATAACTATAATCTACGAGGATATTAATGATACTCGTTTCTGGCTCATTTTATGTGACTAGTGTATCAAGTAGAGGATTGGAGGATGGAAAAACTTGAGAATCAATCAGAAGTAGAGATTATAAAAATCAAAGGGACGGCAGGATTAAGTTAAATAGAGCTTTTTAAAGTGTACCTCTGTCGTGCTAATTGAGTAAGCAATGTGAATTTATTGTCATTTTTATTTATTTTGCTCTTTCAAGTAGTAACTAAAGCTTTATCAAGTTAGTTTCAGAGAAAAATTTGGGCATGTCTATTAATTTGCAGTGGATTTGTGGCAGCTAGGCAGCACAATGGGCCTTGGAGTCAGGAAGACCTGAGTTCAAATTCTGTCTCACTTACTAGCTATGTGACCCTGGGGCAAGATTTATGACCCCCCTTTGCCTCAGTTTCTTTATCTGTAAAATGGAAATAATAGCATACTACTGTGAGGATCAAATGAGACAGTAATTTTAAAGTGCTAGCACAGTGGTTAGCACAGTGCTATATAAAAGTTAGCTCTGATCACTTACCATTATTAGAAGTTCCATGGCCATAAATGGTATTATAAACAGTTTGTTATAAAATTCTTAATATATAGAAAAACATAGTTTAGAGAAATAGCATCTGTAATCTTTTTTTAAAATTTAATTTATTTAATATATTTAGTTTTCAGCATTGATTTTCACAAGAGTTTGAATTACAAATTTTCTCCCCATCTCTACCCTCCCCACCACTCCAAGATGGCGTATATTCTGGTTGCCCTGTTCCCCACTTAGCCCTTCTTTTTGTCACCCCACTCCCCTCCCATCCTCTTTTCCCTTCCTTTCTTGTAGGGCAAGATGAATTTCTATGCCCCGTTGTCTGTATCTTATTTTCTTTTTCTTTTTCTTTTTTTTAAAATTTATTTAACATATTTAGTTTTCAGCATTGATTTTCACAAGAGTTTGGATTACAAATTTTCTCCCCATTTCTACCCTCCCCCCCCACTCCAAGATGGCGTATATTCTGGTTGCCCTGTTCCCCAGTCAGCGCTCCCCTCTGTCACCCCACTCCCCTCCCATCCCCTTTTCCCTTCCTTTCTTGTAGGGCAAGATAAATTTTTACGCCCCATTGCCTGTGTATCTTATTTTCTTGTTGCATGCAAAAACATTTTTGTTTGTTTTTGAACATCTGTTTTTAAAACTTTGAGTTCCAAATTCTCTCCCCTCTTCCCTTCCCACCCACCCTCCCTAAGAAGTCAAGCAATTCAACATAGGCCACATGCGTATCATTATGTGTAAACCTTCCACAATACTCATGTTGTGAAAGACTAACTATATTTTGCTCCTTCCTAACCTATCCCCCTTTATCCAATTTTCTCCCTTGACCCTATCCCTTTTTGAAACTGTTTATTTTTTATTACTTCCTCCCCCATCTGCCCTCCCTTCTATCATCCCCCCTTTTTTTATCTTCTTCTTCCTTCTTTCCTGTGGGGTAAGATACCCAATTGAGTGTGTATGGTATTCCCTCCTCAGGTCAAATCTGATAAGAGCAAGATTCACTCATTCCCCCTCACCTACCTTCTCTTCCTGCAGAACTGCTTTTTCTTGCCACTTTTATGTGAGATAATTTGCCCCATTCTATCTCCCTTTCTCCCTCTCTCAATATATTCCTCTCTCATCCCTTAATTTGATTTTATTCCTTTTAGATATCATCCCTTCATCTTCAACTCGCCCTGTGCCCTCTCTCTCTACATATGTATACACATACATATAGACATACATACACACATATATACACACACACATATATATATACACACATATATATACACACATACACACACACACACACACACATATGCATATTCCCTTCAGCTACCCTAATACTGAGGTCTCATGAATCATACACATCATCTTTCCATGAAGGAATGTAAACAAAACAGTTCAACTTTAGTAAGTTCCTTGCGATTTCTTTTTCTTGTTCTTTTTCTTGATTACCTTTTCATGCTTCTCTTGATTCTTGTGTTTGAAAGTCAGAATTTTCTGTTCAGCTCTGGTCTTTTCACTGAGAAAGCTTGAAAGTCCTCTATTTTATTGAAAGTCCATATTTTGCCTTGGAACATTATACTCAGTTTTGCTGGATAGGTGATTCTTGGTTTTAACCCTAGCTCCATTGACCTCCGGAATATCATATTCCAAGCCCTTCGATCTCTTAATGTAGAAGCTGCCAGATCTTGGGTTATTCTGATTGTGTTTCCACAATACTCAAATTGTTTCTTTCTGGCTGCTTGCAGTGTTTTCTCCTTGATCTGGGAGCTCTGGAATTTGGCAACAATATTCCTAGGAGTTTTCTTTTTGGGATCTATTTAAGGAGGCGATTGGTGGATTCTTTCAATTTCTATTTTGCCCTGTGGCTCTAGAATATCAGGACAGTTCTCCTTGATAATTTCTTGAAAGATGATACCTAGGCTCTTTTTTTGATCATGGCTTTCAGGTAGTCCAATAATTTTTAAATTATCTCTCCTGGATCTATTTTTCAGATCAGTGGTTTTTCCAGTGAGATATTTCACATTGTCTTCCACTTTTTCATTCCTTTGGTTCTGTTTTATAATATCCTGATTTCTCATAAAGTCACTAGCTTCCACTTGCTCCAATCTAATTTTTAAGTAGTATTTTCTTCAGTGGTCTTTTGGACCTCCTTTTCCATTTGGCTAATTCTGCCTTTCAAGGCATTCTTCTCCTCATTGGCTTTTTGGAACTCTTTTGCCATTTGAGTTAGTCTATTTTTTAAGGTGTTGTTTTCTTCACTATATTTTTCAGTATTTTTTTGTGTCTCCTTTAGCAAGTCATTGACTTGTTTTTCATGGTTTTCTCGCATCCTTCTCATTTCTCTTCCCAATTTTTCCTCTACTTCTCTAACTTGCTTTTCCAACTCCTTTTTGAGCTCTTCCATGGCCTGAGACCAGTTCATGTTTTTCTTGGAGGTTTTTGTTATAGGCTCTATGACTTTGTTGACTCTTTCTGGCTGTATGTTTTGGTCTTCTTTGTCACCAAAGAAGGATTCCAGAGTCTGAGACTGAATCTGGGTGTGTTTTCGCTGCCTGGCCATGTTCCCAGCCAACTTACTTGACCCTTGAGTTTTTCAGCAGGGTATGGCCGCTTGTAGAGTAAAGTGTTCTATGTTCCAAGCTTGGGCGGATGTGCTGCCACACCAGCACTCCTCCTTCCCCAAGAACCCCCAACCCAGACTGGACTTAGATCTTCAGCAGGCTCTTCACTCCTGCTCTGATCTGCCACTTAATTCCTCCCACCAGGTGGGCCTGGGGCACGAAGCAACTGCAGCTGTAGTTCTGTAGCTGCCCCACCTCCGCTGCCCGAGGGGCAGTGGCTGAACAGCCAAACTCTATCACCCTGTCCCCAGCAGCTTTTCCCACTAACCTTCTCTGTTGTGGTAACTGCCACAGCTCACTGATTCAGGGCGCTAGGGCCTGCTCCACCTGGCTCCTGGTCTGGTTGGTCCGAGTTGCCCACACTGGGCTCTGCTCAGCTCTGTGCACGAAAGACCTCACCCAGCAAGCATCCAGACTGTCCTGGGCTGGATCCCTGCTTCCCTCTGCTATTTTGTGGGTTCTGTAGTTCTAGAATCGGTTCAGAGCCATTTTTTATAAGTTTTTGGAGGGACTTGGAGGGGAGCTCACGCTAGCCCCTGCTTTCCAGCTGCCATCTTCAGCATCTGTAATCTTAAGTATTTCCTTTAACATTTAAAATGCCTTTTTAAAAAAGAAAACTGGTATATCAACATAAATATTTCTGAATGAACTTTTGCAAAATAAAATGGCTTATTGTTTCTGTAGATATTTCAGCTATTTAAACTTCAAGTAGATTTCCTCCTATATGGTGCTTGCAGGTCCAGACCCTTATCACTTTTCCCCTTCTTGTTCCTGTCACTCTCAGTTCCTCTTCATTGTTTTGGGGCCAGGTACTTTAAGATGATCTGATCCAAGCTTCTTATTTTACCTATGAGGAAACTGTCTTAGAGATGAAGTAACTTTGTCTAAAGTTACAAGGTAGTAATTGACCAAGTTAGGATTTCAGTTCAGGACTTCTGAGAGCCACGGTGGAGGGCTAAACAGTTAGTGGTAGATACTAAATATAGTAGTGTACGAAACTACAGCACTTCTTAAACCGTGGGTTGCCATCCCATATGGGGTCATGACCCACAGTTTAAGAAGCACTGAAAGGGTCGCAAGTGCAAAAAGTTTAAGAAGCCCCGGTGAAGTATAACTTACTTTGCTAATTGTTGTTTTGATGCCCAAAGTAATTAATGTCTGTGGAAGAGTAAATTAAATTACTACAGAACACTATTTAACACCTCAGGAACTCGCTTACTTTGGGGATTTGTTTGA
This sequence comes from Trichosurus vulpecula, assembly GCF_011100635.1. NCBI lineage: Eukaryota > Metazoa > Chordata > Mammalia > Diprotodontia > Phalangeridae > Trichosurus > Trichosurus vulpecula. Next base: position 291,010,388 of record NC_050574.1, on the reverse strand, counting down.
CCCAATAGTCTAGGTAGGTTAGGTTCTTCAGTAAGTGTCTGATTAAACATTTAAAGATCAATTGATTCCATCATACAATGATGTTGAATTGTTGTTCATGATTTCACTTTCACTTATGAAGATTGCAGCTTTTTCATTCCTTTTCATCCTTTTAGATTTTTATCTCTGTACTTGTTCCCTGTCAATTGAATCATGGCAGTTTTATTTTTTTGTCTGTTGTTTTCCCAGTAGCACAGTGCCCAACATATAGTAGGTGCTTAATAAATGTTTTTTTAAATAATGAATGAATGAATTCTTGCCTTTCCATAAATTTATTGGAGTTTGTCCAAGTAATATGCTGGAGATTTTTCTCCAATTATTTTCATTTCTCAAGTGTACTGGCTGGACTATTTCATTGTCTCTACATAACTAGTCTACCTCCCTTTTCAGTCATACAGGTTTTTGATAATTTCTTAGGGTGTTCTTCAAAGGTAGGCCATCTATATATGATAGACACTCAAATTTTAAAATATATATATATATGTGTGTGTGTGTGTGTGTGTATATATATATATATGTGTGTGTGTGTGTGTGTATGTGTGTGTGTGTGTACATATATTTATATATATATATATATATATATATATATATATATATATATATATATATATATATATATATATATATATATATATATATAGTGGGAGACCTAATAAAGTATTTTCTTTTTTGAAAACATGCTCTAAAAGTGACATCCTCTTTGGTCAGGTGTGTTTTAAAATCAGTATTTTGTGATGAAACATTTTTGCATTTTGATTTCATTAAAAACATTGGTAGATAATGATTTATTTCCTTATGACTTTTATTTTCCGTTTTTGGCTTTCATTTTCCACATTTTGTTTGGTAAGAATATTGTACTGAATTTTATATTCAGGGCAGTCTCTAACTTATTAGTGGTTTGTATTCTAGTAGATGGCCATTATAGTTCCCTCCAACTTTCAAATTATTTCATTTGTGAGTGAGTTTTTAGAACTTGGGATAAATTTTTCCCATGTTAGTGATGTTTAGGCTAGGCTACAAAAATATATTTCGCCCATAATATAAATGAAATTATAGTATTGGTAATACAGTCAGTCTGTAATGTAAAACATTTCTTACAAAAGAACAGCTAATCTACCTGGGAATTTACCTCCATGACTGGTACTACCAAAAAAACTCTCCTTTCTCTGTTGCTATTTCCTTTTCCTTCCTTTCTGCCAAAGTTGACTTAACTCCCTGTTGGAGGTTTCACCTTTCACACTCACTGGTGGCTGAAGCTGATCCTGGTTTGCTGTCAAAATTGTCTCCCTTAATTTCCAGGTTTTTGCCACACACAAAGGAGCTGCTATATTTTTGTATGTGTAGGTATTTTGTTCCTCCTTTCATCTTTTTGAGGTCTAGGCTTGATAGTGATATCCTATCCCTGTATTTCCCCTACTTTATCCTTCCATGAAAAACTACCTGGAACTAGAAGAATCACAGCTCCAGTTGCTGAGGCTATAGCAGAAGGAAGTATGATTCTGGAATTGAAAGTTGGTGTTTATAATAGAAATGGATCTTATATTGTCAAAAGCTTACTTTTTTGCTTATGTTGTTATTCATATGGTTGGCTAAGTTCATAGTTTTCCTAATACTAAATTAACCCTGAATTCCTAGTATGAACCCATCCTGGTCATAGCGTATGATGTTTGTGCTAAGTTTTTTTATCTTCTTAGCCAATATTTATTTAAAATTTTGCATCTATGTTCATTACAAATCAATAGTTTTCTTATTTTTCCAAGTTTATGAATAAAGACCATATCTCTATCATAGAAGGAGTTTGGTAGGATTCCCCCCCCTTTTTTTTTTGCCATTTTTGCAAACAATTTATGTAGTATTCGAATGAATTCTTTGAATGTTCTATAGAATTCACTTGTGAATCCATCTGGTCCTGGTTTTTTTTGTTGTTGTTGTTGCTGTTTTTGTTTGTTTGGAAGTTCATTTATTGCTTGTTCAGTTTATTCCTCTGAAATTGGGTTGTTTAAATTAAATTTTTTTCTGTTAATTTGTGGGGTTTTTTTTTGTAAATTTATTTCATTAAAGTTGTTGATATTGTTGAAATATAATTGGACAAGATAGTTCTAATGATATCCTTTATTTTCTCTTTGTTGTGAATCTCTGTTTTCATTTTTGATATCAGTAAAATTTGGTTTTCTTTTTAATTAAATTAACTAATAGTTTGTCTATTTTAGTACTTTTTAAAAAAAGTTTAATTTATTCAGTGGAGCTTAAATTTTTTTTGGTTAATAAATTTCCAGGACTTTTATTTTGCTGTTTTACTGGGTTTTAAAAATTTGTTGATTTTCTAGTATCTAGTTACATTCTCAATGCATTGATGTATTTTTTTTCTCTTTTTTGTTAATAAAAGTGCTTAGAGATAGATATTTTCTCCTAAAGACTGATTTGGCTACATCCTCCAAATTTTATATTGTTGTCTAATTGTTATCTTTATTGAAATATTTTATGATTTTTCTTTGGCCCATTAATTCTTTAGTATTAAATTATTTTTTCTCCAGTTTTTTATTTAATATAATGGCTTTTTATTTAACATAATTTTTGCTGAATTGTAATCAGTAAAGAGTGATAATATTTCTGCTTTTCTGCATTTGTTTTTGATGTCCTAAGACATAATGTTTACAAATGTGCCATACACAGCTAGGTATGCTCCTTTCTGTTTCCATTCAGTAATCACCAGAGATCTGTCATACCCAGTTTTCCTAAGATTCTTTTCAGGTCCTTCTTTCTGTTTTGGTTAGGTGTATCTAGGACTGATGGGGTAAATTGAGGTCTTACATTTTTGTACTATCTATTACTGTCTATTTCTCGTTGTAATTTAGTTTTTAAATCAGTTAATAAATATTTATCAAGGAGGTACTATGTACTAGGCACTGTGCTAAGCATTGGGGATACAAAGAAAGGCAGAAGATAATACTTGTTCTCAAGGGTCTCATAATCTAGTGAGGGAAACCTGCAAACAACTATGTACAAACAGGATAAATTGGAGATAATTAACAGAGGGAAGACACTGGAATTAAGAGAAATGAAGAAGGGCTTCCTGTAGAACAGGGCTATCCAACCTTAGTTTTTATTGAAACAATAGACAATATATTTTGATTTGCCATTTCAGTGGAAGCTCTGCGGTAGCTCGGCTTCCTTTAGTAAAGCATTTATGTAAATTTCGGTGCTTGTAGGTGGGCTGCATAAATCGAACTGCAGGCTATATGTGGCCTGTGGGTCACATTTAGGACAGCCCTGCTGTAGAAGATGGTATTTTAGCTGGTACTTGAAGCAAGCCAGGGAAACCAAGAGGCAGAGAGGAAGGAGAGCATTCCAGGCATGAGGGGCAACCAGTGACAATGCCTGAAGTTTGGAAATGTAATATTTTATTTTGTGTGAGGAACAGCATTTAGAAACTATGCCTTTGGGTGAATGTACAAAGTGTCCCAAAAGGCTCAGTGTAATTTTAAGCTAGTTAAATTTAAAACCAAGAGCTATCATTATTTGGAATGGAGAGAAGACTAGAATCTTTTCCATTAAATTCAGGGGTGAAACAAGGATGCCCCTCATCATCACTTCTGTTTGATATTGTTAAACTTTTAAAGCTTAAATTGGTACTAAGACATTTAGGGACATGGTATATGTTAAATATTGAAATAAATTTATTGTATATATTACCTTTCAGCAAAATATAGTTTACTTCTTTATTGCTTAGTTAAGTCTATTTTTGTTGTTGCCTTGTCTGAAATAATTGCTACCCCTGCTTTTTTATGTTCGGCTGAGACATAATAGATTTTGCTCCATGTTTCAAGTGTGTTAATTATAAATAGCATATTGTTGGATTTTGTTTTCTAATGTAAGTATATATACATATGTGTGTATATATGTTTGTTTCTGTGTGTGTGTATACACACACGTACATATAAAACCAAAAGCTGCTATTTTATTTTTAATGATGATAAGCTAGAATCCTTTCAAATAAATTCACAGGTGAAATAAGGATATCCCTTGTCACCTCTTCTGTTTGATATAGTACAAGAAATGCTGGCTATAGCAATAAGAAAAGAAAAAGGAAATGAGGGAATAATTATAGGTAAAGATGGTAACAAAGTTACCGCTTTTGGTAGATAAGATGAATTGCTTAAAGAATATGAAATGGTCAGCTAATGTTAATTGAAATAGTAGCGTCCTCAGACTTGCGTGATATAGTGGAAATCTACGCAAATCGTTAGCATCCCTGTATAATGCCAATTAAAAACTAGCAGGAAGAGATAAAAAGAGAAACTTGATTTAAAATTATTACAGGATACACACACATACACATAATACTTGGGAATCTATCTTCCAAAGAACTACATGAATACAAGTACGAACAACCACTTACAGAAAGACATAAGTGGAAAAATATTAATTGCTTATGGGTAGGATGGTCCTATATAATAAAAATGACAGGATTACCTAAATTAATTTGCTTATTCAATATCATACTAAGCTACCAAAGAATTACTTTATAGAACTAAGAAAAGTAATAACATATTTGTATGGATTTAAAAAGTCAAGAATATCAAGAGAAATAATGAAAAGAAATGGAAAGGGAGCCTAGTAGTGCCAGCTGTCAAACTACACTGTTGTTGTTAAGTTATGTCCAACTCTTTGTGACCCCACAGACCATAGCCAGGCCCTTCTGTCATCTACTACCTCCCAAATTCTGTCTAAGCATATATTCATTGCACCAAACTATACTACAAAGCAATAATTATTCAAACGATTGGTACTGATTAAAAATAGATTGATGCAGTGGAACAGATTATGTGTACTACTTACAGAAGCAAGTATATCTAATGCCCCGGTTTAAACACAAAGACCACAGCTACTAGGATAAAGGCTCACTTTTTGTCAAAAACTGCTGGGAAAATTGGATGGCAATATTTAGATTTAGACCAATAATACCTCACACTTATTCTAAGAAAAGCTCCAAATGGATACCTAAAAGGTCACATCAAACATTAGAGAAACAAGGGAAAAGTTATCTATTAGATGTTTGGATAGGAGAAAAGGTCATAACCAAATAAGGAACTGAGAGGATCACACATAAAACAGATAATTGTGATTACATAGAACTGAAAAGTTTTTGTACAAACAAATCTAAAAAAGCCAAGATTGAAAGGGAAATAGTTAACTAGGAAAAAAAAATCTTTGCAGCAAGTTTCTCTGATAAAAATCGCATTTCCAAGATTATTTGAGGAACAAATTCAATTATATGAGAAAAAGCCATTTCTTAGTTGCTCAATGGACTAAGGATATGAACTCAAGGACAGAAACCCACACGATAGCTATATGAAAAAATACTTCCATTCACTAATAATTAGAGAAATGCAAATTAAAGCAATTCTGAGATTCAACCTGAAGCCCATCAGCATGGCAAAGAGATTTTGGAAGGCTGTGGGAAAACACATTGATTCACGATTGGTGGAACTAGTGAATGGGTATAACCATTCTGATAAAGCAGTTTGTAATTCTATACTAAAAGTTACTAAAGAGTGCCCATCCTTTGTTTCATCTATATCACTACTAGACCTGTACCTAAAAGAAATCAAATAAAGAAGAAACTATCCTTTATGTACAAAAATATTTATAAGTTCTTTTTGTAGTGGCAAAAAAAACCCAAAACTGGAAACTGTAGGGATGCCCATCAATTCAGGAATGGCTGAATAAATTGTGGTATATGAATATGATGGAGTGCTATTGTACTGTAAGAAATGATGAAAGAGCTGATAATTTAAAATATTTAGATTTAGTGAACTGATGCAGAGTGAAATAAGCGAAAGACAATTCATGTTATAACATCAATATAAAAATGAATGATTTTATAGACTTATAAACTGACAAAAAATGAAATGAGTAGAACCAGGAGAACAATTTACACAATAACGACGCCACTAAAATAAACATTATTGAAAGCTGTAAGAACTACGGTCAACACAAAGATCTTTCATGACTGTAGAACTGATTATGTGATAATGCATTATAGAGAGGTGACAGATTTAGGGTATAGAAGACACACACAGAGACAGCCACTGAGGGAATTTGTTTTGCTTGACTGCATATTTGTTAGAAAAAAATTAATGGGCTAGGGAAGTAGGAGGGAAAGAAAATAGATTTCTGTTAATTAAAAAATAGGTTGGGGGGTTGCTCCTGATATAGAATGTATGCACTTTCAGATGAGATCACTTTATCACTAGTTTTACTTGTTTTACTTTGTTATAAGAGACTTCTCAAAATGTGAAATTAGTCTGTAAATATTTGTAAAGGTAAAATCAAAACATCAATGAAACTTAAAAAAAAATTACAAGTTGGAAGTCCTCAATTCTTTTGTAATAACTATTAAAAAGATATTTAGTTTCTACAGTAATATTAATACTGTATTATATTTTGCTACATGAGCTAAATAGGATTTTGTGGTCTAACCTGAGAACTTAATTTGAAGAAAGTCCAAATTTCAAACAGCTAATTTTCTGATGAACTTTCAGAACACGGTATTTTTGAAGTTAGAGGGTAGCCATGTGGGACAGAGAAGAAGAAAGGGAAGAAAAGCTTCCTTTTTCCCACCCTTATCAAAATTTAATTCAGTGATAGCTTGAGTCTTCCCCTGCTCTAGCTACAGTAATTTTTTTTTTCCTTCTCAAATTGTTTCTTTTTCTTCCACTCAAAATGCCATTTTCTCAGGGCTGATGATTTCTTCTAGTTAGGAAGAAAGCTTTCTGATAAAACTAATTTACACAAGGGTGTAACATGATAGTTACTTAACTTCAGGAGAGAATTCAATAAAAGGACCAACCTCTGGTTAACCCCAATAAATCTGGCAGAATTTTTCTCATGTAACAAAGTGAAGTAAAAAATTGAGACTGTAATGAGAAGTAATTTGGGGTACAGAGGCCATCAAATAGTCTTAGGATGATTGATAGGATTTAAAACTGGGAAAGAACCTTAGAAATTACCAAATCAAAGAATCTTAGAGTTAGAAGGGAACTCAGAGGCAGTCTATTCCAACCCCTACCTGCACAAATGTTCTGTATATAATATGCCAGACAAATTATCATCCATTTTGAAGACTTGTAAAGAAATGTTCCAAGTTGAACCATTAATGGTAACTCTGGCTCCAGCCGTGTAACCAGTTCCAAATCATTTTTATGCTGTTGTCTAGAACACACATTACTTTTTCCGTAAGAATAGGTTGAGAGACTTTACAAAATACTGTGCTAAAATTGAACTATTGCTTTTTTAGTACTTTGATCTGCTAGTATAATAACAAAAGAGCTGTCAAAAATGAAATGGAGGTTAAATTGGCATAACCATTTATTGATTAAGCCATGTTGGCCCTCTGTGATGACTAGGTGTTCACTTACACCTTTTATAATACATTCTAGAATTCTGCTAGGAATCAAAGTCAAGTCTACTGGCTTATAGTTTAAAGATGAGTTGGAATGCAGATATCTTAACTCTAGACCTAATCTCATTCCTTCTATTTTACCGACTGACCTTGTTTAAGGGATTGATACAAGGGGGAAACTCCCCAGGATGTTTTTACTTTTCTTGAAACTTAGGGTTTTTCACTATACGGCCTCTGTTTATCCCCTAACTTTACCTACCTTCCCAGAAGCACCAATATGTACCTTGGTGATACTGAGGTTATATCTGCATTCAGAAAGAATGGGGGGACTGGAGGTGCAGGTACTAGAGTAGTGGCAAGGTCAGTAGTGGCAGTTTGTACTGGTAGTTATTAAGCCTGTAATTATATTTATTTATTTCAACATTTAGTATAACTGTTTAGATTAAACTGAGGGGAAAATGTTTGATGCAGGCTTGAAAATAGGGGCAAATGAATGAATGCATTAAAAAGTGTTAAGTGTCAGGCACTGCTAAGCCTCTCATGCTGTCTTAATTCCAGCCCTTATTAACTGATGCCTGGATTTTCAAAAAATTTTCATTGAAATCTTTCATTTTTATATTGCTCCTATCTCTGAATATATTCTTCCATACATCCTCTATCCAATTGTAACAAAAAAAAAAGCAGGTCAACAAATCTAACCAGTCTATATATACTATGGTCCCCATCCACAGTCCCCCACCTCTAGAAGAGAAAAGGAGGTCTTTCTGACCAGTCATACCCTCTCAGACACCTTTGTTAGTTTTTTTACCTTTCTTACCCTTAAAATGTATATAATTCTCAAACCTTTTCCTTGGACCAACTTTTCTCTTCACTAGACTTTTCCTTGATGATCTCATTAGCTCCTATGAGATAAGTTCACCTCTTCTGTAGGGTCAGGCTTGGCCATTATTACATATCATTTAGTTTCTTTTTCTTTTATTTCTTTTTGTTCTTTCCATTTCTCTTTTCATTGTATATATTATTTCCCCATTCTAATACTTAAATCTGTATTTGTTCACATAAGTCTTCCCATACTTCTCTAAATTCTCTGAATTTATTGTTTCTTATTGTACAACACTATCATTATTTTCACCCAATTTAGCCATCACCCAATTAATGGACATCTGTATTGTTTCCATTCCTTTGCTATTACAAAAAGTTTATGCTTGTGTTATAAAAGAAGCCTATGAACTGGTTTTTCCATTTCCACTCTCTTCTCAATTCTTCTAGTATATCAGTGTCAGTTTAATCTTCCTGATACAGTTTTCATCGTATCTCTCCCCTGCTCAGAAACTTTAGACCTAAATGTCTAATAGGATAAAGTCCAAAATCTTAATCTAGCCTCGAGTCCTTCACAGTCTACTCCTTCCTTTTATTCTTTTTTTTCTGTTAATTGTCTTCATCCAGTACCTCTGCTCCATTCATTGTCCGCTCTGAACATGCCTCCTCTTACCCTAAAAAACCCTCACTTGACCCTTCCATTTCCTTTAGCTATAATCCTATTTCTTTCTCCTTTCACTTCTAAGCCCCTAGAAAAAGTTGGTTCTACTTCCACTTTCTCACCACTAGTCACTTTAAACTCAACTCTTATAGATAGGCTTCCAACCACCAGTCTACTAAAACTCTCTCTGAGGTTGTTAGTATTTTCTTAAGTACTAGCCCTTTCTCAGACCTCAAATTCCTTGACGTCTGCAGCTTTTGACACTATTCTCTCCTGTTTTTTCTCCTGTCTTTCTGACCAGTCATTCCCTCCCAGACATTGTTGTTAGTTTGTTTTTTACCTGTCTCATCCTTAAAATGTGTATAATTCTCAACCCTCTTCCCTGAACCAACTTTTCTCTTCACTAGACTTTTCCTTGATGATCTCTTAGCTCCTATAAGATAAGTTCACCTCAATTTGCAGCCCTAATGTCTCATAAACTCAAATTCTACATTACCATCTCTTCTCAGCTATTCAACAAGCACCTTAACTCACTGTGGCCCAGTTAGATCTCATCTTTCCCCTTAAGCTCTGCTGTCTTCCAAACTTGGGTTTTTCTCTAGAAGGTACCACCATTGTCCCAGTAACTTGGATTCATACACCTTGGAGTCCTTGGATCGGAGGAGGGAGTGTAGGCTGGAAACAGGTTAGATTGTTGCAATAATCCATGCAAGTGCTTGTCAAGGTGTGTATGAAGGTACTATCAATGGTAATAAAAAAAAGGGCATGAATGCAAAAGATACTGTGGTGTTATAGTAGATAGGACTTGAGAAACTGTTGATTGTAGGAGATAAGAGGAAAGGAAGAGTGAAAGGTAAACATGGGAGACAATGAATTGTACCACTAATAGCAATAGTTGAGTCAGAAGAAGGAATAGGTTTGTAGAAAAATTTTTAAAATTGGCTTTAATATGGTGAGATGGTAGTGGGGCATCCCCAGGTGTAGATGTCTTATGGGTAATTGAAAACACTGATCAGGAACCTAAGAGAGAAAGGTCGAGTTGAACTTCAGAGGGAGGGATTTTAGTAGATGAATATTGATGGAGTGACCCACTCTTCCTTTGGAGGTAAAGCATGTGCAGATGCATAGAGAAAGGAAAGTACAGAATGAGAATGGGAGATGGAATCCCCTTTGGTTAGAACATGGAGTATAAATAGAGGTAATGTGAGTTAAGATTAGAAACGTAGGTTGTAGTCAGATTGCGTAGACTGTTAAATGTTTTGGTGAAATCAGGATACAGTATATATCTGGCCTTTTGGTGATCTACCATACTACTAACCTTGTTAAAAATTTTCAATGAAATGAAGTTACTTTGGCATAACACTTACTTTGAACCTATGCTAGTTCCCTGTGATTTCTGCTTGCTTTGTCTAAGTATTCACAAACAATCTCCTTAATAAGCTATTTGTTAATTTTACTGGATATTATTGTGAGCATCACTAGGCTGTAATTCTGAGCTCTTTTTCACTGCTTTTGAATGTTAATCTTTCTTCATCCTCTTGGGACTGGTTTCATTTTCCATGGTTTTTTACATGTCACAGATTTTGTAGTTGTTACGTGCGTAAGGTTTTTTTGTTAACTCTAGACTGAAATGATAGAGATGGACTTGAAGATTAACACCAATTCAAATTATTAAATAAACATTTGTTATGTGCCCCCTATTTCCAAGACATTGCCAGGCAGTGGATTTTAAAATGACATAATACATTATTAATTTAATATTTTATTCCCCCCCCAATTACATGTAAAAACAATTTTAACATTCTTTTTTTTTTTTTTTCAGATTTTGAGTTCCAAATTCTCACCCTCCTTCTCCTTCCTCCCCCACCCGCATTGTGAAAGCAGGCAATTTGATCTAGGTTATACATGTGTAATTGTGTGAAACACATTTCCATGTAAGTGTGTCATTAATTAAGGTGGGCTTTTAGCACTTATTTAATTGAGTGCCCTTAAAGAGTTTGGCCTTTGTTTCACTGATTAAATTAGGAGTCTTTGATGAGCTCCTTGCTTCAAGGGAAAGCCTGGTTTGCATGGGTTTAAGTCCTAGGTTTGTGAAACTTTTAGGTCATGTGGGTGAGTCACATGTGTGACTCACCTTTGACCCTGAACAAGATGTATAAACCCAGAGAGGTTGGCATTCTCCCTTGGGGCTCTCAGCTACTGGAAGAGTGGTGTAGGACTCTGGGCAGCCTCTCTAAGAGACTCCCAGCTTGTCAACCCAGATATTGATGGTTTTTTGGTAACTATGAATTGTGATCTGGTCTGTTTATATTGTGTATGTTTGTAATTTGTTTGTATTTGCTCTGAAGTTCAGGTTGCTGGCTTTTCCTCCTGAACTAAGTGAATGATATTTGTATGTTGGATTGAAATATGATTGTTAACCCCTTAAAGTTGCTTTCCTTAGAAAAGCAGATCAAAGAACCTGTGCTGGCAGCTCTTGTTGCTGGTCTTGTTGGGTCTTATACCCCTACAGCAACTGCTAGCCAAATTGTTGTTACAGTAAGTCATGCTGTGAAAGAAAACAAAGATGACTCTTCCCCTCCCCCTCCTCTGCTTCTCCCAAGGAAAATAAGGAAAAAAGTATCTTCAATCTGCATTTAGGCTCCACCAGTTCTTTCTCTGGTGTAGAAAGCACCTTTCATCATAAGTCCTTCAAAATTATCTTGGATCATTGTATTGCTGAGAATAGCTATGTTATTCACATTAGATCATCATACAATATTGCTGTTACTGTGTACAATATTATACTGGTTCTGTTCATTTCACTTTGCATCAGTTCACGTAAGTCTTTCCAGGTTTTTCTGAGAGCATCCTGCTCATCATTTTTTACAGCACAATAGTATTCCATCATACAACAACTTGTTCAGTTATTCTCCAACTGATGGACATCCCCTCAATTTCCAATTCTTTGCTACCACTAAAAGAGCTACTGTAAATATTTTTGTACATATTCTTGTTTTTTATCTCTTTGGGATACAGACCTAATAGTGATGTTGCTGGGTCAAAGGGTATGTGTGGTTTTATAGCCCTTTTGGCATAGGTCCAAATTGCTCTCCACAATAATTGAATCAGTGTACAACTTCACCAACAGTGTGTTAGTGTTTTAATTAATTTTCCCATATCTCTTCCAACATCATTTTCTTGCTCTTTCATTTTAGCCAATCTGATAGGTGTGTGGTGGTAGCTCAGAGTTGTTTTAATTTACATTTCTCTAATCAATAGTGATTTAAAGCATTTCTTCATACAATTATAGTTTTGTTTTACTTTGTCTGAAAACTGCCTGTATTTATCCTTTGGTCACTTATCAGTTGAGGAATGGCTCTTATTTCTAAAAATTTGTCTCAGTTTTCTAAATATTTGAGAAATGAGAATGAGGTCTTAGAGAAACTTCCTAAAAAAAGTTTTCACAGTAGTGATTACTATGTATTTCCCTCCATCCTATTTTCCCCCTGTTTATCCTGCTCTCTCTCTCTCCTCTTATCGCATCCATTCTCAAAACTATTTTGTTTCTAACTTTTGTCTCCCCCGATCTGCCTTGCTTTCTATCAGCTTCTCCTCTTTCTCTTTCCCCCTTCCCCTCCTACTTTCCTTTATGGTAAGATAGATTTCTACACCCAACTGAGTGCATATGTTATTGCCTCTTTGAGCCAGTTCTGATGAGAGTAAGGTTCACATGGTCCTCCTCCCTTCCCCCATCTTCCCCTCCACTGTAAAATCTCTTTTGGACCTCTTTTTTTGTCAGATAATTTTCCCCCTTCTACCTATCTCTCCCTTTCTCCCAGTGCATTTGTCTTTCTGACCTCTTAATTTTACTTTTTTTAGATAATCATCCCATCATATGCAACTCATACCTGTGCCCCCGTCTATGTATACTTCTAACTGCCATAATAATGAGAAATTTTTAGGAATTACAAGTATCATTTTCCCATGTAGGAATGTAAACAGTTTAACCTTAATGAATCTCTTATGATTTTTCTTTCTAGTTTGCTTTTTTAGGCTTCTTTGAGTCTTGGATTTGAAAGTCAAATTTTCTATTCAGCTCCAGTCTTTTCATCAGGATTCTTAAAAGCCCTCTATGTCCAGTTTTCCCCCTGAAGGTTTATACGCAGGTTTGCTGGGTAGGTGATTCTTGGTTGTAATTCTGG